>NC_143159.1:20561532-20909921 GCF_041381405.1 Jatropha curcas
AAAACTAAATTGTTAATGGCTTGATCTTCCTCAAGTTTACTCACTTGAGTTCTTGGGGAAGAAACCCTAGCCGTTTAATCGAAAACTCAGCTTAAAGCCTTAGAATTCTTAGAGAAAAATGAGAGAAAAGTGAAAAAGCCCCGTTTTTAGCATAAAATGTCGTATTTATATGGGTAGGGCAACAGAACATAGTTGCGTCACGCATGTATAAGCTGCGTGACGCAACCGCAAGCTGCGTGACGGATCTTACTTTTCGTATAGTTGCCGCATATCCATACAAATAGTGTAGACCGTTGCACGGGCGCGTGCCAGAGGTGTCAGCCTCGTTAGAGTTGCGTGACGCAACTAAGAGTGCCGTCACGCAGGTAATAGCTGCGTGATGCAACCCTAACGCGGGTCAGACTCCTTTGGGCCGGTTCGATTCAAATTTTGGTTCAAACACTTCTGGTTGATCGTGATTCTTTATCCCTTATCCTCATATCATCACTGAGTTAGGTGGGGGCATAAAATTACGCGTCAACAGTTTTCCTTGGTTATAGTAAGGTTCATAAAGGGTATATTTGTCTTGATTTTCTGTCTCGTCGCAAGTTTATCTCACGACACGTTTTGTTTTATGAGCAGGTGTTTCCTTTTCAGCAGCCCGGTGATAATAGCACACGAATTTCAGATCCACCAGCACCTACTTCAATACCGTTGCCTCCTGTTCCACAATCATTGAGTACTCGGCCTGGAGTTCTAGGTGTTGCACCAAAACGCACCAATTCAGCCCCACAACAGTCACAAAACGACACACAAATGGAATTGGTGCCTAATCTGCTTCACTCACCTGATGCGCACCATTTAACTAATCCCTCTCAACAATCGATGTCGCTTCAAAACACTCCTTTAACTACATCTTCACTTTCGGATGAACCAGCAATTCCAGACCGAACCGATGAGAGTCAGACTGAACCAATTACAACTCCAGATCATAACTTACTCTCAACGCACTGTTTAGAGTCTTCTTTATCATCTGATTCTTCGATATCTACACAGTCTGGTGTTATTATTCCAGCAAGTCCAACGAAGACACATTCGATGGTTATTAGACAACAAACTAGAACTTTGAAACCTAAGTTGCCATGGTCTCCTCAGTCCTACAATGCTTGTGTTGCTTCTACTGTCCCTACATGCTTTTCTCAAGCAAATAAATTTCCTCAATGGTGAGAGGCCATGTTGTGTGAGGTGAATGCTCTTATTAAGACTGGCACATGGGAGTTGGTACCACGGTCTGCTGCTCAGAATGTGATTTGTTGTAAATGGGTGTTCCGAATCAAACAAAAATATGATGGCTTCACTGATCGTTCATCAACGGCATGGGATTGACTATTCTGAGACATTTTCTCCGGTTATTAAACCAACAACAATTCGAATTCTTTTGTCAATTGCAGTTTCAAAGGGCTGGTTAATTAAGCAACTTGATGTATCAAATGTTTTTCTGCATGGGGCACTTGATGATGTTGTATTCATGGAGCAACCACCAGGATTTAAGGATCTCTCAAGACTAGATTATGTGTGTAAGCTACATCATTCTCTATATGGTCTTCGTCAAGCACCTCGGCAATGGTATAAGTGTCTACTTTCTGCATTTATTAGCCTTGGTTTTCGAGTTTCTCCAGCTGATTCCTTATTGTTTATATATACTAAGGGTAATATTGTTCAGTTTGCCCTTGTATATGTCGACGATATTATACTTACTGGCTCAAACAAAGATGTCTTGCAAATCACAATTCAGTCCTTACAAAATAAGTTTATGTTAAAAGACTTAGGACAGCTGGATTATTTCTTGGGCATGGAAGCATGTTGGACAAATTCGGGCTTATTACTTACACAGCAAAAATACATACTTGATCTACTTGCTAAAGCACATATGGCAGATTGTAAAGGAATTCCTACTCCAGCCAGCTCTAAGGAAAAGATGACAGCCCATGGTCGATTATTTCATGATCCAGCTCTTTATCGAAGTGTTGTGGGAGGACTGCAGTATATTAGCCTCACTCGGCCAGAGGTATGTTACTCGATCCACAGAGTATCTCAGTTTATGCATGCCCCAACTGATGAAAATTGGTCCTTTGTTAAAAGAATTTTAAGATATTTGAAAGCAACGGCTACACATGGTTTGTTTATTCGAAAGTCATAAAACACCCACTTAAATGTGTACTCTGATGCTGACTGGGCCAGCAGTTTTGATGACCGAAAGTCGACGTCTGGATATGCCATTTTTCTTGGTAATAATTTGGTTTCTTGGTGCTCAAAGAAACAACAGACTGTTGCTAAATCATCTACTGAAGCTGAATATCGTGCAATTGGACTTGCAATCACTGAACTTACATGGATTCAATCTTTGTTGCGAGATATTGGCTTTGATTCCTCTCGAATTTCCAACCTATGGTGTGACAATATTGGTGCCACCTATTTATCAGCCAATCCAGTATTCCATGTGAGATCTAAGCACCTTGAAGTTGATTTTCATTTCGTTCGGGATAAAGTCATGAAAAAGGAAGTAAATGTGCAATTTCTTAGCTCAACGGATCTGTTAGCCGATATACTAACTAAGCCCCTGCCAAAGTCTAGACATCGAGCACTAATGTATCAACTATCAATTCGATCTTCAGCTCCAGAAGCTCGAATTGAGAGGGCATGATAAGGATAGTTTGTTATATTGTGATAAATGTAAATAATATAGCATTATCTCTTGTAACAGATTCTGTATACTATATATACAGCCTACAACAATACAAATAAAACAATGAGAAAGACTCCTACGAATTCTTAAATTCTATAGCATGGTCTATATGGAAGGGCAAAAACGAATGGATTTCTAAAAGCAATAAACTGACAACAATGCAGGTTATTCAACAAGCTTTATCTCTATGGAATTACTTCAATCACCAACTCTTACGCCTAGAATAGGTTCTGCAAACCGAATAAGTCGAGTTTGGAAAGCACCACCTGCAGGCTTGATGACAGTGAACTGTGATGTAGCTGTTCGTGATCGAGGCCCCTGTGGTTTTGGTTTTGTGATTCGTAATTCGCAAGGCATAGTGATGGCAGCAAGCTTGACCTGATTTGAGTTTTTCCTCCCTCCTGATGATGCTAAAGTTGAGTCTGTCTTCTCGGCATTGATAAGGACGTTGGAATTTGGCTTTAGAGACATTATCCTTAAAAACAGATTGAATCTCTTTTGGTTAATAGTTTGAAGAATAAAGAGGTGTCTCGAACTAATTTGGGCACCCGCATTATGAATAGCTTACTGCTTTCATCCCAATTTTTTTTTTCCCATGTTTGTCAAGAAGGAAATAAGGTAGTTCATTCCCTTACTCAGTTAGTTTTCTCTCATAGTTTAGTTGATCAAGTTTGGATTGAGGTTCCTCCCTCTATCTTTCCTATTGTATTTGATGATAAAATTTCTTTTGTGCTATGATATTTGGTATTTTTTTCTTATAAAAAAAAAAAGAAATTATTACTAATGTAAAACTCAAAATAAAAGACAACCAAATTTGTAATAGGTTAATACTAATATAATAAGAAATTATTAGGTAATTATTTAATGAATGAAAGTAATAATCGGAAATACCCTATATATGTATTATGAAAACAATAGCATAATTCAAAGATACCAAAAATAGAGAGAAATTTTTTAATTTATATATCAGAAAATTTTAATCCATAAATTATTAAAATTATGCAGAAAATTTACTCATACTAAATTATATTAAGTTTCAGTTTATAATACAATAGGATCAAATGATGATTATGTTCTGATAACAAACCAAAAAATAACAATTTCACTGAAGACGTAACTCAAAACACATAACACTTTTGATTATGTATGCATATTTAATCCTTTTCTCATTATTATATATTAAAGAAACTGTATCTTTTGTATCCAAATAATAATGTCCTATATGTGCTTTTGTTCACACTAATATAGTTTTAATCCTATGTATATAGTAAAATTTAATAGCAAAATATAACAATTAATTACATTCATTTTTTTCCTTAAATAATATAATATATATAATTATCTTTCTTTCATTTATTATAATATAGAGAATAACATAAATTTATTTGTGTTATTTACCATAATAAATTCCAACATGATACGGAACAACTCCTTGGAATTTCGGCCCACCCACATACATATGTCCATATTCTGGTGTTCTATTATGATAGGAGGCACTAAGCAAGTAACATATCCCAGATTTTCTTTGCGTTGTATGGAAGAACTGGTCCAGATTCCATTATGAAAATATCCACCTCTCATTTTAGAAGATCTTTTGGGCAAAACATCTAGGAAAAAATAAGTGAAATTTGGAAACAATATCATAGCATATAACTCAATTTTGCTTTCACATCGATGGGTGGAAGCATGGATACAATAATAAATAACAGAAAAAGTTCCCCATGTGTTTAAAATGAATGGATAAAATTATCACAAGCTGGGATCTTTGTTACCAGAAAAAAAAAAAAAAAAAAAAAAGAAATCCAATTTGCACAATTATACATATATGATACAGAAAATGAAATCCAAGACAGAATGAATTCTTTGCAGAAGATACAATTTATCGTCGATTACTGAAGTTGTATGTCTTATTGTTGGAGATTTTTCATCTGATAATTCCCAACATGACATCATTTTTGTGCATAGAACAAAGGGTCTGCAAAGGATTACTGATCTACATCCAAGTTATATGTCTATAACGTACCTATTATTATATCCATATGGTGAAGATGGATATAAACTGGGAATATGTCTGAGAGATAATCCAAGCAGTCCTTTTAAAAGACAAATATTAACAGTGCGACAATATTACTACATCAGAATTCAACGAAGATTAAAAGAGGATCGAACAATACTGACATTGCTCTAACAAAATATCATTGATTGTTACATAGCAATTAAAGAGGAAAGATTTCGTTGGATTATAAAAAATCGAAAGCAAAACTTTATAATGGTTTGATGTGTTGTTTACAGAGGTGATGATAACTGTAACAAATTAGGAAAAATAACAATTCTTCCTTATTCTCATACTGGAAAGCAAAAATATAAAGTTCAGAATTACCAAAATGTTAGGGCAATTTGTAGATGGGTTGGATATTTTGATTTATTCATTACTTTCACATGTAATCAAAAGTGGCCGAAAATAAATCAAATGCTTCAAATAATTGATCAGAAAGATGATGATAGTTGACATCATATGCAAGGTGTTTAAAATAAAACTGTTTGAGCTAATGCAAGATTGAAAGAAAAAAAAATGTCTTTGGCACAACAATTGCATGTGAGACATCCCTTTCATTAATTATAATATTCCTTTTTTTTTTTTTTTTTTTTTAATTACTTTTAATCGTATCCTTATAATAAGATGTTTTACTTATCATTAACTTATTCCTTCTTTATTTCATGTTTGTACAGAATATAATTTCAGAAACGAGGGCTCCCCCACGTACATATTCTTTTGTTTGTACCCGAATGACAAAAATACATTCGCAGATCACATTGATAAAATAATAGTGCATAAATACCTGATATGAAATTGGATATTGATGGATACAATGCTGATAAAAAGTTCATGATACATGATCGATGTGGAATACTTAATGCAGCCTCGCCTTGCATGTTACAAGGTAAATGTACAAAACATTTTTCAAAAAAAAAAAAAAAAAAAAAAAAAAAAAAAGACTAAACTATTGATCCCTGTAATTAATTAATTAATTTTTTAGAGCTCCTGATGGATTGATTGATGAGTTCCTGTCGATTGAAATGAATTCTACTTAATAAATACGGAATTTGGAGCTCTGAGTTAGTTTGTGGTATTTGACTGCTGATAAATATGGTAATAAAAAGGGAGAAAATGAATTTTTGAGTCCAAGACTAGCTTTATTAGAAGGTAATTTGATTTTAAATTTCCCTACTGCTTTTTTTTCATCTTTTATAAAATTTTCTTGGCTATCAAACACTGGTCAACTATTTTTCTTGTGATTCTTAGTAATTCGGAGAAATGAATGGAATTTATTCACGAAGCTGATAGCTGAATAATTTGTTTTGACTTTGTTGAAAATAATTATGATTTTCATTGATGTTTTTCGTTATAGTACAGGTGAACCTGTTTTGAGCTGAATTATTTACCATGAGTTATGGGCAAAATATTGAAAATTGGCTATTATTTGAAGTCTAGGAAAGTGTTTTTCTTTATTAAAAAGGAAAAAGGGAAAAATATTTTGAACATTTCAACCAAACTTATGAAGCATAAGCAAAATTTCAAGTTTGATACTGCCTCTATTCTCTTCATTTAGAGAAAATTTCTCTTTAGGGTATTCTTTTTTATATACAGAAATTTACTTAAAATCAAAACTTTAGGAAAGATGCAATTGTTCGAAGTCTAATATGTCCTCGTTTGATTTTAGTCTTTTTGTTAATTGTGCACGGTTAGCAAGAGAAAGTGATAGACAAAAAAAAGTTGGGCATTTAATGCCCTTGTGTTTCCAAAGCAAAAGTAAACGACTCTTTTATCACAGAATTGTAAAATATCTAAAGAGTTAACTAATATGCTCGTGTTAAAAATATAGTGCTCATATTTAGGGATGATCATGGATCAAATTCAGATTGGATTATGCAAAATCTATATTCGATTCGCAAGATATTCATATATCAGTGTCCATATCTGCTCTACTTGGATTCGGATCGGAGCGTATGTCGAAGTGGATCGGGTCGGATCGCATATTATCCGATATTATTATGTTTAAAAGAAAAAGAAAAACAAAAACAAAACAATTATTTGATAAAAATTCATATCATTTATTGTGCTTGAGAATACAAAAATTTTTAAAAATAATTGAAATAGCGTATATTATGACAATTAGAAGAGACTTTAAAAATTATTAAGCTAAAAAAATAATCATGCTAGTACCCGTGATGTTTGACTTATATTCTTTTGTTTGAAGTATAGATTAAAAAAAAATGTGAAAATGGTAAAAGAGTTGGAGATAATGATTTAAAATATATAAATGAAAAAGAAAGAAGGAATAGAAGAATGGAGGCAACAATATATCTAGAATTATAATCAACAATTTTAAAAATATAAGAAAAAAATAAAATTATCTTTAGAATATATGCCCGAATTGGTTGGAATGTCATTAAGATCAAATAAAAATGATTTGATTCATAATGTATATATTTTTGTAAACTCTATGAATGCAATTACATATTATAGGCTTGGTCAAAATTTATATGTAGCTATATTATAGAAGTTGAGGGGACTGTTGTAGTAACTAATTTTGGCTCCAAATTTTCGTTAAATTTGGGTGCATATTATTAAAATCGCTCAATACTTAATATAAATGAGGAAAAAATCAAAATTTCAAATTGTAAAAATAAAATTTGAAAATTTTTGAATTGTCAAAAACAATTACAGCATTTTCTTAAATATTGCCTCCATTTCTGCATTAATTTTGAATAAATGTGCCTTTGGAACTCTCTTTTTTGTGAGTTGGCTTTTTCACAATTAGTAAAGCAGTCAATGCAAATTAGGGGTATATGAGGTAAAAAATGGAAAAAATATTCGGTTTAACTACCTTTAATTCCTGTACATTTTCTGTTTTCTCTAAATAAAGAGAACAGATGGAATATTTCATTGCAATCACAAGCTATGCCTAGTGCAATTACCGAATACGAATTTTGGAATAGACTTAGGTTTGAAACGCACCTCCCCAATACTAAATAAAATCCTATTTGATTTGTATTATTCTGGTAGGGCCGCTCTTAAATCTTTAAATGATTATATTTGGTTTGTCAAATGAAAATGTCTGGTATCGAAGAAACAAATGGATCTTTCATTACTAAACTGAAATTAGCTTTAAAATTTTGGGTAATCAATAGTTTAATTTGGCCATGTAGTCCTTCATAGATACCATGTAACTTAGTAGCCATATAGTTACTTGAAAAACTTAACAGTAGGCAGTAGCTATTTGCTGGTTAAACTGGAGAAGCCAAGACTGTAAAATTAATTTGTTGTAGTTCTGATAAAACATCTCAAAATAAACGAATAATAAAAAAATGTGATTTGTATTTACTAACTACTCTTTTTTTTTTTTTTTTTTCTATGGCTTCTTAAACATACTTGAAGTTTCAATCAAGCATGCAATTGGAAAACTAACATGAGATAGATGATAGATTAACGAGTAAAAAGTAGGTTTAAAATTCTCAAAATTGGCCGAATGCATAATTTCCCCCTCTACTTTCACGCTTTAATTATTTGTCATCCTAAACTTAACAAAGGACCTATCACACCCTTTAAATTATTAATTTTGTAAGCACTTGAAAAGTTAAAAATATATCTAATTCACCAACTAAAGAAAATAATTTAATTTTTTTTTATACATATTACAAAATTCCCTTTTTAAATACTAAAACTATTTGAACCATTATTAACTTTTTTTTTTTTTTTTGAAGAACCATTATCAACACTAAAATCTATAGTAAATGAATATATTGAAAATTTCTTGTTAAATTAAAATTAGAAGAAAAAAATTCTGCCAAAAGAAGTTGTAAGAAAAAAAGAAAGAGCAACCTGCAAAATAAGAACAAATAGAAAAATATAAAAATTGCAGAAAATGCACAAATACAAAGCAAAATGCAAAAAACAACCTGTAAAAATAATGAACAAATAGAAAATACAAAAAAAAAAAAAAAAAAGAAAGAAAAATGCAGCAAAATGAAAGAGCAACCTACAAAACACAAAATGCATGAAGATGAACGAGAGAATCAAATACAAAATATTGAATTGTAAAAAAAATGTGCAAAACTGAAAGTTGTAAAAAGCGCTATAAAAAATGACATGCTAAACTATAGAAACAAACAGAAAATGCAGAACAATACTAATTCAAGACTCAAGTCAAGATTTAATTAATCAAATATTTAACCAAACAGAAAAGTTAAAACTCTTAAATCCAAATGAAAATCAATAGATAGTAATACAAAACCACAAAAATTTAAAAAAAAAAAAAAAAAAAAACCACACACAATCTTTCACCATTACTGCGATGACAAAATTTATGAAGAATTTGGACAAAAATAGAAACAGAAAAAAAGAGGGAGTAATTGAATCAATACACAACAAGAATAAAAAATAAATGCCTTTGTTCATCTGCAAATGAGGGAAAAATCATAGTTGAAATTACAAGAGAGGATTGTTAAGTTATAAAGAGAAACATGTAGTGAGAGGATTTCAATGAGAGAATAGAAAGTACAGCGATAGATTATTTGGAGAAGAAAAGAAGGTTAAAAAGACATGCAATATTTAATTTTTTACTGGTTTATTGGCACAATTTTCTCTCTTCACGCGCCCAAGAGAAATTGATTTCAAACCCTGATTTTAAGTGCTTAAATATTACAAAATTGGCAACTTAAATGGCATAATAGGTCCTTTGTTAAATTTAGGGTGAGAAATGGTTAAAACATGAAAGTTTCGGGTGAATTTATGCATTCCGCCTCTAAAAATTATAATCCAAACTCTGACATGCACATGTATACCATGCTTTTTATTTAGGCTAAAATATTTGGATTATCTATATTGGTGTCTCATTTTTCCTTTCAAATTTGAACCTTTCTTGGCTGCAAATTCATAGCCTTAGAGCAACTCCATACTGTGAAACTAAAGTGCATAAGTTTTGCTTTTCAACTTTTAACTTTTGATTAGTTTAGGTCAGTGGAGATCTAAATTTGAAACTTTAAATTTTTGGAGATAGTTCCAATATCACTAATCAAAATTCACCGGTTCTCTTTTTCAAAATTTTATTGCTTAGTTGTTAACAATATTCGACTATTTTACAGAAACCTCCAAAATGTTCCTACCTTTGTGTTTTAAATGCAGTGATGACATTTCTAATCAATGAATCAAAAGGAAACAACACATTTTTACCCTGCAATGTTTCGATCAACCTCAAGGACCAAATACTAAATTTTTCCTTATTTATTTTTTTTTTGGCTTAATTATAAATTTAGTGTCTAAACTTTTGAAAAATTTCTATTTCAGTGTCTTAACGGAACATGTTTGTATTCAAGTGTCGGAAAATTTTTTTCAATCAGGTGTCTCCACCTTCCTGGCTTGCCGAAAATATGAATAAAACGCGTGAAATCCACTAATTGTTAAAAATAACTCTGATTAAGACGCTGATTAAGATGTCAAATAGCTTGACGCATCAGATTTGACGTGTGAAGCAATGGAGTGTAAAGATTAAAGTACAAAGTTGCCCTTAACTCTACTCAAGAAACAAATCAAGTTCAAGGTGTAAAGATCAAAGTGTAAATCTGCAAATCTCAAGAAACAAAAGAAAAAGCAAAGAACAAAATTAAAAATAAATTTAAAAACATTATGTACCTACCTTCATCATTGAGCGACCAACACAAAATCAAGTTCTGGTAGGGCAAAAACAGAAGTAAAACATTGAATCTGCTGAATTTCCAGTTCCTCTTCTCCGTCAATTAACAAATAATAGGATATGATACAAGCTGATATCCAAACAAGCAATAATAGATATGGACTTTGAATATTAGTAAGAGGAATCTAAAAAGCTCAAGATATGCATTGAAGTCAAGAAGAACTCAAAAATGGAAATATCTGAGCGTAATAAAATTACTAAAAATAATTAAAAGAATCACGGTAATCAGAGGATGAAGAAGAAGAGAAGCGAGAAAGAGAGAGACAGATTTTTCAAAAACCATGTTGAGTGAGCTGGTTTATTAGACTAGACCAGAGAAGAGAACAGGAAGAGAAAAAGAAACAGAGAGAGAGAGAAGAAAAAATTAACTTCACCAAAATGTGCTTCTGTAAAATAAAGAGAAGAGTTTGAGAATCTTATTATTTCATTGTCAAATACCCTGGGGGTTTGGAGTGCCAAACCATTGGTCTGAGGATCTGCTTTGCCACATTCCTACCTTGCCCAGTCCTTATGACCGAACCTGTATGGAGTTAATAAAGGCTAAGGGACTTGGTTATGTTAATCTAAGGCAGGTGATAGCCGAGGGTTATCCGACCTGTTACCCTAGTGGACCCATGAGACCCAACCCTCCCTTCTCTGGTAAGCTTTGTCCTTAATAACTTTGCCTTTGATTCTTTACACTAACATCTCTTAATTTTTCCCTTCGTGCTTTAGCGTAGAAATGGTACCGAAGAAATCCAAAAGCTCTAAGATGGCCAAGGTCATCGAAGCAATGAAGAAAAAGGCTATTGCTGGGATTTCGGGAAAGGAGGCTCCTTCGGTGGTACTTGATACTCAGCCGATCAAAGTTGACGCTGCTGTAGGGGTCACTCATTCCGAACAACCTCCCTCAAGCCCGCCGGTCGAGCTTCTCAGAAAAGGGCAGAGGGAAGTACGTGTTCCTGTCCCCTCTCCTATTCCTCCCAGGGCATTGGACATCCGGAGCTACTTCCTACATAAGTATGGGGTGACTTGTAGTCTTTGGGAGGAGAGCCTAGCCGAGAAGTGGCTCACCAATGTCTATTCCCTACAAACGAGGTGACTCTTCAATTGCCTAGCCTGGCCTATATAAGGCCACTTCCTTACTTCATTTGTTTCACTTCTCAGAAATTGATCCTCAGAGCATCTCTTTCTAAACTGTTTCTCTCTCTAACTTCTTCCAAGTAAGTTCAATCTGCTCCTTTCTTCCTTTTTCCATTTTGCCTATGGGGTCATGGGTTCCTCTGGTGACGATGATGTCCAGATGTTACATGATCAGTTCGGTGATGAGCATGCTGCGAACATTGACTTGGGGGTGGGCGAAGCCAAGGGTAGGAAGGAGAATGTCAGAATTACCGGCGTACCATCTCATATTGACGAGGGTGAGCTACTGGATGTATGTTTTATACATAACCTTTCACCAGAATACAAACTGATCTAGCCTTCAGAGGGCAAGAGGGTAACCGAGCCGTTAGACGGATATTCTATTATACGACGTATGAAGAAAGCTTCCAATCTAGGGTTCGATTCCTTTACCCAAACCACTGAAATTAGTTTTCAATGAGTACAACATTACTATCAGCAAACTAAATGCCAATGGCTTGAGGCTCTTGTGTGGCCTAATAGCGTTGGCTCACTAAGATGGGTATAATATGACGGCTAGGGCGGTTTGGGAGCTTTATCATTTCTCTGTTCGCCCAATGGAGGACCACTGCTTCCTCTAGACGAATAACAATTGCAACATTTTTTCAAAGAAATCTAACATTTCCTCTTTGAAAAATTAAAAATCTTATTATTTCATTGTCAAATACCCTGGGGGGTTCAGAGTGCCAAACCGTTGGTCTGAGGATCCGCTTTGTTACATTCCTACTTTGCCCAATCCCTATGACCGAACCTATATGGGGTTAATAAAGGCTAGGGGACTTGGTTTTGTTAATATGAGGCACGTGATAGCCGAGGGTTATCCGACCTGTTACCCTGGTGGACCCATGAGACCCAACCCTTCCTTCTCTGGTAAGCTTTGTCCTTAATCACTTTGCCTTTGATTCTTTACACTAACATCTCTTAATTTTCCCTTCTTGCTTCAGCGCAGAAATGGCACCGAAGAAATACAAAAGCTTTAAGATGGCCAAGGTCATCAAAGCAATGAAGAAAAAGGTTGTTGCTGGGATTTCGGGAAAGGAGGGGCCTTCGGTGGTACTTGATACTCAGCCGATCGAAGTAGACACTGCTGTAGGGGTCACTCATTCTGAACTACCTCCCTCAAGCCCGCCGGTCGAGCCTCTTAGAAAAAGGCAGAGGGAAGTACCTATTCATGTCCCCTCTCATGTTCCTCCAAGGGCGTTGGACATCCGGAGCTACTTCCTGCATAAGTATGGGGTGACTTGCAATCTTTGGGAGGACGAGCCTAGCCGAGAAGTTGCTCACCACTGTCTATTCCCTACTGACGCTAGCTACTTTGAGCATCTGGACGATGTGGCGATAAAGGATCTAATCAACCAATGCTTGTCTCAAGCTATCAACGCCAATAGTATGAACTTTGCTTAGATAACCAAGTTAAAGATAGGTTATACTAAGATGAAAGTGAAGAAAAGCCATATGGAGGATGCACTAAAGGGTGTTGAAGTTACCATGAGGGAACAGGAGCCTGAGCATAAGGCAGAGATTGCTACTCAAGATGCTGATGTAGACAGGTTGAGAGAGGAGAACTGGAAATTACTCAACAAGAATAAAGAGCTTGAAAGCAGGGTAAAAGAGATGAGAAGGAGCTGTAGAAGTTTCAGGATCAAGTGGGGTTTGAGGAAGATAATCTGGCCAAGGCATGCTTAAGCTTGAGGATCAACATTCTAACCGAACTGAAGGCGAAGGAACCTGAAGTTGACTGGGGTTGGATATATGATGTATACCCAGATGAGGGTGATGAAGACGAGGAAGGAGATGAGGATACAAATCGCTTATCGATGATTTGTCTCCCCCAAGGTAGAAACTAAGGTATCTGCTGATATTCACCCCATTTCTTCAAAAGGGTGAGGTGCAGCTGGGGATCGGTCTACTGACCAAGACATGGAGCTAGATTAGGATTTATAGAGGGTAAAGAGTTTTGTAACTTATCTTTTGAATAGGGATACCTTGTAAAATACCTATGCGATCACATTTTATGAAATGAATGAAAATTATCACTATTGCTTATGTGTTGAGCTTTTCATATTTGCCTAAGTATTTTTCTTTTACTTTTAAGATTTAAAGTTAAAATCCAAACTGTGTATAATTGAGCCTAAGGGTTTACTTAAGTTTTATTTAGTGAGTTACGTGTTTCCAAATCTATGGAGTTAGTAAAAAGGACTACTTAGGTCATCTGGGCGAGCTATGTATGTCCGAGCTAATGGACTTAGTGAGAAGGACTGCTTAGGTCATTTGGGCGAACTACATATGTTCGAGCTAATGGACTTGACGAAGAGGACTTCTTAGGTCATTTGGGTGAGCTATGTATATTCGAGCTAATGGACTTAATGAGAAGGACTGCTTAGGTCATCTGGACGAGCTACGAATGTCCGAGCTAATGGACTTAGTGGAAAGGATGCTTAGGTCATCTAGCGAACTAATATGAAGGCTGAAAAGAGAAAAATTTTTAAGTAAGATCCTTTAGGAAAAACTTAATGCATCATGCCATTTTTATCTTTGAAAGGTTTGATACATTAAGTGAAAAAATTTGAGGCCTTATTATTATTCAAATACAAAAGTTACTTTACATATTATTAACTAGAGACACAATATGCATTTTTAGATTATCAGCGTTCCATGTCCAAGGTAATTCAGCTCCCTCAATCTTTCTCAGCTTATATGTTCTCGGGCCTAACTGCTTTGAAATTTCATAGTGACCTTCCCAGTTCTGTCCTAATTTACCCACATCTGTTAAGCATCTGGCTATCTCTGCCTTTCGCCATACTCTGTCTCCTTCTCTGAACTACGTACTTTGAACTTGCCTATTAAAGTATCTTCTTATCCTTTGTTCGTATGCTTCAGCTCGAACTGCAGCATCCTCCCTAAGCTCCTCTACTAAGTCTAAGCTAATTTTTAGGCTCTCATTGCTGCCATGCTCTTCGCACACTCCTGCTCTTTTGCTAGGTATGCTTATCTCTACTGATGCTACTGCTCTGGTCCCATATACTAAACAGAAAGGGGTTTGCTATGTTGCTTGCCGAGGTGTGGTTCTGTAAGCCCATAGGATGCCGTTTAGTTCATCTGCCTAGTTAGCTTTTTCTCCGTCCAACCTCTTCTTTAAGCCTTGCGGGATGGTACTATTGGTGACTTAGGTAAGGCCATTAGTTTGTGGGTGGGCTACCAAGGTAAAATGAAGCCCAATGTGCTAGTCTTCAAAAGATCTAAAGACTCATGAGTTAAATTGCTTACCATTGTCAGTAATGATTTTATGGGGCACGCCATATCTAAATATCACATTTTTCCTGTAAAAGCTAATAACTCAAGCTGGGGTAATGGTGCTGAGGGCCTCGGCTTCTACCCAATTGGAGAGTGATCAATTGCAGCCAGCATGAACTTTCTTACGCTCTTGTTGTGGGAAAAGGTGCTAGAATGTCTATCCCTTATTGAGCAAAAGGCTAGGCTGATGATAAGGATTGTAGTTCTAATAAGGGTTTTCTGGGTACGCAATCATATTTTTGACAAGTGCTACAATGCCGAATATGCTGGTTAACATCCCTTCATTATTTGCCAATAGTATCCTAGGAGCAGTATTTTTCTAAGCATAGCCTCTAAGCCGTCATGTGCCCTGCAAACACCTTCATGGGTCTCCCTTATGATGTAATTGCCTTCTTCCTCAGTTAGACACTTCGCCCATGGATGTGATTTTGATCTCTTGTAGAGTTCTCCATTTTCCATTGCATAGTTCGTCGCTTTCCCGCAAAGCTTGATCACCTCTTGCTTATTGTTAGGCCGAACGTCATTCTATAAGAAGTCAATGATCGGACTCATCCAGTTGCTGTCGGATGGGATACAAGGACTTCATTCAACTCATAGCTCAGTCGGTTTTGGTGTTCGACCATCACTTCCCTTAGTAAATCTTCTTCCCGCGCTGTAGCTTTGGCTATGGAGTTTGCCTCTTTATTGTTCGCTCGTTCTATTTAGGTCATCTTCCTAATGCTGCCTTCTTCTTCTAACTTGTCTAAGATGAATAAGGCTAGATAATGGTACTTGATTAGATTTCTCATTTTGCTTATTAAACCCTCATACCCAGCACCATTGTTAGTTGTCGTAAAGTCTAGGTGTACGACATACTGAATTTTTTTCTTCCTTGGCCCTTGTAGATTACCCCTGCTGTAGCTCCCGGGCTCCCTAAGGCCCCATCAGTGTGCAACTGCCAAGTATTGTAGCTGGGGTTTGGGAGTTCGGCTTCAGGCTCGCCTTTTCCATCCTCACTAGAAATTTCGGCCACAATAGATTTCCCTATCAGTGATGAAGCTCGTCTTTTCCTCATCTAGTTCGTTCATTCTTATCTGATGGTATCCAACTTCTCTATCCATAAAACTATATATTTCATAGCCGGCTATTGAATCTACCAACTAATCTATATTGGGAAAAGGGTAAGGATCTTTAGGGCATGCCTTGTTCAAATCGTTAAAGTCAACACATAATCTCCATTTTCCATTGGACTTTTGTACCAAAACTACGTTCGCCAGCCATTCTAGATAGTTCACCTTCCTCATAAACTTTGATTTCAAAATTTTATCCACTTCAGTTGCTATAACATGCTGTCTTTTTATACCATGATTACACTTTTTTTGCTTTATCGGTTTAAAGCTTAGGTCAATGCTGAGCGTGCGGGATATGGTATCGGGATCGATATTAATTATGTCTTCCGCGGTCCATCCGCAGCTGTTAACATTATCCCCTAAAACTGGCTTAACACTATCCTGTACCTCTCTCGGTAGATCGTCTCTCGACGTTAAGTTCTTCCTTTGTTTCACTTCCGATGTGATCAGCTTGCCCATAGGCGTTGGGCTGGGCTGTATTATGTTTGGGGATATCAAAAAGGGTTGGTGTTTGGTTGACTTTGTGGTGGTTCTTCTTCTAGCATCCACATGATTGGTAGGGTAAGAGGCAACCCTTTCAGTGCTATCATATTTGCTTCCCGAGCTATATTCTAGTTTCCCCTAATGGCGACGACTTCGCCCTTGTCGGAGTAAAACTTCATGGTTAGATACCTGATGCATGTGGTCGCTTCTAATTCAAATAGGGCTAGTCTTCCCAATATGGAATTGTATGGAAAGTGAATGTCTACTACCATAAACTCCAATTTGAGTTTCCTTGATGAGACTTCGGTTCTGAGCTCTAGGGTTATGTCTATAGATCCAGACATTTGTATAGGTTTTCTTCCCAGGCCGACTAAAGGGGTTCAGACAGGTTTAAGCTTCGCCTGGTCTAGTTTCAAAGCCTTGAAGACTTCCATGGTCAACAAGTTCACTGCACTACCTTCATCCACCAATATTCTTTTTACTAGAAAGTTTTCCAAAATTCCCCCAATTATTAGGGAATGATATGTACAAGTTCGTCATCAGCCTCAGGGAATGATATGGGCGGATTAGCGCTCGATTTCTGCTGGGGTAGAATGGAATAGATTTCCTTAACTCTCCTTTTCCTTGCTACATTGCTATCACCCCCCGATGAGCCACCAAATATGGTGTGGACTGTGCCTAGGTTATGACATTTTTCCACCTTCTTGTCTTTCTATTCACTTTCCCTCCGAGCTCTCCCAACAAATTGCTTTAGTTCGCCTCTTTGCACAAGGAGTTCTATCTCTTTCTTTAATTGCCAACATGCTTCGGTCTCGTGGCCTATATCCCTATGGAACTCACAATACTTGCTTTTATCTCGATGGCTCAAGTTATCCTCCTTCATATTTCTAGAATAATAGAACTGAATTTGATCGCCATGTTCTCTAACTCAGGACAATATTTTCGAGCGTGATATGGTCAAAGTGGTAAACTCTCGATCTTGTTGTGGTCTGCCATCTCTTGAGTATGGCATTCGAACAGAGTAACTGGTTCGTGGGAGCCGGATGGGCAACCCCCTTTGAGGCAATCGTCTCCTTCCTGAGGATGAGTGTCTTCTGTGCCTACACTTCTCTTCTTTAGGCGATCTATGATGTTGTGCCTCATAGGCTTCATCTAATTTGGTGTATTTGTGAGCTTGCACCATGAGCTCGGCGAAGGTCAGGGAAGGGTCTATACCTAATTTGCCATGGCGCTAATGGCCACCTCATCATTCAAGTTCTCCACTTGCATCACCATTCTTTGAAATTTGGATAAGTATTGCCTTAGAGTCTCCCCCTCTTCTCTTTTTAAATCTACCAAGTCAGACGATATTTTTCTGGATGATACACATGTTATAAAACAAGCTTGGAATATTATGGCTAACTGGGAGAAAGAATGAATGGAACCTGTTTCGAGTGTTTGATACCACTCTTGAGCTGCTCCTTTCAAGGTAGTTCAGAAGACCTTAAACATTAGATCCTTCGAGTTGGTTTAAAGGTACATCATTGTTTGAAAGGTCGCCAGATGGCTTCGGGGATCGGTAGATCCATCCTATGATTGGAAAGTAGGAAGTTTGAACTCTGGTGGGAAAGCTGCAGCCAAAATATTAGCTGACAAGGGCGAGTCTTGTTGGAGACCATAATCCCATGTTTTTCTTGTTTCTCTACACTCCCAAACCAATTCCTTTACAACATTATGAAGATTAGCTCTGTCCAAGAATGGCTAAGTGTGACTTAGCTCTTGGCTGCTAGGGTTAGTCGCACTAGGGTCTACCTCCGATTCCGCCTCATGGTATCGATCAGACACTGAATGACTTCGGTATTTAGGCGAGGTGGGAGGGAGGCTATGTTCTTGGTGGGGAGGGTTCGCCGGCCTGGTAGGTGGTACTGGCTCGCCGATAGGCTGAGGGTTCTCCAAGAGGCGTTCAGCACAGTGGTTAACAACGAATAAGCCTAAGATAGAGTAGCTACTACCTGGGGATAAGTGGTTGTTGGACGGCGAATGTGGGTTGTTGGTTGGCCTCGCCATGGTTGTTTTCTTGGCCTTCTATGTTGAGGCGTTTAGTGGAATCATTAGCCATAGGAATCGAGAAAAACTGTGGGGGTTTTTAAGGGTTTAAAGGTGTCTTCCACGCTCACCGCACCAATCGTTAAGCTCTTAGAATTTGAGGTGTATTAAATTGTGAAATAACGCGTCCTTAGGGTAAATTTAGAGTATATATACTGGATTTAGGATAGTCTTGTTAGGATAAGAATTACGAATCCTCCATTATCTGGTAGTTAGAGTTTAATAAGGAGTCTCGTATTATTATTTTAATATATTTTATTATTGTATGTTAACAGTTATTACAAATATTCGACTATTTCACATAAATCTCCAAAATGTTCCTACCTTTGTTTGTGTTTTTAATGCAGTGATGAGATTTCTAATCAATGAAAGTCAAACACTCAAAGGGAAACAACCATTTTTACTGTGAATGTTTCATTCAAACCTCAAGGACAAAATAGTAAATTTTTCCTTATTTATTTATTTTTTTGGCCTCCTAGCTCTATTGCTTGAATGACTATATAACGGTGGTAGCTTCAATGAAAAGATTAAACATTCTATTGTAAAGATATTCTGTGAAAGCATTATATCTAAGCGTAATCAAATTCACATTTTTTAAGACAATGAAAATAAAATCCATTAGCATTCACAATATCTCAAAAACAAAATAAAGATTCATTGCAGGATTCAAGACTTGAATTGCTATAAAAATGGATGCATCAAACTTTAATTTATAAAAATTTATTTGTTGGATATTTTAATTTACAAAATCACTTTTATTAAACACATATAAAATAATTGAAAGTCGTTAAATAAACATTCAAAATTTTTAAAAATTAAATTGTTCAATGAGTCAAATTAAAATTTGAAACTTCAATTGTGAAAATACATTTCATCATTTCTACAAAAATTGCCTCCAAAAGCATCAATTGTTAAAACTTAACTTCTTGCACAACATCACATACTTTTAATTAGGGAGTAAAACTTAATCAACCTGGTCTTTTGCACAAGGTATCCAATTATTCGAGATGCAAGTGAGCTAAACTATTTATGAGCTATCTCGATTGGACTAACAAAAAAAATTTGAGTTTAACTTGATTTTAATTGTTTTAAACTTAAACTCGAATAGCTTCGACTCAATAGTTAACCTGAGTTTGAGTACTATAATATTCGATTATGGCTACTTGCAGAACTAATTGATTATTTGAATTTTATATTACATAATAATTAAATAATAATTTACTTAAATCCAACTCATTTAAAATTATTAGAGTTTCATTTTTTCATTAGCAAATAAATATATCTGCCAACGCGTTTTTTTTATTGTTAGACACAATGTTAAACACTTATAAAGATTTATACATAGCCAATACAAAGATTTAAATTATCTGTCCACACGCACAACTCATAAAACTAAGATTTCAAATTATCTTCTTCTAACGGTATAACGGTAACATCCCGCGTCTCTCCATTAGGTATTTATTGCTTTCCCCTCGTTCCCTCTTTTTGCTTGATTCCCAAACTATTATTTGGCTTCTGCGCTACTTTTCCCCGAGAAAGCTGAGAAAATTCAAGAATTTCTAGAGAAATTCAAGAACGGGAGACTAGAATTCAACCATGCTTCCTGGATTTCGGTTCGATCCTACCGATGAGGAGTTAGCAGGTCACTATCTGTACAAGAAACTCACTGGAAAGCCTTTTGCGGCAGCCGAGATGATAGTAAGTGACTGCCAGTTATATGGAAGAGAAGAGCCCTGGGAAGTCTGGAAGAGATTCGGTGGTGACGAGAGAACTGATGTTAAGGATCTCTACTTTTTCACTGAATTAAAGAAGAAAGCCTCGCAGAAGAAGAACAAACAAACGCTGATTACTGACTATTCTAGAGTTGATCGAAGTGTTGGTACTGGTGAGGGTAACTGGCATAGAGAAGATTCTGGGAAAATTTTTGAAGTCACGGCTAGGGCAGATTTTGATTGTAGGATTAAGATAGAAGCAACCAAGAAAAGGTTCAAATACAAAAACAGAAATTCAAGCCACCATTGCGGTTGGATCTTGTTTGAGTATAGTTTTCCTGATTTGAACCGTGAATTAGTGCTCTGTCGTTTGAGGAAAAATGGGTCTAAAACAGGGGAAAAAAATAGGGGCAAGAGGAAAATAGATGATTGTGAGGGTGGTGAAGTTGTAAACTGTGAGATGGTGGTTACGTCTGGCAATAAGCGTATCAAGGCTAATGACAATGAAGCAGAGTCATACTATAACCAGATTAGGGCTAATGGAGATGATGATTGTTTGGTTATAGCTTCTGATTTTGATGATCAAATGGGTACTGAATTTTGGGCTAATAATCAAGTAGAAGAACAACAAGAAGTAACATCAGATTGTAGTATCATGAGAGGAAACGGAGATTATGGGAATTGGGTTATAGGTAGTGATTTTGATTATCCATTGGGAACTGAACTTGGGGCTAATAATCAGGTAGACGAGCTTGAACACGTTGTCTCAGAATGTAATGATATCTGGGCTCCTGGAGGTGATGAATGTTTGACGGTAGGCGCTGATCGTGATGAGCCAATGGGTACTGAATTTAGTGTTGAGGAGCTGCTGGATAATGCTAATACCTTTGAATTTGATCAGATCGATTATGTTGAAGAGAATGAGGATTTTTTTGCTGATGTGCAGAAATTTCTGGGGTCTGATTCTGATCCTGGTTCTGGTTCTGTTTAGTGCCTCTTGTACATTCTCTCTTCCTCTTTTCCACAACCTTGGCCATTGAGCTGCTGTTTAATTGCAGATATGACAAGGAAAACATTTTTGGTGGTTCTTTTTTTTAGTTTGTTTCAAAAATATGGAACATGATTGGTGTTTTCTGTGTAATCAATTTACATGTTGATTCATTAAAGGAAAATCAAGTATTGGATTCAAAACATATGTGTTGTTTCTTTTCAGTGCTATTTAGTATTTTCAGCTTGTCTATATTCAATTCAATTCAATTAGTAATGTGTTGGGAAATGCTGAATTTGTGCATTTGAATGATGGGTTCATATGAATATGATCAAGATGGCTTCCTTCCTTGCATACTTAAATGTATTGTCCGGTATACTCTGTTTTTGGTTGAAAGAAATGTCCCTGTAAGTTTTGTGTGATTTCAAGATGTTTGGTTTGATGCCTGATCAAATGGCCTGTGTTGCAAGGCTTTCAGTTTGTGTAATTTGGTCTTAAATGTAAAGGCTTTTTTTTTTTTTTTTTTTGCCTTTTTGTTGCCAAAATAATGAAATACACGAAATTAAGATGTTCAATTTCCTCTGTTTGTTTCCATGTAAATGTTTTTCAAAATAAAACAGACACTTGACAGAAGAATTTGATAGGGAATTGATTTCTATTTTTTCTGACGTGATAAACTGAGACTAGATTTGTAAGTTAAAATGACTGTTATGTGAGATTTGTTGAGTTCTTGAGCCTGTTGCTTCTCTAGCATGCCCATATCCATGGTACACAGAAGACATTTCAATCACATACCAGACATCTGATTCAAAAACGATCCAAGATGGGAATTGTAGTCTTCTTCTTGAGGATCAATTGAAAAGGAATCATTATAAGATTTTTAAACTTAACCCAAAAGCAGTTAAAATACGAACTGTATGAACTAATATTTAACAGCTATATACCAGTTATATGAACAAGTCAAAATGTTTACGATTCCAAGTGTAAACACAGTAGAATAAGTGGGTCATAAAGCCCATAGTTAAAATACAATTTTCTGATTCTTAACAATTATGCTTAGAAGGTGAAACTATAGTCAATGTTTATAACAAAATACTTTTGATTTTAGTAATTTTATATATTTTTATATACTAGCATTAATGATTTGATGTGTAATTAATATTAGGGATGAGAAAATGGTTCATTTGATTCAAACCTAACCAAACCAAAGTTAAAAATCTAAATTTGAATTTTGTTTGATTGCAATCGAACCAAAATTGATATTAAATTCAACCATATTGAACCAATCGATTTTGATCAATTTGTACCATTTGGAACCGATTTTAAGTCTAATCAGTTAATTTTTGTAAAATCAAGCCCAATCACTAATAATTTCAGTTCAAACTAACTAACTCATAAAACAAAATTCTCTTTCAATGCGTTTACTGAACCCAACTAAAATAGGTAATTTCGATTAGTTGTTTTGCTCACACCCTAATTAATATTATTTTCTAAAACTAATTTTCACATTTTTTAATTATTCAACAAATATTTTTATTCGAAAGATTTTGCTGATTACAAGTTGGGCATTTAATATAATAATTTTATTAATTAAAATATTTAATAGATATAATTTTATAAATAGAGAGTTTCAATAGATCAAAGTGAAAAATTAAAAATTGACATATAATTTTTTACAAAAATTCATAAATAAATTAATAATTTTTCATCAACAATATCTTCCCCCTATATATTTTTAATAAAATCATAATCTACATAATTTGAAGTATATATTGATCACTAAATTAATAATTAATAATTAATAATTGAATTTTAATTTCTAAAAGAAAAGTTTTAAGTTATTATATAATATATTAACACAATCTAACCTAACCTAAATTGGGTTTAGTATGAGTTCGTTTTCAATCCAAATAAATAATAAACTTTTTTTTTTTTTATTACAAGAGATATTGAATTTCTCCCGAGAGAAGCACACATTCGTACACAATTAGTAAGTTCAAGACGAACACAGGCCCAAACAACCTCGGCGTTGGGTCCCGCCGCTATTATTTTGAACAAAACCATTTCCTTTTTCCTGTTTCCTGTTTCATGTTTTATAAAACCGCTCCTTCCTTCTATAAAGGCACTCTTCTCGTCGCCCAATCCCACAACTGCACTAGTTATTGCTCTAAGTTTCAAAACTAAGCATCTTAGCTTCGATCACTTAAAATCTAGAAATGAGTTACCTGAACCGCGTTTCCTGTTTCAAAACTATAGTCAAGTACGTATCTGTAGATCTGTACAAAATTGTTACTCGAAACTTGAGAAATTTTCTCGTGCTACCTGTCTTCCATCATTTCTCCATCAGTCTATTACCCAAAGCTACATGAATGTTCATGGGAACTCAGGGGAACGTGCAAAAGCAACTTCCAGTCAGATTAGATGAGGTCTTATATTAAATAGAGATTGAATTAGATTGATGTTTACGCCACGTTGGTACGCTTTGAGTGCGTTTCATTCATCCAATCAAGGCATTCTTCTGCAGTTCCTGTGGGATGGGCAAGTTGCCAAACTAGCAATTTTTGTTGCTGCAAAGAGGAAATAAATTAGAATCAAGAAATTTTATAGTAGCTCTCAACTATGGGAAAGAACGAATGCCTTACCCATTCCCGAACAAGAGGTCCTCCTGATTTAAGCTGCAAAACGCTGATAATATCTTTGCCATTAACCAATCGCTATACGTCCCAGATTTTTTCAAGACCTGTATCATGATAAAAACATCACAATCAGAAAAAGGACATGCAGGGGAGCTTCCCAGTCAAAATAAAACAAACTAGGGTTTTCTTATGTCTATAATATATACATAGCAAATAATGAGTATTTGACATTTTTATACCTGTGCTCAGAAGGATAAAAATTCTTAGGAGTATGAATCATATAACACAGATGAATTTTCATACCTAGTCCAGTAATGGCATTCTCAACTGTCTTAAATAGTTCTCTTCTCTTGTCGAGTTGAAACTGTTTATCTAAAAGTTCTTGAGTAAAATCTGTGTTGGTGGGATATATCACAGTAGATATCAATAAAGCAACTCGCCAGAAGTCTTTGATTTCTCGTAGCCGAAATCCTGCATCATTAAAGTTACAAGTAGCAGTTTACTGAACTGAATGCCCTAATTGTTTGTGATATATTTAATATAATGGCTGAGCAGCCATTCCAATGAATGCCAAAAGGGGCAGATTTAGGCAATCAGGCTATTTCAGGGTAAGAATACTGAACTATTCCGGCACATCTATACGGTCACGGATATTGTGGTCACTTACTGTGTAGAATAGAAAATTGACTATCTAGAATAAAATGACAGAGGTTGGGTGACTTGTTACAAATTTATAGGTATTTACTAGAATGATTGTTTATAGTAGTGAAAGTTATCAATAGACGAGCCAAATAAGAAAGAATCATAGAGAAATCAGCGAAAGGTTGAATATGCCGCGGACAACTTTATACCTGCCAATACGCGGTGTTCTGATGAGAAAGGAACATCAATAAGTTCTACTCCCCAGTCAACTTCATCTGGTGGATGGGTGTCCTCATTAGAAGTAAGCAAAGGGATCAAGTTTAAGAATTTCTCAATTGACCTATGTATCTTAATAATGTTAGGATTAATTCAAAATAATATTATTAAAAATATATTGAGATTTCAATTTTAGTTATACCAGATTTTCTGCATAGAATTTGATGTTTTTGTTATTAAGATTAACGATTTTTAGGAGTATTTTTAGTCTTATTTGATTCACTTGTAAGCCTATAAATAGGCATATCCTTTTGTTAATTCAATGAAGTGCTAAACATTGTTAATCATCTTGTGCATTTCCATTTCCCCTTCCCTAAAATTTCAATATTTTTGGTATCAGAGCCTATCCCTTTGAGCCAATAAATAAATAAATAAATAAATATAATGGCCACAAACACTATTCCATTTTCTTCCCCTCCAATTTTTGTTGGTGAAAATTATAAGCTATGGGTTGTTAAAATGAAAATTTGTTTACAAGCTTATGACTTATGGGAGGATGTTGAAACAGAAAAAAAAATCCCTCCGTTGCCATCCAACCCAACTATGGTTCAAATTAAGAATCATAACGAAGAAAAAGCCAAAAAATTCAAAGCAAAACATGCCTTCACTCTTCTATTTCGGACATAATTTTCACAAGTATTATGACATGTGAAACAACAAAGGAGATATGGGACTCATTAAAAAATGAGCATCAAGGCAACGAGGAAACGAAATTGATGCAAGTTTTGAATCTCAAAAGAGAATTTGAGATGCAAAAATGAAAACATATGAAGGTGTCAAAGAATATGTTAACAATCTCATGTCCATTATTAACAAAATTAAATTACTTGGTGAGGAATTTCTTGAAAGAAGGGTGGTTGAAAAAAAATTCTTTTTTGAGTATTGAAGAGATGTGCTCTATGAGAACATTGGAGAGATGTGCTTCAAAATAAAGAAAGTGATGAGAGGTGCATCAATATTTGAAGAGAAGTGCTTAAAAAAAAATTAAAATTCATTTGCTAGTTTGATGAGAAGTGCATCAATATTTGGTGAGAAGTGCATCAAAATGATGAGTTGGAAGTGCTTCAACAAAGTTAATTTGAGAGAGGTGCTTCAAATGCTAGATTAAAAAAAAAATTATCGTAATAAAAAAATATATTATGTTTGAATTAAGAGGGAATGTTAGGATTAATTCAAAAAAATATTATTAAAAATATTTTAAGATTTCAATTTTAGTTAGACCATATTTTTTGCATAGAATTTGATGTTTTTATTATTAGGATTAATGATTTTTAAGAGTATTTTTAGATCTTATTTAATTCACTTGTAAGCCTACAAATAGACATATCCTTTTGTTAATTCAATGAAGTGCTAAACATTGTTAATCATCTTATGCATTTCCCTTTCTCCTTCCCTAGAATTCCAACAAATAACCTACAAAAAAACAATTGAAGTTATCTTCAAGAAGCCCCTGAGACTGTTGAAATTATATCCTATCATTAGTAGATGCAGTTAGAAACCAAAGAGAATAGGTTAAACTCACTGTTTCAGAGTCGCTGACTTTTTGCTTAAGAGAGTCTTTGAAGACAAAGTTGACAACAGGAGCCTGCAGCATGAGAACACATGGGCAGCTTCAGCAGCAAATAAACTTAACTATTGGATATCGAAATAAAGATATGCTTGTATTGAAACCCAAGACAAAGAGTACAATCAGAAAATTAAGAAACGTCAAAAGCCTGAAAAGATAATTCAGGGCCAAAGGGAATTCATTATGATTCAAAATCAAATTGTTTGTACTTTGTTGAATGTTGCAGCCGGGTCAGGATGCCCCAAAAAAATACAACTGTAAAGTGGCTCCCTGCCAAAATCCCATTCTGAGAGAGGGTGAGAGAATTATACAAGGGGGACAACAAATGGTGCGAAAAAAGCTTAAATATTTGCATCATCCTATTATGAAACTAAACAATGGTAACAACTTCCTGTGATGCACGTTTAGTGTTCATGTGGATCCGTTGCATGCTTCCAGAAATAAAGAAACAAGCACAAAAAGATGCAGGATATAAAGAAAAAGAAACAAGGACCATACCTTTTTACCCTTCTCATACTTCTATTTAACATTTCTGAATGGAAGAAACAACGCAGCATATAAACAGAGTCTCCTTTGTTCATCCTAGAATGCAAATGTGACGGTATTTATAACTCAAAACCAAAGACAACACACTAAACATGCATAAAAAGAATTGAAATGGAAACTACTTTAGATAATGTCAACAGAAGAAGGTGAAAGTAAAAAGATTTGGGAAATAATTCGCGGCCCAATAATAATGATGTCAGCAAAAGTGTATAGGAATTCTCTCAGGATCAATATCTCATGAAAAGCGTGCATTCCAGCTGCTATTATACTACAAAAATTTCTTAATAAAAATGCAAAACATCAAAACTGCTCAAACGATATTGAATGAATGGGTTTACTTTGCTCAATAAGCTGCATCTATTTTTAAATTCCAAAGCCGTAAAATTTCAGGATAGAGGAGAAAACTTTTAAAAGGCACTATGTTTGACCACCAAATTACTAGACTAGAGAAAGGCATGGCCGATTCATTGAACCGCCGGTTCCGGTTTTTTGAACCGACGGATCAAAATTTTTAAATTGTTAAACCTGAATCGGCTCTTGAACCGCCGGTTCAAGTCGGGTTCCAGTTACGGTACAGTTTTGATGAACCGACGGTTCCGATCACGATTTCTGGTGATATATATATATATTTTTTTTTAAAAAAATCGGTTCTAACGTTATATCTTTTTTTCGAAAATATTAATATGAGTTTAAAAAATATTGGTAAATTTTATTTTAAATAAATTTTAGAATGCTCATACTCATATAAGAATAAAAATAATTAATTTTACAAAATAATCAAATAAGTTATCACTTTATTTTGTTTAAATGTTATTAATTAAATAACTTATAAGAAAATTTTGAAAAATGCTTAAAAAAAAACGTAATTTTAAACTTAGTAAACAATTTAAAAGGGTAAAAAAAAAAAGTTAAAAACAATATAAGTTTAGACCAAGTATTTCTCTCTTTCTTTCCATTTTACTTTTTAGATTTTTAACTTTTAAAGTAAAGTGTATTTTTTTTTTAAAAAAATCTTAAGTAAAGTATATCATATAGTAATATATTATTAAGACTTTTAAAGATGTATAAAATATGCTAAGTGATTATTATTTTGAAAATAAAAAGAGAAAATTTTCGGTTCGAACTGGACTGGAACCACCGGTTCAGGGCTGGTTCAGGTTCAAATTTTAACATTCACATGAATCTTAACCGGCCCTTGAACCACCGGTTCCGGTTCAAAATTTTGAACCGACGATTTTGATTTGATTACGGTTCATCTACAGTACGGTTCGATTCCAGTTCAAAATGAACCGGTGGTCATACTTAACTAGAGAAAGATAAATTATAATCACGCTAATGCATGCCTTCATCATTCCTAAACTCTTGCTAAATACTATAACAAACTCTAATTTGGATTTTGGACTAGTTTGATACTCAAACTTAGCATCAGATTTATTTTACATAAAAACAGAGATAAGATGTAATTATCAATGACATCATGGACCATATCATACTTGTGGCATCCATCTGACACTGTTGCTCAACCTTAGGAGGAAAACCAAAGACAACCCAGAATAATGTCAAATTTGAAATATGTGTCATAGCTTTAACAGGTTGATTGCCAAAAATCACGAGATCAACCTGCACAGAAGAGCAGCAACGAGATAAATAATAAACAACTATCATAGTACACAATGGATATAAAGAAGTCCCTCACAAGCAAGTCAATGTCTTGCCAGACATCAAAAACTATTTTGAGGCACATGCTATTCATCTATTCAAGAGGGTTAGCATACTTCAGTTCCAATGCGCTCTTTGCTAATTTTCACTGCAAGAGCATTTTGCACATCATCACAGGCAGCAGCTACTTTGAGTTCTTCATCAAGTATGAATCCAAACCTTGCACCTAAATAACCAGAAATTAGCCATGTAAGACATAGAAATGGAAAAAGAGAAGCAAAACAAAAAGAACCAATAGAAGTGAAGAAAAATATTAGGTTGTAAGATCACGCTAGCTGACTACGCATATGAAAAAATTTGAGGTGTTTTATAAGACATGATTAGGTTATATAATAGACATGGACTCAAAAGTTTTCAGCAGTTGAGTTATTGCCCATATATGCATAGCAATTTCAGAGCAATACTTAAGTTTGATCTTACTTCTTAATTACTGCTGTTATTAGTTGGTAGTTATTTAAAATGAAGCCCTAGAAGATTTACAAAGTTCAACATGTTTCACCTATCCAAGGACCAACATGAGTTCTAATTGTTTGGTAGAGTTTTATTTCATAGAAAATTTATAATTCAATTGAAAGAACAAAACCCGAATGTTTCTTGAAGACATTACATGACACTAAGAAAACAAAATAGAGATACAAAAAAAAAAAAAAAAAAAAAAAACAAGGAAGTTTTGATACTGAGCTATTTCAAGACATGTTGAGCGAGAAACTTGCATATGTTATCCAAAAAATTATGTGTAGTCAAATTTCACCAAAAGGAAAAAGAAAAATGAAATTCCCAACACAATCAAATAAAATCTAAATTCAGAAGTACCAAATCGAATAGCTCGAAGAACTCTAAGTGGATCATCCAAAAAAGTAGCTTTTGGAGGTAAAGGAGTAACTATTTTTCCAGACTTTAGATCTTCAATGCCTGCAATGAAAGAAAGAGAAGGTAATATAAGTGAGAAAGCTTTATGCAAAGGACGTAACAAATTTACTTAAAAGTAAACGAAAGAGAACAGCATAGAAAGCCTATCTTAACCTCTTTCAGTAAATTCCTCAACTGAACTGGTATTAATATTGTAGAACAAGCTGACATAAAATGAAATGTTAATGCCATACGTTAGTCCAACAACAAATATATAGTTATAATGAATAGCGTACAGAGAGCGCACCAATTTAATCATTTAAAGAGGAAGATACCAACATAAATGAATGTAATTTATTCACGAAGCTAATTGCTGAATAATTTGTTTTGACTTTGTTGAAAATAATTATTGTTTCCATTTATGTTTTTCGTTATAATACAAGTGAACCTGCCTTGAGCTGAAAAATATCTTGAATATTTCAACAAAACTTATTATGCATAAGCAAATTTTTAAATTTTGATATTTCATTGCACTCACAAGCTATGCCTAGTGCAATTACCGAATACAAATTTTGGCATAGTCTTAGGCTCGAAAACCACCTCCCTAATTCTAAAAAAAAAAAACCCTATTGGATTTGTATTTTCCTGGTAGGATTGCTCTTAAATTTTAATATGATTATATTTGCTTTGTTAAATGAAAAAGTCTGGCATCAAATAAACAAATGGATCTTTAATTACCAAACTAAAATTAGCTTTAAAAATTTGAGTGACCAATGGTTTAATTTGGCCTATTGATGTAGTTATTGATGGATACCACATAAGTCAGTAGTTAGATAGTCTACTTGAAAAACTTAACAATAGGCAGTAGTCATTTGCTGGTTAAATTGGAAAAGTGAAGACTGTAAAATTAATTCATTGTAGTTCTGATAAAACATCTCAAAATAAATTAATGATAATAATAAAAAAAATGTGATTTGTATTTATTAACTTGATTTTCCATGGCTTCTTAAACATACTTGAAGTTTTAATCAAGCATGCAATTGGAAAACTAACACGAGATAGATGATAGATTAATGAGTAAGAAGTAGGTTTAAAATTCTAAAAATTATAACAAACTCTGACATGCACATGTATACCATTCTTTTTATTTAGGCCTAAAGTATTTATGTTATCTATATTGGTCTCTCATTTGTCTTTTGAAATTTGAACTTTTCTTGGCTGCAAATTCATAGTCTTGGATACAACTCCATGCTTTGAAACTAAAGTGGATAGGTTCTGCTTTTCAACTTTTAACTTTGGATTAGTTTAGGTAAGTGGAGATTTGAATTCGAAACTTTTAGATTTTTGCAAATAGTTTCAGTGTACTAAACAAAACTCATTGGTTATCTTTTTCAAAATTTAATTGCTTAGTTATTGTTAAGCTCTCAAAATTTTAGGTGTAGTAAATTGTAAATTAACCCATCCTTGGGGCAAATTTGAAGTATATATACTGGATTTATGATAGTCATGTTAGGATAAGGATTACGAATCCTACATAATCTGTTGGTTGAAGTTCATGTAGAAGTCTAGTATTATTATTTTAATATATTTTATTATTGTATGTTAACAGTAGTTCCCCATTAGTTATTTGCTCATTTTATGCCCAAATGTAGTGTTTATGTATTTTTAGTGTCTGTTTATTTCATTAGTTTTTTTTTATAAGCTTTTGTTGTGTTGCTTGTTGTGAAGGCTGTCATTTTATGGCATCTTTATTTTGCAAAGAATTAGGCATTGGTTTGGGGGGGTACTTGAAGAGTTGCCTTATTAAATGAGGTGACTCTTCAGTTGCCTTATTCTGACGATGTGGAGATAAAGGATCTAATCAACCAATGCTTGTTTCAAGCTATCAACGCCAACAGTATGAACTTTGCTTGGATAACCAAGTTAAAGATAGGTTATACTAAGATGAAAGTGAAGAAAAACCACATGGAGGATGCACTAAAGGGTGTTGAAGTTACCATGAGGGAACAGGAGGCTCAGCATAAGGCAGAGATTGCGACTCGAGATGCTGATGTAGACAGGTTGAGAGAGGAGAGCTGGGAATTACTCAACAAGAATAAAGAGCTTGAAAGTAGGGTAAAAGAGATGAGAAGGAGCTATAGAAGTTTTAGGATTAAGTGGGGTCTGAGGAAGATGATCTGGCAAAGGCATGCTTAAGCTTGAGGACGAACATTCTAACCGAACTGAAGGCGAAGGAGCCTAAAGTTGACTGGGGTTGGATAAATGAAGTATACCTAGATGAGGGTGATGAAGACGAGGAAGGAGAAGAGGATGCAAATCGCCCTATCGATTATTTGTCTCCACCAAGGGTAGAAACTAAGGTATCTGCTGATATTCACCTCATTTCTTCAAAAGGGCGAGGTGCAACTAGGGATGGGTCTACTGACCAAGACATATAGCTAGATTAGGATTTATAGAGGGTAAAAAGTTTTGTAACTTATCTTTTTGAATAGGGATACCTTGTAAAATAACTATGTGATCACTTTTTATGAAATGAATGAAAATTATCACTATTGCTCGTGTGTTGAGCTTTTCATATTTGCCTAAGTATTTTTCTTTTACTTTTCAGATTTAAAGTTAAAATCCAAACTGTGTATAATCGAGCCTAAGGGTTTACTTAAATTTTATTCAGTGAATTACGTGTTTCCAAATCTATGGAGTTAGTAAAAAGGACCGCTTAGGTCATCTGGGCGAACTACGTATGTCCGAGCTAATGGACTTGGCGAAGAGGACTGCTTAGGTCATCTAGGCAAGCTATGTATGTTCGAGCTAATGGACTTAATGAGAAGGACTGCTTAGGTCATCTGGACAGGCTACGAATGTCCAAGCTAATGGACTTAGTGAAAAGGACCGCATAAGTCATCTAGCGAACTAATGTGAAGGCTGGAAAGAGAAAATTTTTTAAGTAAGATCCTTCAGGAAAAACTTAGTGCATCATGCCCTTTTTTATCTTTGAAAGGCTTGATACATTAAGTGAAAAAACCTGAGGCCTTATTATTATTCAAATACAAAAGTTACTTTACATATTATTAACTAGAGACACAATATGCATTTTTAGATTATTAGCGTTCCATGTCCGAGGTAATTCAACTCCCTCAATCTTTCTCAGCTTATATGTTCTTGGGCCTAATGCTTCGAAATTTCATAGTGACCTTCCCATTTCTATCCTAATTTACCCACATCTGTTAAGCATATGGTTATCTCTGCCTTTCGCCATACTCTGTCTCCTTCTCTGAACTACCTACTTTGAACTTGCTTATTAAAGTATCTTCTTATCCTTTGTTTGTATGCTTCAACTCGGACCGCAGCATCCTCCCTAAGCTCCTCTGCCAAGTCTAAGCTAATTTTTAGGCTCTCATTGCTGTCGAGCTCTTCGTACACTCCTGCTCTTTTGCTAGGTATGTGTGAATACTCAAATTTTGAGGCTCAGAAAAAGCCTATTTTTCCAGACTGCAAACAGTTCGACCGGACCGGAGGCCATTCGGAAAGTTTACCAAAAGTATGCCAATATGGTACTTGAAACGTTCGGAAAATTACGAGGATCGCAGAACAGGTCCCGGAATATTTTTTGGAGGTACGGAACCCCCGAAAAAGCTTTTAGAACGAAAGACTACCAAGCCCGCCGACCCCGGTGGCAGCTGCCACCGACCTCGGCGGCAGCTGCCGCCCTCCAGCCAGGATTTTGCCTATAAAAATAGCCCCGGGCACTCAGTTTTACTCACTCAGTCTGTGTTGACGGACGCTCCTTCTCCCCTATGCTCCTTGCGATTCTTTTACTGCTTTTCTGCGTTTTTAATTTAGCTTTTATTGCTTTCTTGCTTTGATATTTGACCACTTAAATTAAATTAATTCTAAATTAATATTCCCCAAACGAGGAGCTTAATCCGGAGTTTTTCAAGCTGAAGCTAAGAAGCGGTCGCCGGTTAACTCAGGTAAATAAACAAAACTTCGCTCATTTAATTTTAGCACTTCATGCATATTTCTCTTCTACTCCTAATAACTCTACAACTACATAAACGCATTCATGTCATCAATTAGGCAAATAAACTGCCTCAATCAAATATGATTAAGCTTAAATACCCGGTTAATTAATAATCGTGGTATTAATGCTAAATCCGACAATATTGGCTAAAAAGCCTAGTTAATTAATAACTACGGTTTAATTGCCTTTATTTCGAACAGTCCGGCTTAAGTCCAATTAATCAATAATTGTGACTAGAAGCCTTAATCAATCACGTTTTCGGCAACAAATTGCCTACAGTTTAATAAATCATTTTGGCAACAAATTGCCTAAATTATACATCAATTTTTGGCAAGACGCCTTGAATTAATCAATCTTTTGGCAAATAAATTGCCGTAAATCAATCAATTTTGGCGACAATCGCCCAATCAACATCTTTTGGCAAATAAATTGCCTAAATCAACACTTTTGGCTAGAAGCCTTCAAATCTACACATTTTTGGCTAAAAGCCTTTAAATAAACCAATCTTTTGGCAAACAAATTGCCTAAATCACAAAACTCTTTGGCTAAAAGCCTTAATCCATTTTTGGCAACAATAAGCCCAATCAAACACTTCTTTTTGGTAACAATAAGCCCAATCAAACACTTCCTTTTGGCAACAATAAGCCCAATCAAACACCTCCTTTTGGCAACAAACGCCTCAATAAATCAATCAACCTTTTTGGCAAAATGCCTAAACAAAATGCACGAAGCATACACACATTCATGCATTAAGCATACCCATTCAAAGCCCTTTAAAAAAAAAGCCCATCGAACTACGTGAACTTTGATCTTCCATTCAAACGGAAGTACGTAGGCACGTTTGGGATTTAACCTCGAGTGGCAAGTCAAAATCACTTAAACATTTCATTGGTCCAATTACATTAATCACCCTGCAAAGCATTCATTCTTTGGTTAGTTCATCAACATGACATGGTCTCGGGATCCACCTCGGGTTTGCAAACCAGGCCTTAGACATTGGGATAATTAATCTAGTAATTAGGTTAATTAAAATTGGAGTCACTTAGGGTTTTTTCCTAGTTTACCCTAAAATAATTAAACAAGGTGGCGACTCACACATTCACATGCATTTCTGCCCTTAGTCATATGCATCATATGCCTAACATTTGGGGTGGGGGTTCACAGTATGCTGATCTCTACTGATACAACTGCTTTGGTCCCATATACTAAAGAGAAAGGGGTTTGCTATGTTGCTTGCCGAGGCATGGTTCTATAAGCCCATAGGACGCTATTTAGTTCATCTACCTAGTTCTCTTTTTCTCCATCCAACCTCTTCTTTAAGCCTTGCGGGATGGTACTATTGATGACTTCAGTAAGGCCATTAGTTTGTGGGTGGGCTACCAAGGTAAATGAAGCCCAATGTGCCAGTCTTCACAAAAAGATTTGAAGACTCCTGAGTCAAATTGCTTACCATTTTTAGTAACGATTTTATGGGGCATGCCATATCTAAATATCACATTGTTCCTGAAAAAGCTAATAACTCGAGCTGGGGTAATGGTGCTGAGGGCCTCGACTTCTACCCAGTTGGAGAAGTGATCAATTGCAACTAGCATGAACTTTCTTACGCTCTTGTTGTGGGAAAAGGCGCCAGAATTTCTATCCCTTATTGAGCGAAGGCTAGGCTGATGATAAGGATTGTAGTTCTGATAAGGCTTTTCTGGATACACGATCATATTTTTGACAAGTGCTACAATGGCGAATATGCTGGCTAACATCCTTCTTCATTATTTGCCAATAGTATCCTAAGAGCAATATTTTTCGAAGCATACCTCTGAGCCCTCATGTGCCTTGCAAACACCTTCATGGGTCTCCCTTATAATGTAATTGCCTTCTTCCTCAGTTAGATACTTCACCCATAGATGTGATTTTGATCTCTTGCAGAGTTCTCCATTTTCCATTGCATAGTTCGCCGCTTTCCTGCAAAGCTTGATCACCTCTTACTTATTGCTAGGCCAAACGTCATTCTATAAGAAGTCAATGATCGGACTCATCCAGTTACTACCGGTTGGGATACAAGGACTTCATTTAACTTATAGCTCAGCCGGTTTTGGTGTTAGACAATCACTTCCCTTAATAAATCTTCTTCCCGCGTTGCAGCTTTGGCTATGGAGTTTGCCTCTTTATTGTTCACCCGTTCTATTTAGGTCATCTTCCTAATGCTGCCTTCTTCTTCTAACTTGTGTAAGAGGAATAAGGCTAGATAATGGTACTTGAATAGATTTCGCTTTTTGGTTATTAAACTCTCATACTCGGCACCATTGTTAGTTGTCGTAAAGTCTGGGCGTACGACATACTGAATTTTTTTCTTTCTTGGCCCTTGTAGATTACCCCTGATGTAGCTCCCGAGCTCCCTAAGGCCCTGTCAGTGTGCAACTGCCAAGTGTTGTAGCTGGGGTTCAGGAGTTCGGCTTCAGGCTCGCCTTTTTCATCTTCACTAGAAATTTCGGCCACAAAGTCTACAAGCATTTGTGCCTTCATTACGGTACAAGGAGTGTACCTGATATCAAATTCTCCTAATCTAATCGACCATTTCACCAATCTTCTGGAAGTTTCGGCTCGGTATAGGATCTTTTTTAGGGGGCAGTTAGTTCGGATAATTATAGTGTGAGATTGGAAGTAGTGCCACAACTGGTTCGTCGAATTAAGGATAGCGAATGCTAATTTTTCAACATTTGGATACTGAGCTTAGAACCCCTTAGGACTTTGCTAATGTAATAAACAAGATATTGCTCAACTTCCTCTTCTCTAACCAATACTGATGCAACAAAATTTTCAATAGCAGCTAACTACAAGTATAAGGGCTCATCTTTTTTAGGTTTGCTCAAGAGGGGAGCAAAAGACAATAAATCTTTAATTCTTTCAAAGGGGAGCTAGCACTTTTCATCCTATTGAAAACCTTTCAACTGCTTTAGGGTTTGGTAGAAAGGCATGCGCCTCTTGGCCAAGTAGGAGATAAATCGCACTAAGGCTGTAATTTGACCATTCAACTATTGAACTTCATGAATGCTGGTGGGTTCTTGCATCTTCAAAATTGCCTTGATCTTATCAAGGTACGCCTCAATCCCCCTTCATAATATCATAAAACCCAAAAATTTCTTCGCCTTAACTCTGAATGTGTAGTTGTCTAGATTGAACTTCATATTAAACCTATTCAGGATTTCAAACACTTCATGTAGGTCTCTAGGATGGTCGACAGCTTGAGTACTTTTTATTATCATGTCATCTACATATACTTCTACGGTTCACCTATCTGATCTTGGATCATGCTATTGACCAACTCTGGTATATGGCTCCTGCGTTCTTTAATCCGTATAGCATGACTTGATAACAATAAATTTCCCTATTAGTGATGAAGCTCATCTTTTCCTCATCCAACTTCTGTATCCATAAAACTATATATTTCATAGCCGGCTACTGAATCTACCAGCTAATCTATATTGCGCAAAGGTTAAGGATCTTTAAGGCATGCCTTGTTCAAATCAGTAAAGTCAACACATAATCTCCATTTTCCATTGGACTTCGGTACCAAAACTATGTTCGCTAGCCATTCTAGATAGTTCACCTTCCTTATAAACTTTGATTTCAAAATCTTATCCACTTTAGTTGCAATAACATGTTGTCTTTTTAGACCATGATTCCGCTTTTTTTGCTTTATCGATTTAAAGCTTGGGTCTATGCTGAGCGTGCGAGATATGGTATCAGGATCGATATCAATTATGTCTTTCGCAGTCCAGCTGAAGCTGTTAACATTATCCCCTAAAACTGTCTTAAGATTATCATGTACCTCTCTCGAAAGATCATCTCCTGACATTAAGTTCTTCCCCTATTTCCCTTCCCATGTGATCAGCTTACCCACAGGTGTTGGGCTGGTCTGTATTATGTTTGGGGATATCAAAGGGTTGGTGTTTGGTTGACTTTGTGGTAGTTCTTATTCTAGCATCCACATGATTGGTAGGGTAAGAGGTAACCCTTTCAGTGCTATCATATTTACTTCCCGAGCTATATTCTAGTCTCCCCTAATAGCGATGACTTCGCCCTTGTCGGAGTAAAACTTCATGGTGAGATACCTGATGCATGTGGTCGCTGCCAATTCAAATAGGGCTAGTCTTCCCAACATAGAATTGTATCGAAAGTGAATGTCTGCTACCATAAACTCCAATTTGAGTTTCCTTGATGAGACTTTAGTTCTGACCTCTAGGGTTATGTCTATAGATCTAGAAAATTGTACAGGTTTTCTTGCCAGGCCGATTAAAGGGGTTCGGACAGGTTTAAGCTTCGCCTGGTCTAGTTTCAAAGCCTTGAACACTTTCATGCTCAACAAGTTCACTGCATTACCTTTATCTACCAAGATTCTTTTTACTAGAAAGTTTTCCAAAATTCCCCTAATTACTAGGGCATCATTCTGTGGAGTATGTACAAGTTTGTCATCCACCTTAGAGAATGATATGGGCGGACTAGCGCTTGATTTCTGCTAGGGTAGAATGGAATACATTTCCCTAACTCTCCTTTTCCTAGTTGCATTGCTGTCACCCCCCCGATGAGCCATCAAATATGGTGTGGATTGTGCCTAGGTTATGACATTTTTCCACCTTCTTGTCTTTCTATTCACTTTCCCTCCGAGCTCTCCCAACAAATTGCTTTAGTTCGCCTCTTTGCAGAAGGCATTCTATCTCTTTCTTTAATTGCCAGCAGGCTTCGGTCTCGTGGCCTACATCCCTATGGAACTCACAATACTTGCTTTTATCTCGATGGCTCAAGGTATCCTGCTTTATCTTTCTAGGATAATAGAACTGAATTTGATCGCCATGTTCTCTAACTCAAGACAATATTTTTGAGCATGGTCTGTTCAAAGGGGTAAACTCTCGATCTTATTATGGTCTGCCATCTCTTAAGTATGGCATTCGAACAGAGTAACTAGTTCGTGGGAGCCAGATGGGCAACCCCCTTCAGGGCAATCGTCTCCTTACTAGGGATGAGTGTCTTCTGTGCCTATACCACTCTTCTTTAGGCGATCTATGCTGTTGTGCCTGATAGGCTTCATCTGATTTGGTGTATTTGTGAGCTTGCACCATGATCTCGGCGAAGGTCAGGGGAGGGTCTATACTTCAACTCTTAAACAACTTATTGTACTTGTAATTCTTTGCCATGGCGCTAATGGCCACCTCATCATTCAAGTTCTCCATTTGCATCACCATTCTTTGAAATTTGGATACGTATTGCCTTAGAGTCTCCCCCTCTTCTCTTTTTAAATCTACCAAGTCAGATGATATTTTTCTGGATGATACACATGTTATAAAACAAGCTTGGAATATTGTGGCTAACTGGGAGAAGGAATGAACAGATCCTGTTTTGAGTGTTTGATACCACTCTTGAGTTGCTCCTTTCAAGGTAGTTGGGAAGACCTTGCACATTAGATCCTCCAGTACATCATTGTTCGGAAGGTCGCCAGATGGCTTCGGGGATCGGTAGATCCATCATATGATTGGAAAGTAGGAAGTTTGAACTTTGGTGGGAAGGCTACAGCCAAAATATCAGCTGACAAGCGCGAGTCTTGTCGAAGACCATAATCCCATGGTTCTCTTGTCTCTCTACACTCTCAAACCAATTCCTTGACAACATTTTGAAGATTAGCTCCGTCCAAGACTGGCTAAGTGTGACTTAGCTCTTGGCTGCTAAGGTTAATCCCATTAGGGTCCACCTCCGATTCTGCCTCATGGTATCGATCAGACACTAAATGACTTCGGTATTTAGGCGAGGTGGGAGGGAGGCTATGTTCTAGGTTGGGGGGTTCGCCGGCCTGGTGGGTGGTACTGGCTCGCCAATAGGTAGAGGGTTCTCTAAGAGGCGTTTCTGCATAGTGGTAAACAACGAATAAGCCTGAGATATAGTAGCTACTACCTGGGGATCAGTGGTTGTTGGAGGGGCGAATGTGGGTTTTTGGTTGGCCTCGCCATGGTTGTTTTCTTGGTCTTCCATGTTGAGGCGTTTAGTGGAATCATTAGCCATAGGAATTGAGAAAAACTGTGGGATTTTTTAGGGTTTAAAGGTGTCTTCCACGCTCACCGCACCAATTGTTAAGCTCTCGAAATTTGAGGTGTAGTAAATTGTGAAATAACGTGTCCTTAGGGTAAATTTAGAGTATATATATTGGATTTAGGATAAGGATTACGAATCCTATATTATATGTTAGTTAGAGTTTATTTAGGAGTCTAGTATTATTATTTTAATATATTTTATTATTGTATGTTAACGGTTATTAACAATATTCGACTATTTCACAGAAATCTCCAAAATGTTCCTACCTTTGTTTGTGTTTTTAATGCAGTGATGAGATTTCTAATCAATGAAAGTCAAACACTCAAAGGGAAACAACCATTTTTACTGTGAATGTTTCATTCAAACCTCAAGGACCAAATATTAAATTATTCCTTACTTATTTGTTTTTTGGCCTCCTAGCTCTGTTGCTTGAATGACTATATAACGGTAGTAGCTTCAATGAAAGGATTAAAGATTCTATTGTAAAGGTATTCTGTAAAAACATTGTATCTAAGCGGAATCAAATTCACATTTTTTAAGACAATGAAAATAAAATCCATTAGCATTCACAATATCTCAAAAACAAAATAAAGATTCATTGCAAGATTCAAGACTTGAATTCCTATAAAAATGGATGCATCGAACTTTAATTTAATTTGTTGGATATTTTAATTTACAAAATTACTCTTCTTAAACACATATCAAATAATTGAAAGTGGTTAAATAAACATTCAATGTATGAAAATTTTATAAATTAAATTGCTCAATGAGTCAGATTAGAATTTGAAACTTAATTGTCAAAAAACATTTCATCATTTCTACAAAAATTGCCTCCAAAAGCGTCAATTGTCGAAACTTAACTTCTTGCACTACATCACATACTTTTAATTAGGGAGTAAAACTTAATCAACCTTGGTCTTTTGCACAAGGTATCCAATTAATCGAGATGCAAGTGAGCTAAACTATTTATGAGCAATTTCGATTGGACTAACAAAAAAATTTGAGTTTAACTTGATTTTAATTGTTTTAAACTTAAAATCGAGTAGCTTCGACCCAATAGTTAAGCTGAGTTTGAGTACTATAATATTTGATTATGGTTACTTGCAGAACTAATTGATTATTTGAATTTTATATTACATAATAATTTACTTAAATCCAACTCATTTAAAATTATTAGAGTTTCATTTTTTCATTAGCAAATAAATATATCTACCAATGCGTTTTTTTTATTGTTAGACACAATGTTAAACACTTTTAAAGATTTATATATAGCCAATACAAAGATTTAAATTATCTGTCCACACGCATAACTCATAAAACTAAGATTTCAAATTATCTTCTTCTAACGGTAACATCCCGCGTCTCTCCATTAGGTATTTATTGCTTTCCCTTGTTCCCTCTTTTTGCTTGATTCCCAAACTATTATTTGGCTTCTGCGCTACTTTTCCCTGAGAAAGCTGAGAAAATTCAAGAATTTCTAGAGAAATTTAAGAACGGGAGACTAGAATTCAACCATGCTTCCAGGATTTCGGTTCGATCCTACCGATGAGGAGTTAGCAGGTCACTATCTGTACAAGAAACTCACTGGAAAGCTTTTTGCGGCAGCGGAGATGATAGTAAGTGACTGCCAGTTATATGGAAGAGAACAGCCCTGGGAAGTCTGGAAGAGATTCGGTGGTGAAGAGAGAACTGATGTTAAGGATCTCTACTTTTTCACTGAATTAAAGAAGAAAGCCTCGCAGAAGAAGAACAAACAAACGTTGATTACTGACTATTCTAGAGTTGATCGAAGTGTTGGTACTGGTGAGGGTAACTGGCATAGAGAAGATTCTGGGAAAATTTTTGAAGTCACGGCTAGGGCAGATTTTGATTGTAGGATTAAGATAGAAGCAACCAAGAAAAGGTTCAAATACAAAAACAGAAATTCAAGCCACCATTGCGGTTGGATCTTGTTTGAGTATAGTTTGCCTGATTTGAACCGTGAATTAGTGCTCTGTTGTTTGAGGAAAAATGGGTCTAAAACAGGGGAAAAAAATAAGGGCAAGAGGAAAATAGATGATTGTGAGGGTGGTGAAGTTGTAAACTGTGAGATGGTTATTACTGGCAATAAGCGTATCAAGGCTAATGACAATGAAGCGGAGTCCTACTATAACCAGATTAGGGCTAATGGAGATGATGATTGTTTGGTTATAGCTTCTGATTTTGATGATCAAATGGGTACTGAATTTTGGGCTAATAATCAAGTAGAAGAACAACAAGAAGTAACATCAGATTGTAGTATCATGAGAGCAAACGGAGATTATGGGAATTGGGTTATAGGTAGCGATTTTGATTATCCATTGGGAACTGAACTTAGGGCTAATAATCAGGTACACGAGCTTGAACACGTTGTCTCAGAATGCAATGATATCTGGGCTCCTGGAGAGGATGAATGTTTGACGATAGGCGCTGATCGTGATGAGCCAATGGGTTCTGAATTTAGTGTTGAGGAGCTGCTGGATAATGCTAATACCTTTGAATTTGATCAGATCGATTATGCTGATGAGAATGAGGATTTTTTTGCTTATATGCAGAAATTTCTGGGGTCTGATTCTGATCCTGACTCGGGTTCTGTTTAGTGCCTCTTGTACATTCTCTCTTCCTCTTTTCCACAACCTTGGCCATTGAGCTGCTGTTTAATTGCAGATATGACAAGGAAAACATTTTTGGTGGTTCTTTTTTTTAGTTTGTTTCAAAAATATGTAACATGATTGGTGTTTTCTGTGTAATCAATTTACATGTTGATTCATTAAAGGAAAATCAAGTACTGGATTCAAAACATATGTGTTGTTTCTTTTCAGTATTATTTAGTATTTTCAACTTGTCTATATTCAATTCCATTCAATTAGTAATGTGTTGGGAAATTCTGAATTTGTGCATTTGAATGATGGGTTCATATGAATATGAGCAAGATTGCTTCCTTCCTTGCATACTTAAATGTATTGTCCGGTATACTCTGTTTTTGGTTGAAAGAAATGTTCCTGCAAGTTTTGTGTGATTTCAAGATGTTTGGTTTGATGCCTGATCAAATGGCCTGTGTTGCAAGGCTTTCAGTTTGTGTAATTTGGTCTTAAAGGCTTTCTTTTTTCCTTTTTGTTGCCAAAATAATGAAATACACGAAATTAAGATGTTCAATTTCCTCTGTTTGTTTCCATGTAAATGTTTTTCAAAATAAAACAGACACTTGACAGAAGAATTTGATAGGGAATTGATTTCTATTTTTTCTGACGTGATAAACTGAGACTAGATTTGTAAGTTAAAATTGACTGTTATGTGAGATTTGTTGAGTTCTTGATCCTGTTGCTTCTCTAGCATGCCCATATCCATGGTACACAGAAGACATTTCAATCACATACCAGACATCTGATTCAAAAACGATCCAAGATGGGAATTGTAATCTTCTTCTTGAGGATCAATTGAAAAGGAATCATTATAAGATTTTTAAACTTATCTGGGTTCCATCAAATTCCATGACGTTTAAGAACATTAACCCAAAAGCAGTTAAAATACCAGCTGTATGAACTAATATTTAACAGCTATATGCCACTTATATGAACAAGTCAAAATGTTTGCGATTCCAAGTGTAAACACAGTAGAATAAGTGGGTCATAAAGCCCATAGTTAAAATACAATTTTCTGATTCTTAACAATTATGCTTAGAAGGTGAAACTATAGTCAATGTTTATAACAAAATACTTTTGCCTCTACTGCAACTTCAAGTACGTATCTGTAGATCTGTACAAAATTGTTACTCGAAACTTGAGAAATTTTCTTGTGCTACCTGTCTTCCATCATTTCTTCATCAGTCTATTACCCAAAGCTACATGAATGTTCATGGGAACTCAGGGGAACTTGCAAAAGCAACTTCCAGTCAGATTAGATGAGGTCTTATATTAAATAGAGATTGAATTAGATTGATGTTTACGCCATTTTGGTACGCTTTGAGTGCGTTTCATTCATCCAATCAAGGCATTCTTCTGCAGTTCCTGTGGGATGGGCAAGTTGCCAAGCTAGCAATTTTTGTTGCTGCAAAGAGGAAATAAAACATCACAATCAGAAAAAGGACATGCAGGGGAGCTTCCCAGTCAAAATAAAACAAACTAGGGTTTTCTTATGTCTATAATATATACATAGCAAATAACGAGTATTTGACATTTCTATACCTATGCTCAGAAGGATAAAAATTCTTAGGAGTGTGAATCATATAACACAGATGAATTTTCATACCTAGTCCTGTAATGGCATTCTCAACTGTCTTAAATAGTTCTCTTCTCTTGTCGAGTTGAAACTGTTTATCTAAAAGTTCTTGAGTAAAATCTGTGCTGGTGGGATATATCATAGTAGATATCAATAAAGCAACTCGCCCGAAGTTTTTGATTTCTCGTAGCAGAAATCCTGCATCATTAAAGTTACAAGAAGCAGTTTACTGCACTGAATGCTCTAATTGTTTGTAATATATTTAATATAATGGCTGAGCAGCCATTCCAATGAATGCCAAAAAGGGCAGATTTAGGCAATCAGGCTATTTCAGGGTAAGGTTAAATATGCCGCGGACAACTTTATACCTGCCAATACGCGGTGTTCTGATGAGAAAGGCACATCAATAAGTTTTACTCCCCAGTCAACTTCATCTGGATGGGTGTCCTCATCAGAAGTAAGCAAAGGGATCAAGTTTAAGCATTTCTCAATTAACCTATGTATCTTAATAACCTACAAAAAAACAATTGAAGTTATCTTCAAGAAGCCTCTGAGACTGTTGAAATTATATCCTATCATTAGTAGATGCAGTTAGAAACCAAAGAGAATAGGTTAAACTCACTGTTTCAGAGTCAGCTGACTTTTTGCTTAAGAGAGTCTTTGAAGACAAAGTTGACAACAGAGCCTGCAGCATGAGAACACATGGGCAGCTTCAGCAGCAAATAAACTTAACTATTGGATATCGAAATAAAGATATGCATGTATTGAAACCCCAGACAGAGTACAATCAGAAATTTAAGAAACGACAAAAGCCTGAAAAGATAATTCAGGGCATTCATTATGATTCAAAATCAAATTGTTTGTACTTTGTTGAATGTTGCAGCCGGGTCAAGATGCCCAAAAAAAATTAAACTGTAAAGTGGTCCCCTGTCAAAATCCCATTCTGAGAGAGGGTGAGAGAATTATACAAGGGGGACAACAAATGGTGCGAAAAAGGCTTAAATATTTGCATCATCCTATTATGAAACTAAACAATGGTAACAACTTCCTGTGATGCACGTTTAGTGTTCATGTGGATCCGTTGCATGCTTCCAGAAATAAAGAAACAAGCACAAAAAGATGCAGGATATAAAGAAAACGAAACAAGGACCGTAACTTTTTACCCTTCTCATCCTTGTATGTAACATTTCTGAATGGAAGAAACAACACAGCATATTAACAGAGTCTCCTTTGTTCATCCTAGAATGCAAATGTGACAGTATTTATAACTCAAAACCAAAGACAACACACTAAACATGCATAAAAAGAATTGAAATGGAAACTACTTTAGATAATGTCAACAGAAGAAGGTGAAAGTAAAAAGATTTGGGAAATAATTCGTGGCTCACTCACAGTGAAGAAAGAACACCCAATTGATTGAATAAGGTTCCATGCAGCATCCAAGTAAGCAACACAGAGCCTAAAATGGGTAAAAGGATCCTGTGAGTAGGAAAAAAAAACATATATATAATAAAAGGCTGTTGTAAACACAATGACATTCTCTAAGCCCAATAATAATGATGTTAGCAAAAGTGTATAGGAATTCTCTCAGGATCAGTATCTCATGAATAGCGTGCATTCCAGCTGCTATTATACTACAAAAATTTCTTAATAAAAATGCAAAACATCAAAACTGCTCAAACGATATTGAATGAATGGGTTTACTTTGCTCAATAAGCTGCATCTATTTTTAAATTCCAAAGCAGTAAACTTTTAGGAGAGAGGAGGAAAATTTTAAAACGCACTATGTTTGACCACAAAATTTCTAGATTAGAGATAGGCATGGCCGGTTCATGGAACCAACGGTTCAAAATTTTTGAAATGTTGAACCTGAACCGATCCTTGAACCGCCGGTTCCAATCGGGTTCCGGTTTTGGCCGGTTCCGGTACGGTTCCGATCAAAATTTCTGGCGATATATGCTTTTTTTTTTAAAAAAAAATGGTTTTAACGTACATCTTATTTTCGCAAATATTAATATGAGTTTAAAAAATATTGGTAAATTTTATTTTCAATAATTTTAGAATGCTCATACTCATATAAGAATAAAATTAATTAAATTTACAAAATAATCAAATAAGTTATCACTTTATTTTGTTTAAATGTTATTAATTAAATAAATTATAAGAAAATTTTCAAAAATGCTTCAAAAAATTGTAATTTTAAACTTAGTAAACAATTTAAAAGCGTAAAAACAAAAGTTAAAAACAATATAAGTTTAATTAAATATTTCTCTCTTTTCTTTCCATTTTACTTTTTAGATTTTTAACTTTTAAAGTAAAGTGTATTTTAAAAAAAAAAAAAATCTTAAGTAAAGTATATCATGTAGTAAAATATTATTGAGACTTTTAGAGATGTATAAAATATGCTAAGTGATTATTATTTTAAAAATAAAAATAGAAAATTTTCGGTTCAAACCGGACTGGAATCGCCGGTTCAGGACTGGTTCAAGTTCAAATTTTAACATTCACATGAACCTTAACGGCCCTTGAACCGCCGGTTCTGGTTCAAAATTTTGAACCGACGGTTCCGATCCAGTTTCGGTTCATCTACAATACAATTTGGTTCCAGTTCAAAATGAACTGGTGGCCATGCCTAACTCGAGAAAGATAAATTATAATCACGCTGATGCATGCCTTCATCATTCCTAAACTCTTGCTAAATAATATAACAAACTCTAAATTGGATTTTGGACTAGTTTGATACCCAAACTTAGTAGCAGATTTATTTTATATAAAAACATAGATAAGATGTAATTATCAATGATATCATGCACCATATCGTACTTGTGGCATCCTTCTGACACTGCTGGCTCAACCTTAGGAGGAAAACGAAAGACAACCCAGAATAATGTCAAATCTGAAATATGTGTCATAGCTTTAACAGGTTGATTGCCAGAAATCATGAGATCAACCTGCACAGAAGAGCAGCAATGAGATAAATAATAAACTACTATCATAGTACACAATGGATATAAAGAAGTCCCTCACAAGCAAGTCAATGTCTTTCCAGACATCAAAAAATATTTTGACGTACATGCTATTCATCTTTTCAAGAGGGTTAGCATACTTCAGTTCCAATGCGCTCTTTGCTAATTTTCACTGCAAGAGCATTTTTCACATCATCACAGGCAGCAGCTACTTTGAGTTCTTCATCAAGTATGAATCCAAACCTTGCACCTAAATAACCAGAAATTAGCCATGTAAGACATAGAAATGGAAAAAGAGAAACAAGACAAAAAGAACCAATAGAAGTGAAGAAAAATATTAGGTTGTAAGATCACGCTAGCTGACTGCGCATATGAAAAATTTGAGGTGTTTTATAAGACATGATCAGGTTATATAATAGACATGGACTCAAAAGTTTTCAGCAGTTGAGTTATTGCCCATATATGCATAGCAATTTCAGAGCAATGATCAATCACTTAATTTTGATCTTACTTCTTAAATACAGCTGTTATTAGTTGGTAGAGTTTGATCTTACTTCTTAAATACAGCTGTTTAAAATGAAGCCTTAGAAGATTTACAAAGTTCAACATGTTTCACCTATCCAAGGACCAACATGAGTTCTAATTGTTTGGTAGAGTTTTATTTCAATGAAAATTTATAATTCAATTGAAAGGATAAAACCCAAATGTTTCTTGAAGACATTACATGACACTAAGAAAACAAAATAGAGATATAAAAAATACAAGTTTTGATACTAAGCTATTTCAAGACATGCTGAGCAAGAAACTTGCATGTGTTATCCAAAAAATTATCCCAACACAATCAAATAAAATCTAAATTCAAAAGTATCAAATCGAATAGCTCGAAGAACTCTAAGCGGATCATCCAAAAAAGTAGCTTTTGGAGGTAAAGGAATAACTATTTTTCTAGACTTTAGATCTTCAATGCCTGCAATGAAAGAAAGAGTAATATAAGTGAGAAAGCTTTATGCAAAGGACGTAACAAATTTACTTAATAATAAACGAAAGAGAACAGCATAAAAAGCCTATCTTAACCTCTTTCAGTAAAGTCCTCAACTGAACTGGTATTAATATTGTAGAACAAGCTAACATAAAATGAAATGTTAATGCCATATGTTAGTCCAACAATAATTATATAGTTATCATGAATAGCATACAGAGAGCGCACCAATTTAATCATTTAAAAAGGAAGATACCAACATAAATGAATGGAATTTGTTTTGACTTTGTTGAAAATAATTATTGTTTCCATTTATGTTTTTTGTTATAATACAAGTGAACCAAATACAAATTTTTAAATTTTGTATAAGCAACAAAACTTATTATGTATAAGCAATTACCGAATACAAATTTTGGCATAGTCTTAGGTTTGAAAACCACCTCCCTAATTCTAAAAAAAAACCCTATTTGATTTGTATTTTCCTGGTAGGATTACTCTTAAATTTTAATATGATTATATTTGGTTTGTTAAATGAAAAAGTCTGGCATCAAATAAACAAATGGATCTTTAATTACCAAACTAAAATTAGCTTTAAAAATTTGAGTGACCAATCGTTTAATTTGGCCTGTTGATGTAGTTATTGATGGATACCACGTAAGTCAGTAGTTAGATAGTCTACTTGAAAAACTTAACAATAGGCAGTAGTCGTATGCTGGTTAAACTGGAGAAGTGAAGACTGTAAAATTAATTCATTGTAGTTCTGATAAAACATCTCAAAATAAATTAATGATAATAAAAAAATGTGATTTGTATTTATTAACTTGTTTTTCCATGGCTTCTTAAACATACTTGAAGTTTTAATCAAGCATGCAATTGGAAAACTAACACGAGATAGATGATAGATTAATGAGTAAGAAGTAGGTTTAAAATTCTAAAAATTATAACAAACTCTGACATGCACATGTATACCATTCTTTTTATTTAGGCCTAAAGTATTTATGTTATCTATATTAGTCTCTCATTTTTCTTTTGAAATTTGAACTTTCTTGGCTGCAAATTCATAGTCCTGGAGACAACTCCATGCTTCGAAACTAAAGTGGATTAGTTCTACTTTTCAACTTTTAACTTGGGATTAGTTTAGGTTAGTAGAGATTTTAATTCGAAACTTTTAGATTTTTTCAGATAGTTCCAGTATCACTAAACAAAACTCATTGGTTATCTTTTCCAAAATTTAATTGCTTAGTTATTGTTAAGCTCTCAGAATTTGAGGTGTAGTAAATTGTAAATTCACCCATCCTTGGGATAAATTTGGAGTATATATACTTGATTTAGGATAGTCATGTTAGGATAAGGATTACGAATCCTACATTATGTGTTGGTTGGAGTTTATGTAGGAGTCTAGTATTATTATTTTAAAATATTTTATTATTGAATGTTAACAGTAGTTCCCAATTAGTTATTTGGTCATTTTATGTCCAAATGTAGTGTTTATGTATTTTTAATGTCTGTTTATTTCGTTAGTTATTTATTTTTTACAAGCTTTTGTTGTGTTGCTTGTTGTGAAGGCTGTCATTTTATGGCAGCTTTATTTTGCAAAGAATTAGGCATTGGTTTGGGGGGGGGGGGTACTTGAAGAGTTGCCTTATTAAATGAGGTGACTCTTCAGTTGCCTAGCCTGACCTATATAAGGCCACTTCCTTACTTCATTTGTTTCACTTCTCAGAAATTGATCCTCAGAGCATCTCTCTCTAAATTGTTTCCCTCTCTAACTTCTTCCGAGTAAGTTCAATCTGCTCCTTTCTTCCTTTTGCATTTTGCCTGTCAGGGTCATGGGTTCCTCTGGTGACGAGGATGTCCAGATGTTACATGATTAGTTCGGTGATGAGCATACTACGGACATTGACTTGGGGGTGGGCGAAGCCAAGGGTTGGAAGGAGAATGTTATAATTGCCAACATAACATCTGATATTGATGAGGGCGAGCTATTGGATGTATGTTTTATACATAACCTTTAACCAGAATACAAACTGATCCAACCTTCAGAGGGCAAGAGGGTAATCGAGCCGTTAGATGGATATTCTATTATATGATGTATGAAGAAAGCTTCCAATCTAGGGTTCGATTTCCTTTATCCAAATCACTGAAATAAGTTTTCAATGAGTACAACATTACTATCAGCCAACTACACGCCAATGGCTTGAGGCTCTTGTGTGGCCTAATAGCGTTGGCTCACCAAGATGGGTATAATGTGATGGCTAGGGCGGTTTGGGAGCTTTATCATTTCTCCGTTCGCCCAATGGAGGACCACTGCTTCCACCAGGCAAATAACACTTGCAACATTTTTTCAAAGAAATATAACATTTCCTCTTTGAAAAATTAAAAATCTTATTATTTCATTATCAAATATCCTGGGGGGTTTGGAGTGGCAAACCATTGGTCTGAGGATCCTCTTTGCCACATTCCTACCTTGCCCAGTCCTTATGACCGAACTTGTATGGAGTTAATAAAGGCTAAGGGACTTGGTTCTGTTAATCTAAGCAGGTGATAGCCGAGGGTTATCCGACCTGTTACCCTAGTGGACCCATGAGACCCAACCCTTCCTTCTCTGGTAAGCTTTGTCCTTAATAACTTTGCCTTTGATTCTTGACACTAACATCTCTTAATTTTCCCTTCTTGCTTCGGCGCAGAAATGGTACTGAAGAAATCTAAAAGCTCTAAGATAGCCAAGGTCATCGAAGCAATGAAGAAAAAGGCTGTTGCTGGGATTTCGGGAAACGAGGCTCCTTCGGTGGTACCTGATACTCAACCGATCAAAGTTGACGCTGTTGTAGGGGTCACTCATTGCAAACAACCTCCCTTAAGCCCGCTGGTAGAGCCTCTCAGAAAAAGGCAGAGGGAAGTACGTGTTCCTGTCCCCTCTCCTGTTCCTCCAAGGGCGTTGGACATCCGGAGCGACTTCCTACATAAGTATGGGGTGACGTGCAATCTTTGGGAGGACAGCCTAGCCGAGAAGTGGCTCACCATTGTCTATTCCCTACAAATGCTAGCTACTTTGAGCATGTGGACGATGTGGCGATAGAGGATCTAATCAACCAATGCTTGTTTCAAGCTATCAACGCCAACAGTATGAACTTTGCTCGGATAACCAAGTTAAAGATAGGTTATACTAAGATGAAAGTGAAGAAACTATATGGAGGATACACAAAAGGGTGCTGAAGTTACAATGAGGGAACAGGAGGCTCAGCACAAGGTAGAGATTGCTACTCGAGATGCTGATGTAAACAGGTTGAGAGAGGAGAACTGGGAATTACTCAATAAGAATAAAGAGCTTGAAAGTAGGGTAAAAGAGATGAGAAGGAGCTGTAGAAGTTTCAGGATCAAGTGAGGTCTGAGGAAGATAATTTGGCCAAGGCATGCTTAAGCTTGAACGAACATTCTAGCCGAACTAAAGGTGAAGGAGCCTGAAGTTGACTGGGGTTGGATAAATGATGTATACCCCGATGAGGGTGATGAAGACGAGGAAGGAGAAGAGGATGCGAATCGCCCTATCGATGATTTGTCTCCCCCAAGGGTAGAAACTAAGGTATTTGCTGATATTCACCCCATTTCTTCAAAAGGACAAGGTGCAGCTGGGGATCGGTCTACTGACTAAGACATGTAGCTAGATTAGGATTTATAGAGGGTAAAAAGTTTTGTAACTTATCTTTTTGAATAGGGATACCTTGTAAAATACCTATGTGATCACTTTTTATGAAATGAATGAAAATTATCACTATTTCACGTGTGTTGAGCTTTTCATATTTGCCTAAGTATTTTTCTTTTACTTTTAAGATTTAAAGTAAAAATCCAAACTGTGTATAATCGAGCCTAAAGGTTTACTTAAGTTTTATTCAGTGAGTTACGTGTTTCCAAATCTATGGAGTTAGTAAAAGGGACTGCTTAGGTCATCTGGGCGAGCTATGTATGTTCGAGCTAATGGACTTAGTAAGAAGGACTGCTTAGGTCATCTGGGTGAACTACGTATGTCTGAGCTAATGGACTTGACGAAGAGGACTACTTAGGTCATCTAGGCGAGCTGTGTATGTTCGAGCTAATGGACTTAATGAGAAGGACTGCTTAGGTCATCTAGATGAGCTATGAATGTCCGAGCTAATGGACTTAGTGAAAAGGACCGCTTAGGTCATCTGGCGAACTAATGTGAAGGCTGAAAAGAGAAAAATTTTTAAGTAAGATCCTTCAAGAAAAATTTAATGCATCATGCCCTTTTTTATCTTTGAAAGGCTTGATACATTAAGTGAAAAAACCCGAGGCCTTATTATTATTCAAATACAAAAGTTACTTTACATATTATTAACTGGAGACATAATATGCATTTTTAGATTATCAGCGTTCCATGTCCGAGGTAATTCAGCTCCCTCAATCTTTCTCAGCTTATATATTCTCGGGCCTAACTGCGTTGAAATTTCATAGTAACCTTCCCAGTTCTGTCCTAATTTACCCACATATGTTAAGCATCTGGTTATCTCTGCCTTTCGACATACTCTGTCTCCTTCTCTGAACTACCTACATTGAACTTGCCTATTAAAGTATCTTCTTATCCTTTGTTTGTATGCTTCAGTTCAGACCGCAGCATTCTCCCTAAGCTTTACTACCAAGTCTAAGCTAATTTTTATGCTTTCATTGCTGCCGAGCTCTTCGTACACTCTTGCGCTTTTGCTAGGTATGCTTATCTCTACTCATACTACTGCTTTGGTCCCATATACTAAAGAGAAAGGGGTTTGCTATGTTGCTTGTCGAGGCATGGTTTTGTAAGCCCATAAGACGCTGTTTAGTTCATCTACCTAGTTAGTTTTTTCTCCATCCAACCTCTTCTTTAAGCCTTACGGGATGGTACTATTGGTGACTTCGGTAAGGCCATTAGTTTGTTGGTGGGCTACCAAGATAAAATGAAGCCCAATGTGCCAGTCTTCACAAAAAGATCTAAAGACTCCAGAGTCAAATTGCTTACCATTGTCAGTAATGATTTTATGGGGCACGCCATATCTAAATATCACATTCTTCCTGAAAAAGCTAATAACCCGAGCTGGGGTAATGGTGCTGAGGGCCTCGGCTTCTACCCACTTGGAGAAGTGATCAATTGCAACCAGCATGAACTTTCTTACGCTTTTGTGGTGGGAAAAGGTGCTAGAATGTCTATCCCTTATTGACCAAAAGGCTAGGCTGATGATAAGGATTGTAGTTCTGATAAGGGTTTTCTAGGTGCACAATCATATTTTTGACAAGTGCTACAATGGTGAATATGTGGCTAACATCCTTCTTCATTATTTGCCAATAGTATCCTAAGAGCAGTATTTTTCTAAGCATAGCCTCTAAGCCCTCATTTGCCCTGCAAACACCTTCATGGGTCTCCCTTATGATGTAATTGCCTTCTTCCTCAGTTAGACACTTCGCCCATGGATGTGATTTTGATTTCCTGCAGAGTTCTCCATTTTCCATTGCATAGTTCGTCGCTTTCCCTCAAAGCTTGATCACCTCTGGCTTATTGCTAGGCCGAACGCCATTCTATAAGAAGTCAAAGATCAGACTCATCCAGTTGCTGCTGGTTGGGATACAAGGACTTCATTTAACTCATAGCTCAGCCGATTTTGGTGTTCTACCATCACTTCCCTTAGTAAATCTTCTTCCCGCGCTGCAGCTTTGGCTATGGAGTTTGTCTCTTTATTGTTCGCCCATTCTATTTAGGTCATCTTCCTAATGCTGCCTTCTTCTTCAAACTTGTGTGAGAGGAATAAGGCTAGATAATGGTACTTGATTAGATTTCGCTCTTTGGTTATTAAATCCTCATACTCGGCACCATTGTTAGTTGTCGTAAAGTCTGGGCGTACGACATACTGAATTTTTTTCTTCCTTGGCCCTTGTAGATTACCCCTGCTATAGCTCCTGAGCTCCCTAAAGCCCCATCAGTGTGCAACGGCCAAGTGTTGTAGCTAGGGTTCGGGAGTTCGGCTTTAGGCTCGCCTTTTCCATCTTCACTAGAAATTTCGGCCACAAAGTCTGCCAGTACTTATGCCTTCATTGCAGTTCGAGGAGCGTACATGATATTAAATTCTCCCAATCTAATCGACCATTCCACCAATCTTCTAGAAGTTTCGGCTTAGTGTAGGATCTTTTTCAGGGGGTGGTTAGTTCGGATAGTTATAGTGTGAGATTGGAAGTAGTGGTGCAACTGGTTCGCTGAATTAAGGATGTCGAATGCTAATTTTTCAACATTTGGATACCGAGCTCAGAATCCCTGAGGACTTTGCTAATCTAATAAACAAGATATTGCTCACCTTCCTCTTCCCGAACCAATACTGATGCAACAGAATTTTCAATAGCAGCTAAGTACAAGTATAAGGGCTCATCTTTTTTAGGTCTGCTTACGAGGGGAGCGAAAGACAATAAATCTTTAATTCTTTCAAAGGCGAGCTAGCACTTTTCATCCCATTGAAAACCTTTCAACTGCTTTAGGGTTTGGTAGAAAGGCATGCACCTCTTGGGCGAGTAGGAGATAAATCGCACTAAGGCTATAATTCGACCATTCAATTGTTGAACTTCATGAATGCTAGTGGGTTCTTGCATCTTTAAAATTACCTTGATCTTCTCAGGGTACGCCTCAATCCCCCTTCATGATATCATAAAACCCAAAAATTTCTCCGCCTTAACTCTGAATGTGTAGTTGTCTAGATTGAACTTCATATTAAACCTATTCAGGATTTCAAACACTTCATGTAGGACTCTAGGATGGTCGACAGCTTGAGTACGTTTTATTATCATGTCATCTAAATATACTTCTACAGTTCGCCTATCTGATCTTGGAACATGCTATTGACCAACCTCTGGTATATGGCTCCTGCGTTCTTTAATCCGAACGGTATGACTTGATAACAATAGATTTCCCTGTCAGTGATGAAGCTCGTCTTTTCCTCATCCAGTTCTTTCATTCTTATCTTATGGTATCCAACTTCTGTATCCATAAAACTATATATTTCATAGCCGGCTATTGAATCTACCAGCTAATCTACATTGGGCAAAGGGTAAGGATCTTTAGGGCATGCCTTGTTCAAATCGGTAAAGTCAACACATAATCTCCATTTTCCATTCCACTTTGGTACCAAAACTACGTTCGCCAACCATTCTAGATAGTTCACCTTCCTTATAAACTTTGATTTCAAAAGTTTATCCACTTCAGTTGCTATAACATGCTGTCTTTTTAGACCATTATTCCGCTTTTTTGCTTTATTGGTTTAAAGCTTCGGGTCAATGCTGAGCGTGCGGGATATGGTATCAGGATCGATATCAATTATGTCTTTCGCGGTCCAGCCGAAGCTGTTAACATTATCCCCTAAAACTGTCTTAATACAATCCTGTACCTCTCTGAGTAGATCGTCTTCCGATGTTAACTTCTTCCCCTGTTTCACTTCCCATGTGATCAGCTCGCCCACAAGTGTTGGGCTGGTCTGTATTATGATTAGGGTTATCAAAGGGTTGGTGTTTGGTTGACTTTGTCATAGTTCTTCTTCTAGCATCCACATGATTGGTAGGGGAAGAGGTAACCCTTTCAGTGCTATCTATTTGCTTCCTGAGCTATATTCGAGTCTTCCTTAATAGCGACGACTTCGCCCTTGTCGAAGTAAAACTTCATGGTGAGATACCTAATGCATGTGGTCGCTTCCAATTCAAATAGGGCTAGTCTTCCCAATATGGAATTGTATGGAAAGTGAATGTCTGCTACCATAAACTCCAATTTTCCTTTATGAGACTTCGGTTCTGAGCTTTAGGGTTATGTCTATAGATCTAGACATTTGTACAGGTTTTCTTGCTAGGCCGACTAATGGGATTCGGACAGGTTTAAGCTTCGCCTGGTCTAGTTTCAAAGCCTTAAACACTTCCACGGTCAACAAGTTCATTGCACTACCTTCATCCACCAATATTCTTTTTTCTAGAAGGTTTTCCAAAATTCCCCCAATTACTAGGGCATCATTGTGTGGAGTATGTAGAAGTTCGTCATTCGCCTCTGAGAATGATTTAGGCGGATTAGCGCTCGATTTTTATTGTGTAGAATGGAATAGATTTCCCTAACTCACCTTTTCCTAGCTGCATTGCTATCACCCCCCGATGAGCCACCAAATATGGTGTGGATTGTGCCTAGATTATGACATTTTTCCACCTTCTTGTCTTTCTATTCACTTTCCCTCCGAGCTCTCCCAACAAATTGCTTTAGTTCGCCTCTTTGCACAAGGCATTCTATCTCTTTCTTTAATTGCCAACAGGCTTCGGTCTCGTGGTTTACATCCCTATGGAACTCACAATACTTGCTTTTATCTCGATGGCTCAAGGTATCCTCCTTCATCTTTCTAGGATAATAGAATTGAATTTGATCGCCATGTTCTCTAAATCAGGACAATATTTTCGAGCGTGGTCTGTTTAAAGGGGGTAAACTCCCGATCTTGTTGTGGTCTGCCATCTCTTGAGTATGGCATTCGAACAGAGTAACTGATTCGTGGGAGCCGGATGGGTAACCCCCTTCGGCGCGATCGTCTCCTTATCGGGGATGAGTGTCTTCTGATCCTATGCCTCTCTTCTTTAGGCAATCTATGTTGTTGTGCCTTATAGGCTTCATATAATTTGGTGTATTTGTGAGGTCGCACCATGAGCTCGGCGAAGGTCAGGGGAGGGCCTATACTTAAACTCTCAAACAACTTATTGTACTTGTAATTCTTTGCCATGGCGCTAATGGCCACCTCATCATTCAAGTTCTCCAATTGCATCACCATTCTTTGAAATTTGGATACGTATTGCCTTAGAGTCTCCCCCTCTTCTCTTTTTCAATCTACCAAGTCAGACGATATTTTTCTAGATGATACACATGTTATAAAACAAGCTTGGAATATTGTGGCTAAGTAGGAGAAGGAATGAACGAATCCTGTTTTGAGTGTTTGATGCTACTCTTGAGCTGTTCCTTTCAAGGTAGTTGGGAAGACCATGCACATTAGATCCTCCGAGTTGGTTTAAAGGTACATCATTGTTCGGAAGGTCGCCAGATGGCTTCGGGGATCGGTAGATCCATCATATGATTGGAAAGTAGGAAGTTTGAACTTTGGTGGGAAGACTGCAGCCAAAATATCAGCTGATAAGGGCGAGTCTTACCAGAGGCCATAATCCCATGTTTCTCTTGTCTCTCTACACTCCCAAACCAATTCCTTGACAACATTCTGAATATTAGCTCCGTCCAAGACTGGCTAAGTGTGACTTAGCTCTTGGCTGCTAGGGTTAGTCGCACTAGGGTCTACCTCCGATTCCTCCTCATGGTATCGATCAGACACTGAATGACTTCGGTATTTAGGCGAGGTGGGTGGGAGGTTATGTTCTAGGTGGGGAGGGTTCGCCCGACTAGTGGGTGGTACTGGCTCGCGGATAGGCTGAGGGTTCTCTAAGAGGCATTTCAACATAGTGGTAAACAACGAATAAGCCTGAGATAGAGTAACTACTACCTAGGGATCAGTGGTTGTTGGAGGGGCGAATGTGGGTTGTTGGTTGGCCTCACCATGATTATTTTCTTGGCCTTCCATGTTGAGGCGTTCAGTGGAATCATTAGCCATAGGAATCGAGAAAAACTGTGGGGATTTTTTAGGGTTTAAAGGTGTCTTCCACACTCACCGCACCAATTGTTAAGCTCTCAGAATTTGAGGTATAGTAAATTATGAAATAACACGTCATTGGGGTAAATTTAGAGTATATATACTGGATTTAGGATAGTCTTGTTAGGATAAGGATTACGCATCCTACATTATCTGTTAGTTAGAGTTTATTTAGGAGTCTAGTATTATTATTTTAATATATTTTATTATTGTATGTTAACGGTTATTAACAATATTCGACTATTTCACAGAAATCTCCAAAATGTTCCTACCTTTGTTTGTGTTTTTAATGCAGTGATGAGATTTCTAGTCAATGAAAGTCAAACACTCAAAGGGAAACAACCATTTTTACTGCGAATGTTTCATTCAAACCTCAAGGACCAAATAGTAAATTGTTCCTTGTTTTTTTTTTGGCCTCCTAGCTCTGTTGCTTGAATGACTATATAACGGTGGTAGCTTGAATGAAAAGATTAAACATTCTATTGTAAAGATATTCTGTGAAAGCATTATATCTAAGCGTAATCAAATTCACATTTTTTAAGACAATGAAAATAAAATCCATTAGCATTCACAATATCTCAAAAACAAAATAAAGATTCATTGCAGGATTCAAGACTTGAATTGCTATAAAAATGGATGCATCGAACTTTAATTTATAAAAATTTATTTGTTGGATATTTTAATTTACAAAAGCACTTTTATTAAACACATATAAAATAATTGAAAGTCGTTAAATAAACATTCAATGTATGAAATTTTTAAAAATTAAATTGTTCAATGAGTCAAATTAAAATTTGAAACTTCAATTGTGAAAATACATTTCATCATTTCTACAAAAATTGCCTCCAAAAGCGTCAATTGTTGAAACTTAACTTCTTGCACAACATCACATACTTTTAATTAGGGAGTAAAACTTAATCAACCTTGGTCTTTCGCACAAGGTATCCAATTATTCGAGATGCAAGTGAGCTAAACTACTTATGAGCTATCTCGATTAGACTAACAAAACAAATTTGAGTTTAACTTGATTTTAATTGTTTTAAACTTAAACTCGAATAGCTACGACCCAATAGTTAAGCTGAATTTGAGTACTATAATATTCAATTATGGCTACTTGCAGAACTAATTGATTATTTGAATTTTATATTACATAATAATTAAATAATAATTTACTTAAATCCAACTCATTTAAAATTATTAGAGTTTCATTTTTTCATTAGCAAATAAATATATCTACCAACGCGTTTTTTTTATTGTTAGACACAATGTTAAACACTTATAAAGATTTATACATAGCCAATACAAAGATTTAAATTATCTGTCCACACGCACAGCTCATAAAACTAAGATTTCAAATTATCTTCTTCTAACGGTATAACGGTAACATCCCGCGTCTCTCCATTAGGTATTTATTGCTTTCCCTCGTTCCCTTTTTGCTTGATTCCCAAACTATTATTTGGCTTCTGCGCTACTTTTCCCCGAGAAAGCTGAGAAAATTCAAGAATTTCTAGAGAAATTCAAGAACGGGAGACTAGAATTCAACCATGCTTCCTGGATTTCGGTTCGATCCTACCGATGAGGAGTTAGTATTGGATAACTATTCTAGCTATATTCTGTTAATAGAGATAAATATAGTTTGTATTGTATTATATCTGTAACACCTAAATTCTCTCTACAATGTATTATAAATAGGAGTACTCTGTATCAATAAGACTTACAAGAGAAATATTATTCATAACCGCCTTACATGGTATCAGAGCCTTAGGGTTCCAAATTCTCTTTTTTTTTTTTTTTTTTTTTTTTTTTTTTTTCTGTCTTCCATCTTTCTTTGCGTTTTTCTGGCTAAATTTCTGTGTCTTTCTATCATAATGGTCACTCCTCCCTCAACACCTCCTTCCATTACTCAGAATACTGGTGTGTCGTCTTCTTCTGCTATTCCTTCTATGACTCATCCTTCCTTTTCTGTTTCAAATATCAGAAATTATGTTAGTGAAACCCTGTCTTTCACAAACTATCTGGTGTGGAGATCACTTATGGTACCCGTGCTTCAAGGGTACAATGTCTATAGTCATATTGATGGTTCTGAACAATCTCCTGCTGAGAAAATTACTATGGATGGTGTTTCAATACGTAATCCAGAGTTTGTGTCATGGAAGCAAGTTGATTCTCTTGTCCTCTCATGGATCCAAGCTACGGTTAATTCTGAAATTTTGAGAAGTCTTATTAAACCTAATGTCACACTTACAGCGAAGCAAGCCTGGGATTCTATTGAAACTCTATTTAAAGATCAGGCACATGCCAAGCTCCTTCAATTAAAGGCAGAATTCTACAGTGTTACTAAGGACACTCTTTCGATTGATGAGTATTTGCAAAAACTCAAAAGTATTTATGATTCTCTCTGTACTATTGGGTATCAAATTGGAGAAGATGATCTGGTCATGCAGGTTCTTGAAGGATTACCAACTGAATATGAGAATGTGGTTATAAGCCTCACCAGCAAAACACCTCTTCCGAATTTTGTTGAAACTCGGACTGCTTTATATTTGCAAGAGCTCAGGATAAAGAATCGAACAAAAAGGCAGGCCTCGTCTACAGCAACGTCTGTTTCTCAAACTGCTCTTGTTGCTGTCGATCGGTCACCTACAAATAATAACAATTCAAGTCGTGGAAGAGGTGGTCGAGGATACAATCAAAACCAGAATTCTTATGATTCTTACAATCGTGGACGTGGCAGGCGAGGTAGAGGCAGAAGAGGACAATCCTATCCACAGCAATCATTTTCCAATCCTTACTATACAGCAAATTATAACACTGGAATTCTTGGAGCACGACCGCCAGTTTCGCACACTATACCTCAACAAGTAAATCAATCTGTTCAGTGTCAAATCTGTTCTGAATTTTCTCATTCAGCCCGTGATTGTCCCTTCTTTCTGCGTCAGTCTCAGTCATGTCCATCTGGTTATAATCAATCATATGCGGCTTTCAATCTTCAAGAACCTGTGCCAACTCCATGGTTACCCGATACTGGGGCTACTTCTCATATGACTGGCAATCCAGGTATTCTTAATAATGTTCAATCCTATCAAGGTCATGATTCTGTTAAGTTTGGTAATGGGTCCTCACTTCCAATTACTCATGTTGGTAATTATATGTTGTCTACTCCTTCCTCTAATTTTCGTCTTAAAAATGTTCTGGTTGTTCCTTCAGTTGCTCGTAATCTTGTTTCTATTAAAAAGTTTACTCGTGATAATAATTGTACTGTTGAATTTGATCCTTTTGGCTTTTGTGTGAAGGATCTGCGGACGCGGAATCCTCTTCTCAGCTGCAGTAGTCCTGGTGATCTTTATGAGTTTCCTCCTTCGTTGTCTTCGTCTTCTGGTTCGTCAAGTCATGTTGCGTTTCAAGATTCTCCAGTATTATGGCATCGTCGTTTGGGTCATTATAGCTCGTCTATTTTGTCCAAAATTTTTCATTCTTCTAGTTTTAATAAAATAAGTTGTAATGCTTGTCAATTGGGTAAGCATACTAGGCTGCCATTTTCTAATTTTCATGTACGAGCTTCTGCTCCTTTTACATTAATTCATTCTGATGTCTAGACGTCTCCTGTCTTGTCTTTTAGTGGCTTTAAATACTATGTGGCGTTTATGGACGATTTTTCTCGTTATGTATGGCTTTTTCCAATGAAACGCAAGAGTGATGTTTATCAAATTTTTGTTGAATTTGCAATGTTTATCAAAACTCAATTTCATTGTATGATTAAGGTTTTGCAGTGTGACGGTGGAGGTGAATATACAAGTTCTTTACTTCAGGATTTTGCAAGGGAAAATGGTATAAAACTTCAATACTCATGTCCTTATACCCCTCAACAAAACGGGGCAGTAGAAAGGTTGCATCGTACACTTATTACTATGGTTCGCACATTGTTGAGTCAAGCATGTTTACCACTGCAGTTTTGGGTTGAAGCATTGCACATGGCAGTTTATTTGTATAATATTTTGCCTTCAAGTACTATGGCTTATGTCTCTCCGCATGAGAAATTATTTGCTAAACCTCCTATATATGCTCATGTTAAAGTTTTTGGCTGCTCTTGTTTTCCTAACGTTTTTGCCACTGCAGCTCATAAATTGGCTCCTCGTTCAATTCATTGTGTTTTCTTGGGAATTCCCTTGAATTATAAGGGTTACAGTTGCTATGATCCAGTTTCGAAGAAAGTCATTGTTTCCAGGCATGTCACGTTCAATGTGAATGAATTTCCCTATCAAAAGCTTGTTGCTGCAATGGAACAACATCAATCTTCTGCCACTACTCCATTTCGACTGCCGTTACCAAGTTTTCCATCTACTGTAACTTCATTGCAAAGAAAAGCAAAATCAGCACCAGTTCTGTTATCACAACCAGCATCACCTCTGTTACTGCAGGATACAGATTTCAGCACGCAACAAGTGTTCTTCTGATCGGCAAGAAAGTGCAGAAAATCCCTCCAATTCAATGCCGCTAGCAACTGTTGAAGAAAGGCCGACTGAACAAATTAATCAACATCCAATGATGACACGATCAAAGGCAGGTATACGCAAACCAAAGAATATATTTTCTATGACTGCTGTTCAGAGTACACAGTTTGTTGAGCCAACTTGTTTCACACAAGCAAATAAAGATCCACAATGGAAGAAGGCAATGTCAGAGGAGTATAATGCCTTGTTAAATAACCAGACCTGGATACTTGTTCCAAAGCCGCAAAGTGGTAATATCATTGGGTCAAAGTGGGTTTATCGTGTCAAGCTTCGATCTGATGGAAGTTTAGAGCGATACAAAGTACGTTTGGTGGCTCAAGGTTTTGCGCAGAAGGCTGGACAAGATTATGATGAAACTTTCAGTCCAGTTGTTAAATCAACAACTATTCGAACTGTGCTCTCTTTGGCAACTTCGAGGGACTGGCCGATACATCAATTAGATGTCAAAAATGCGTTTTTGCATGGAGTGTTAAAGGAAGATGTTTATATGCAACAACCACGTGGGTTTGTTCATCCAGAATTTCCAGAATATGTCTGTAAGCTTCGAAAAGCACTTTATGGCTTAAAACAGGCACCGAGAGCGTGGTTTGAACGCTTTACTTCTTATCTTCAACTATTGGGTTTTCAATGTAGCCGTGCTGATAATTCTATGTTTATTTTGCGAAAGGGAGAGGATATGGCAGTATTGCTTCTGTACGTTGATGACATTATTCTAACTGCTTCATCTGGTTTATTGTTAGAACAGATTTTGGCTTCGTTGAAGGATGAATTTGCGATGACAGACCTTGGAACATTGCATTATTTCTTGGGGATTGCAGTTACGAAAAACTCATCTGGTCTATTTATGCATCAAACGAAATACATCTTGGATTTATTAAAGAAGTCAGGCATGGAGACAGTGAAACCTCTCTCAACACCAGTGGCAATTAATGATGTGCTTACTTCTTCAGTTGAAAGCCCACTTTGTTCGGATCCTCAACTATATCGCAGCATAGTGGGTGCGCTGCAGTACTTGACATTCACAAGACCTGATATCATCTTTGCAGTAAATCAGGTATGTCAATATATGCATTCACCACGTGAAAAGCATTTACACGCTGTAAAACGAATCCTTCGTTATCTTCGAGGAACATCAAACTATGGGTTACAATTGTATAAAGGAGGCGAACCATGTTTAACAGCTTATTCAGATGCGGATTGGGCAGGATGTCATGATACTCGTCGATCCACAACTGGATTTTGTGTTTATTTTGGCAGCAACTTGATTTCATGGTCCTCTAAGAAGCAAGCAACAGTTTCTCGATCAAGTGCGGAGGCTGAATATCAAGCAGTTGCGAGTTGTATAGCAGAATTGACATGGATTCGGTATTTGTTACATGAATTAAATGTTACCTTGAAGGACAGACCTGAAGTTTTTTGTGACAACATAAGTTCAACATACATGGCAGCCAATCCAGTTCAACATGCTAGAACTAAGCATATTGAATTAGATATTCATTTTGTTAGAGAAAAAGTAAGTGCAGGCCAGCTAAGTGTTAGACATATTCCGTCAAAAGAACAGACAACAGACTTATTCACGAAAGGATTGACAGCACAACGTTTTCAGTTTTTGCGAAGCAATCTCTGTGTTCAACCACACATCGATTGAGGGAGGGTATTGGATAACTATTCTAGCTGTATTCTGTTAATAGAGATAAATATAGTTTGTATTATATTATATCTGTAACACCTAAATTCTCTCTACAATGTATTATAAATAGGAGTACTCTGTATCAATGAGAAATATTATTCATAACCGCCTTACAGTTAGCAGGTCACTATCTGTACAAGAAACTCACTGGAAAGCCTTTTGCGGCAGCGGAGATGATAGTAAGTGACTGCCAGTTATATGGAAGAGAAGAGCCCTGGGAAGTCTGGAAGAGATTCGGTGGTGACGAGAGAACTGATGTTAAGGATCTCTACTTTTTCACTGAATTAAAGAAGAAAGCCTCGCAGAAGAAGAACAAACAAACGCTGATTACTGACTGTTCTAGAGTTGATCGAAGTGTTGGTACTGGTGAGGGTAACTGGCATAGAGAAGATTCTGGGAAAATTTTTGAAGTCACGGCTAGGGCAGATTTTGATTGTAGGATTAAGATAGAAGCAACCAAGAAAAGGTTCAAATACAAAAACAGAAATTCAAGCCACCATTGCGGTTGGATCTTGTTTGAGTATAGTTTGCCTGATTTGAACCGTGAATTAGTGCTCTGTCGTTTGAGGAAAAATGGGTCTAAAACAGGGGAAAAAAATAAGGGCAAGAGGAAAATAGATGATTGTGAGGGTGGTGAAGTTGTAAACTGTGAGATGGTGGTTACGTCTGGCAATAAGCGTATCAAGGCTAATGACATTGAAGCAGAGTCATACTATAACCAGATTAGGGCTAATGGAGATGATGATTGTTTGGTTATAGCTTCTGATTTTGATGATCAAATGGGTACTGAATTTTGGGCTAATAATCAAGTAGAAGAACAACAAGAAGTAACATCAGATTGTAGTATCATGAGAGGAAACGGAGATTATGGGAATTGGGTTATAGGTAGCGATTTTGATTATCCATTGGGAACTGAACTTAGGGCTAATAATCAGGTAGACGAGCTTGAACACGTTGTCTCAGAATGTAATGATATCTGGGCTCCTGGAGGTGATGAATGTTTGACGGTAGGCGCTGATCGTGATGAGCCAATGGGTACTGAATTTAGTGTTGAGGAGCTGCTGGATAATGCTAATACCTTTGAATTTGATCAGATCGATTATGGTGAAGAGAATGAGGATTTTTTTGCTGATGTGCAGAAATTTCTGGGGTCTGATTCTGATCCTGGTTCTGGTTCTGTTTAGTGCCTCTTGTACATTCTCTCTTCCTCTTTTCCACAACCTTGGCCATAGAGCTGCTGTTTAATTGCAGATATGACGAGGAAAACATTTTTGGTGGTTCTTTTTTTTAGTTTGTTTCAAAAATATGGAACATGATTGGTGTTTTCTGTGTAATCAATTTACATGTTGATTCATTAAAGGAAAATCAAGTATTGGATTCAAAACATATGTGTTGTTTCTTTTCAGTATTATTTAGTATTTTCAGCTTGTCTATATTCAATTCAATTCAATTATTAATGTGTTGGGAAATGCTGAATTTGTGCATTTGAATGATGGGTTCATATGAATATGATCAGGATGGCTTCCTTCCTTGCATACTTAAATGTATTGTCCGGTATACTCTGTTTTTGGTTGAAAGAAATGTCCCTGCAAGTTTTGTGTGATTTCAAGATGTTTGGTTTGATGCCTGATCAAATGGCCTGTGTTGCAAGGCTTTCAGTTTGTGTAATCTGGTCTTAAAGGCTTTTTTTTCTTTTTTTGCCTTTTTGTTGCCAAAATAATGAAATACACGAAATTAAGATGTTTTTCAATTTCCTCTGTTTGTTTCCATGTAAATGTTTTTCAAAATAAAACAGACACTTGACAGAAGAATTTGATAGGGAATTGATTTCTATTTTTTCTGACGTGATAAACTGAGACTAGATTTGTAAGTTCAAATGACTGTTATGTGAGATTTGTTGATTTCTTGAGCCTGTTGCTTCTCTAGCATGCCCATATCCATGGTACACAGTAAGACATTTCAATCACATACCAGACATCTGATTCAAAAACGATCCAAGATGGGAATTGTAGTCTTCTTCTTGAGGATCAATTGAAAAGGAATCATTATAAGATTTTTAAACTTATATGGGTTCCATCAAATTCCATGACGTTTAAGAACATTAACCCAAAAGCAGTTAAAATACCAACTGTATGAACTAATATTTAACAGCTATATACCAGTTAGATGAACAAGTCAAAATGTTTACGATTCCATGTGTAAACACAGTAGAATAAGTGGGTCATAAAGCCCATAGTTAAAATACAATTTTCTGATTCTTAACAATTAACTATAGTCAATGTTTATAACAAAATACTTTTGATTTTAGTAATTTTATATATTTTTATATACTAGCATTAATGATTTGATGTGTAATTAATATTAGGGATGAGAAAATGGTTCATTTGATTCAAACCTAACCAAACCAAAGTTAAAAATCTAAATTTGAATTTTGTTTGATTGCAATCGAACCAAAATTGATATTAAATTCAACCATATTGAACCAATCGATTTTGATCAATTTGTACCATTTGGAATCGATTTTAAGTCTAACCAGTTAATTTTTGTAAAATCAAGTCGAATCACTAATAATTTCAATTCAAACTAACTAACCCATAAAACAAAATTCCCTTTCAATGCGTTTACTGAGCTGAACTAATATATGTAATTTTGATTAGTTGTTTTGCTCACCCCCTAATTAATATTATTTTCTAAAACTAATTTTCACATTTTTTAATTATTCAACAAATATTTTTGTTCGAAAGACTTTGCTCATTACAAGTTGGGCATTTAATATAATAATTTTATTAATTAAAATATTTAATAGATATAATTTTATAAATAGAGAGTTTCAATAGATCAAAGTGAAAAATTAAAAATTGACATATAATTTTTTACAAAAATTCATAAATAAATTAATAATTTTTCATCAACAATATCTTCCCCTTATATATTTTTAATAAAATCATAATCTACATAATTTGAAGTATATATTGATCACTAAATTAATAATTAATAATTAATAATTGAATTTTAATTTCTAAAAGAAAAGTTTTAAGTTATTATATAATATATTAACACAATCTAAGCTAACCTAAATTGGGTTTAGTATGAGTTCGTTTTCAATCCAAATAAATAATAAACTTTTTTTTTTTTATTACAAGAGATATTGAATTTCTCCCGAGAGAAGCACACATTCGTACACAATTACTAAGTTCAGGACGAACACAGGCCCAAACAACCTCGGCGTTGGGTCCCGCCGCTATTATTTTGAACAAAACCATTTCCTTTTTCCTGTTTCCTGTTTCCTGTTTTATAAAACCGCTCCTTCCTTCTATAAAGGCACTCTTCTCGTTGCCCAATCCCACAACTGCACTAGTTATTGCTCTAAGTTTCAAAACTAAGCATCTTAGCTTCGATCACTTAAAATCTAGAAATGAGTTACCTGAACCGCGTTTCCTGTTTCAAAACTATAGTCAAGTACGTATCTGTAGATCTGTACAAAATTGTTACTCGAAACTTGAGAAATTTTCTCGTGCTACCTGTCTTCCATCATTTCTCCATCAGTCTATTACCCAAAGCTACATGAATGTTCATGGGAACTCAGGGTAACGTGCAAAAGCAACTTCCAGTCAGATTAGATGAGGTCTTATATTAAATAGAGATTGAATTAGATTGATGTTTACGCCATTTTGGTACGCTTTGAGTGCGTTTCATTCATCCAATCAAGGCATTCTTCTGCAGTTCCTGTGGGATGGGCAAGTTGCCAAACTAGCAATTTTTGTTGCTGCAAAGAGGAAATAAATTAGAATCAAGAAATTTTATAGTAGCTCTCAACTATGGGAAAGAACGATTGCCTTACCCATTCCCGAACAAGAGGTCCTCCTGATTTAAGCTGCAAAACGCTGATAATATCTTTGCCATTAACCAGTCGCTATACGTCCCAGATTTTTTCAAGACCTGTATCATGATAAAAACATCACAATCAGAAAAAGGACATGCAGGGGAGCTTCCCAGTCAAAATAAAACAAACTAGGGTTTTCTTATGTCTATAATATATACATAGCAAATAACGAGTATTTGACATTTTTATACCTATGCTCAGAAGGATAAAAATTCTTAGGAGTATGATAAGGATTAAAGAAGCCAGCAACAATGGAACACAGAGTGTTTACAGGAGATGTCGTTTTGGGATAGCATTCCCGAATCTCTTTCTGTTTATTCACATATCTGTGTTTGTATTTATATAAGAACTGAACCAATCACAGAGTTGTGTGAGTTGGCATTCGGTTAGAGTCTAGACTAAACTAACATGCCTGTGAGGATACAAAATACAATATATACACTTTACACCCCCCCTCTCAAGCTGGATTTGGAGAGAAATCAACCAATCCAAGCTTGCAAACAAAAGTCTGAAATGGCTGATTAGATAAAGGCTTGGTGAACAAATCAGCTAACTGAAGTGAACTGGGGAGATAGGGAGTACTAATAAACCCAGTTTGTAACTTGTTGCGCACCACGTGACAATCAATATCAATGTGTTTAGTTCTTTCGTGAAAAACGGGGTTAGCAGCAATGTGCATGGCTGCTTTATTGTCACAATGCAAAGGTATTGGGGTAGGTACAATAATATGAAAATCAGTAAGCAAGGAAGATAACCATTGTAGCTCACAAACAGTGGATGCCATTGCCCTGTACTCAGATTCGGTAGAAGAACGACTGACGGTTGGCTGCTTCTTCAATTTCCAAGAGACCAACGAAGTACCCAAAAAAATACAAAATCCTGTAACGGACCTCCTGGTGTCAGCACAAGCTGCCCAATCGGCATCAGAGAATGCCCGAAGCTTGAAATCATTCACGGCAAATAGAAATAAACCCATAAGACTTGTGCCTTTCAAATATTTTACAACAGCCAAGGCTGCTTTAAAATGATGTTGGTTTGGAACCTGCATGAACTGACTTAATTGCTGAACAGCAAAACTTATATCGGGTCGAGTAAGAGACAGGTATAACAATCGACCAACAAGATGGCGGTAGCATTCAGGATCCGGAAGAGGATTGCCCATGTCAGCTGTAAGTTTTAGCCCCTGAACATAAGGACTAGAAAGGGCTGTGGCATCCTGTAAACCAGTATCGGCCACAATATCTGAAATAAACTTATGTTGCGTTAACAACATACCATCCGAGGATCAAGCAATTTCAATACCCAAAAAATACTTTGCAGGACCAAGATCTTTGATAGTGAACTTGGTATGTAAGGATTCTTTCAAAGCAGTAATCAAGTCAATCGAAGGACCTGTAATAAGACAATCATCAACATAAACCAAGATAGCCAAAAAGGCAGGACCTTGACCTTTAGTAAACAAACAATGATCATAGGATGATTGAGTAAACCCCTGTGTGAGCAAACTAGAAGTCAATTCTTTGTTCCATTGGCGGCCAGCTTGCTTCAACCCATAAAGTGACCGTTGCAACTTACAAACTTGTCCAGGCATAGCTTTCTCATAACCGGGCGGCACCTGCATATAAATGTCTTCATCAAGAAACCCATGTAAATAGGCGTTGTTGATATCAAGTTGATGCACGGGCCATGTGAAAGCAGCTGCAACGGTTAAGAAAACTCGAACAGTAACCAATTTAGCCACAGGAGAAAAGGTCTGGTTGTAATCCAAACCGAGCAATTGGTTATACCCCTTGGCGACAAGACGAGCCTTGTAGCGTTCGATGCTGCCATCTGCATTATACTTCACCCTGTAAATCCACTTACAACCAATAGGAGTGACATTAGGAGGTAAATCAGTGAGCACCCAAGTATTATTTTGTTCTAATGCAGTGAGTTCCTTATGCATGGCAATTACCCAATTAATGTCATTTTTAGCTTGATTATAATTACAAGGTTCAATAATCTTGGATATTTGAGCAACAAAAGACAAATGAGAGGTAGAAAAATGGATATGAGAACTTTTGGTTGAATCAGTGACAAAATCGGTTAACCATGGAGGTGGATTGCGAGACCGAGTACTTCTCCGTAATACTGGTTCAGAAACAATAGGTACAATTGCCAAACCATCGCCGGAACCAACCTCAGCCATCGAATCACTACCAGAACCAACCTCAACCGTCAAATGTGGCTGTTGAATGATATCAGGTGGACCACTTTCTGGATGTTCAACCAAATCAGGAGGCAGTGATATTATGTCAGCGAGCGGTAAAGGAGCAGTAGAGGGAAAAGTGGAAATAGGGACATCCTAATCTGTAATACATTTAGGTAAAACAAAATCTGTGATACTGTCAGGTTTAGAATGATGAAATGGAAACACATCTTCAAAGAAAACCACATCCCGAGAACTGAAAAGAGCTTTGGTGTGCAAATTATAAAGTTTATATGCTTTTTGCTGCTGAGCATAACCAAGTAAAACACAAGGAGAAGCCCGAGGAGCAAACTTTCGCTTGTGTGGTAAAGTACTGGTAGCAAAACACAAACAACCCACAGTTCGAAAATAACTATAATCAACAGATTTGCCATGTAATCTTTCATAGGGTGTTTGCCAATTAAGATTTTCGGAGGGTAACCTATTAGCAATATGAGTAGCAATCAACAATAATTCAGACCAAAAGGAAGATGGAAGCTCAGATTGATAAAGTAAAGCTCTGGCAATATTCAAAAGAGTGCGATGCTTTCTTTCAACAACTCCGTTTTGCTGCGGAGTGTGAACACAAGACCGTTGATGTAAAGTGCCCTTTTCTTGAAAAAATGAATTGCAAGCAAAATTAATGAACTCAGTGCCATTATCCGATCGTATTATTTTGATAGTCTTGCCATAATGCGTGAACACATATTGAAAATAAGACTTTAGAGCTGTCAATACCTGATCTTTACTTTTCAACATATATGTCCAGCAAAACCGACTGAAATCATCAACAATCGTCAACATATATACAGCATTAGTGACAGATTTTAACTGATAAGGGCCTCATAAATCCACATGAGTGAGATAAAAAATATCCACAGTAGTGATTGTGCTAGTTGAAAACGGCAAACGAGTTTGTTTTGCAATGGGACAAATTGGACACATCAAATCAGCATAATCATATTGAGAAATTCCAGGAACATGTTTCAATCTTTTATGTGCTATATGCCCCAAACGAGCATGCCACAGCATTGCTAAATGCCTATCGTGATTATTACAAGTAGCAGTAGAAAAACAACTACTGTGTTTATTAAAAGAATCACTTGTCAAAAAATAAAGGTCTTCAATAACCCTTCCTTCTCCCAACACCTTCTTAGTCAGTAAATCCTGGAATACACAATGTTCAAGAAATGAGTGGACCGACAAACGGTAAGTTCTAGTGACCAAACTGACGGACATGAGATTGCAATTAAATGAGGGAACATATAAGACATTGTACAAAGTTATTCGATCATTTAATTTTATATTCCCTATATGTGTCACTGATCTGGTAGAATTGTCAGGTAACCGAATGGTTTTAGGTGGTTTTAGCTCAATCACTTGATTATAAAAGGACAGCTTAGGTGTGATGTGATAAGTTGCTCCAGAATCAATTATCCAATTATCCTTGCAATTAATATCAATGCCAAAAATAACAGAATTAAGTAACGTACCTGCGAAGTTCACATTTCTGATATTCCCATCATCTTGCTCAGCAAAGCCACCCTTGGACCTGAGAAACTTTTGGAACTCTTGCTGTAAATAATCAGAGACAACGTTATTAGCATTGGGTAGATCATTTCCTTTCTGATTCTGACTATGTTGTTGTAATGGAGACTCTGCTTCTGCAATCTGTGAAACATTATTAGCAGCATAATACTTGCGCACGTCCACCCCCCTACTCTTCTGTGACTCAATAAACCAGTCAGGATATCCATGAATAGAGAAGCAATCATCAATCTTGTGCCCTCCTGTTTTGCAGTTGGTGCAATACTCCTTCTTCCTATCCTCTTTTCTGGTGTATGATGAATTTCCGCCACTGTTCTTAATTTTATTTCTATTTTTGGAATAACTACTGCTACCCCTTCTCGCCATCATAATTGCTGCCATTTCAGTGGATGTGATATTGCTGGTCTGTACTTCCCTTTGTTTCTCTACACTCATCACCATGGAATAGGCTTTGTTAATCGATGAAAGAGGATCTTGCAGCAACACTTGATTCTTCACGTTATCATATTCATCCCCTAAACCCATCACAAATTGCATAAGCCTACGATTGTTATCATAATCAGTGATAGCTGTACCAACCTCACAACATACTGGTAAAGGTGCTAAACATAAAAGCTCATCCCACTTCTTCTTAAGCTTTGTATAATACTCTTGCACAATATCATCTCCTTGCTTGTAACTAGCGATCTCCCTTTTAATTTGATAGATCATCGGTCCATTACTCTCACCATATCGTTGCTTTAACTCATCCCACAACGCTTCTGTGTTTTTGCAGAAAACAAACGCATCAGATATATCTTTGGCCATGGCGTTTAGCAACCATGAAACCACCATACTATCTGCAGTCAACCATTTATCATAATCGGCCGACCCAGATTCAGGTGCTTTAATCTTCCCATCAACAAAACCCAGCTTCTTCTTTGCTCTTAAAGCAATCTGAACTGATCTGCTCCAAGAGAGGTAATTTGGTCCTCTCAAAGGTACACTCACTAGGCTGAATCCAGGCGCCTCCGAACCATGAGTATGATATGGATCATCCTCAGTTGATTTGGTGTTGATCGCAGCAATGATCTTCGCCAGATCTTCTGGAGACATCATCGTCTCGATTGTAAATTTTCTAACTTATGTACTTTTCTCAATTTTAGGCAATTGAAACAAGGTTTCGATTAATACAATTACCACGACTCTGATACCATGATAAGGATTAAAGAAGCCAGCAACAATGGAACACAGAGTGTTTACAGGAGATGCCGTTTTGGGATAGCATTCCTGAATCTCTTTCTGTTTATTCACATATCTGTGTTAGTATTTATACAAGAACTGAACCAATCACAGAGTTGTGTGAGTTGGCATTCGGTTAGAGTCTAGACTAAACTAACATGCCTGTGAGGATACAAAATACAATATATACACTTTACAGAGTATGAATCATATAACACAGATGAATTTTCATACCTAGTCCAGTAATGGCATTCTCAACTGTCTTAAATAGTTCTCTTCTCTTGTCGAGTTGAAACTGTTTATCTAAAAGTTCTTGAGTAAAATCTGTGTTGGTGGGATATATCACAGTAGATATCAATAAAGCAACTCGCCAGAAGTCTTTGATTTCTCGTAGCCGAAATCCTGCATCATTAAAGTTACAAGTAGCAGTTTACTGAACTGAATGCCCTAATTGTTTGTGATATATTTAATATAATGGCTGAGCAGCCATTCCAATGAATGCCAAAAGGGGCGGATTTAGGCAATCAGGCTATTTCAGGGTAAGAATACTGAACTATTCCGGCACATCTATACGGTCACGGATATTGTGGTCACTTACTATTTAGAATAGAAAATTGACTATCTAGAATAAAATGACAGAGGTTGGGTGACTTGTTACAAATTTATAGGTATTTACTAGAATGATTGTTTATAGTAGTGAAAGTTATCAATAGACGAGCCAAATAAGAAAGAATCATAGAGAAATCAGCGAGAGGTTGAATATGTCGCGGACAACTTTATACTTGCCAATACGCGGTGTTCTAATGAGAAAGGCACATCAATAAGTTCTACTCCCCAGTCAACTTCATCTGGATGGGTGTCCTCATTAGAAGTAAGCAAAGGGATCAAGTTTAAGAATTTCTCAATTGAACTATGTATCTTAATAATGTTAGGATTAATTCAAAATAATATTATTAAAAATATATTGAGATTTCAATTTTAGTTATACCAGATTTTCTGCATAGAATTTGATGTTTTTGTTATTAAGATTAATGATTTTTAGGAGTATTTTTAGGTCTTATTTGATTCACTTGTAAGCCTATAAATAGGCATATCCTTTTGTTAATTCAATGAAGTGCTAAACATTGTTAATCATCTTATGCATTTCCCTTTCTCCTTCCCTAGAATTCCAACAAATAACCTACAAAAAAACAATTGAAGTTATCTTCAAGAAGCCCCTGAGACTGTTGAAATTATATCCTATCATTAGTAGATGCAGTTAGAAACCAAAGAGAATAGGTTAAACTCACTGTTTCAGAGTCGCTGACTTTTTGCTTAAGAGAGTCTTTGAAGACAAAGTTGACAACAGGAGCCTGCAGCATGAGAACACATGGGCAGCTTCAGCAGCAAATAAACTTAACTATTGGATATCGAAATAAAGATATGCTTGTATTGAAACCCAAGACAAAGAGTACAATCAGAAAATTAAGAAACGTCAAAAGCCTGAAAAGATAATTCAGGGCCAAAGGGAATTCATTATGATTCAAAATCAAATTGTTTGTACTTTGTTGAATGTTGCAGCCGGGTCAGGATGCCCCAAAAAAATACAACTGTAAAGTGGCTCCCTGCCAAAATCCCATTCTGAGAGAGGGTGAGAGAATTATACAAGGGGGACAACAAATGGTGCGAAAAAAGCTTAAATATTTGCATCATCCTATTATGAAACTAAACAATGGTAACAACTTCCTGTGATGCACGTTTAGTGTTCATGTGGATCCGTTGCATGCTTCCAGAAATAAAGAAACAAGCACAAAAAGATGCAGGATATAAAGAAAAAGAAACAAGGACCATACCTTTTTACCCTTCTCATACTTCTATTTAACATTTCTGAATGGAAGAAACAACGCAGCATATAAACAGAGTCTCCTTTGTTCATCCTAGAATGCAAATGTGACGGTATTTATAACTCAAAACCAAAGACAACACACTAAACATGCATAAAAAGAATTGAAATGGAAACTACTTTAGATAATGTCAACAGAAGAAGGTGAAAGTAAAAAGATTTGGGAAATAATTCGCGGCCCAATAATAATGATGTCAGCAAAAGTGTATAGGAATTCTCTCAGGATCAATATCTCATGAAAAGAGTGCATTCCAGCTGCTATTAATACTACAAAAATTTCTTAATAAAAATGCAAAACATCAAAACTGCTGAAACGATATTGAATGAATGGGTTTACTTTGCTCAATAAGCTGCATCTATTTTTAAATTCCAAAGCGGTAAAATTTCAGGATAGAGGAGAAAACTTTTAAAACGCACTATGTTTGACCACCAAATTACTGGACTAGAGATAGGCATAGCCGATTCATTGAACCGTCGGTTCCGGTTTTTTGAACCAACGGATCAAAATTTTTAAATTGTTAAACCTGAATTGGCTCTTAAACTGTCGGTTCCGGTCGGGTTCCAGTTACGGTACAGTTTTGATGAACTAACGGTTCCGATCACGATTTCTGGTGATATATATATATATATTTTTAAAAAAAATCAGTTCTAAAGTTACATCTTTTTTTCGAAAATATTAATATGAGTTTAAAAAATATTAGTAAATTTTATTTTAAATAAATTTTAGAATGCTCATACTCATATAAGAATAAAAATAATTAATTTTACAAAATAATCAAATAAGTTATCACTTTATTTTGTTTAAATGTTATTAATTAAATAACTTATAAGAAAATTTTGAAAAATGCTTCAAAAAAAATGTAATTTTAAACTTAGTAAACAATTTAAAAGGGTAAAAAAAAAAAGTTAAAAACAATATAAGTTTGGACCAAGTATTTCTCTCTTTTCTTTCCATTTTACTTTTTAAATTTTTAACTTTTAAAGTAAAGCGTATTTTTTTTTTAAAAAATCTTAAGTAAAGTATATCATGTAGTAATATATTATTAAGACTTTTAGAGATGTATAAAATATGCTAAGTGATTATTATTTTGAAAATAAAAAGAGAAAATTTTCGGTTCGAACTGGACTGGAACCACCGGTTCAGGGCTGGTTCAGGTTCAAATTTTAACATTCACATGAACCTTAACCGGCCCTTGAACCACCGGTTTCGGTTCAAAATTTTGAACCGACGATTTTGATTTGATTAGGTTCATCTACAGTACGGTTCGATTCCAGTTCAAAATGAACCGGTAGTCATACTTAACTAGAGAAAGATAAATTATAATCATGCTAATGCATGCCTTCATCATTCCTAAGCTCTTGCTAAATAATATAACAAACTCTAATTTGGATTTTGGCCTAGTTTGATACTCAAACTTAGCATCAGATTTATTTTACATAAAAACAGAGATAAGATGTAATTATCAATGACATCATGAACCATATCATACTTGTGGCATCCATCTGACAATGCTGGCTCAACCTTAGGAGGAAAACCAAAGACAACCAAGAATAATGTCAAATTTGAAATATGTGTCGTAGCTTTAACAGGTTGATTGCCAAAAATCACGAGATCAACCTGCACAGAAGAGCAGCAACGAGATAAATAATAAACAACTATCATAGTACACAATGGATATAAAGAAGTCCCTCACAAGCAAGTCAATGTCTTGCCAGACATCAAAAAATATTTTGAGGCACATGCTATTCATCTATTCAAGAGGGTTAGCATACTTCAGTTCCAATGCGCTCTTTGCTAATTTTCACTGCAAGAGCATTTTGCACATCATCACAGGCAACAGCTACTTTGAGTTCTTCATCAAGTATGAATCCAAACCTTGCACCTAAATAACCAGAAATTAGCCATGTAAGACATAGAAATGGAAAAAGAGAAGCAAAACAAAAAGAACCAATAGAAGTGAAGAAAAATATTAGGTTGTAAGATCACGCTAGCTGACTACGCATATGAAAAAATTTGAGGTGTTTTGTAAGACATGATCAGGTTATATAATAGACATGGACTCAAAAGTTTTCAGCAGTTGAGTTATTGCCCATATATGCATAGCAATTTCAGAGCAATACTTAAGTTTGATCTTACTTCTTAATTACTGCTGTTATTAGTTGGTAGTTGTTTAAAATGAAGCCCTAGAAAAAAAAAACCAAGGAAGTTTTGATACTGAACTATTTCAAGACATGTTGAGCGAGAAACTTGCATATGTTATCCAAAAAATTATGTGTAGTCAAATTTCACCAAAAGGAAAAAGAAAAATGAAATTCCCAACACAATCAAATAAAATCTAAATTCAGAAGTACCAAATCGAATAGCTCGAAGAACTCTAAGTGGATCATCCAAAAAAGTAGCTTTTGGAGGTAAAGGAGTAACTATTTTTCCAGACTTTAGATCTTCAATGCCTGCAATGAAAGAAAGAGAAGGCAATATAAGTGAGAAAGCTTTATGCAAAGGACGTAACAAATTTACTTAACAGTAAACGAAAGAGAACAGCATAGAAAGCCTATCTTAACCTCTTTCGGTAAATTCCTCAACTGAACTGGTATTAATATTGTAGAACAAGCTGACATAAAATGAAATGTTAATGCCATACGTTAGTCCAACAACAAATATATAGTTATCATGAATAGCGTACAGAGAGCGCACCAATTTAATCATTTAAAGAGGAAGATACCAACATAAATGAATGTAATTTATTCACGAAGCTAATTGCTGAATAATTTGTTTTGACTTTGTTGAAAATAATTATTGTTTCCATTTATGTTTTTCGTTATAATACAAGTGAACCTGCCTTGAGCTGAAAAATATCTTGAATATTTCAACAAAACTTATTATGCATAAGCAAATTTTTAAATTTTGATATTTCATTGCACTCACAAGCTATGCCTAGTGCAATTACCGAATACAAATTTTGGCATAGTCTTAGGCTCGAAAACCACCTCCCTAATTCTAAAAAAAAACCCTATTTGATTTGTATTTTCCTGGTAGGATTGCTCTTAAATTTTAATATGATTATATTTGGTTTGTTAAATGAAAAAGTCTGGCATCAAATAAACAAATGGATCTTTAATTACCAAACTAAAATTAGCTTTAAAAATTTGAGTGACCAATGGTTTAATTTGGCCTATTGATGTAGTTATTGATGGATACCACATAAGTCAGTAGTTAGATAGTCTACTTGAAAAACTTAACAATAGGCAGTAGTCATTTGCTGGTTAAATTGGAAAAGTGAAGACTGTAAAATTAATTCATTGTAGTTTTGATAAAACATCTCAAAATAAATTAATGATAATAAAAAAAATGTGATTTGTATTTATTAACTTGATTTTCCTTGGCTTCTTAAACATACTTGAAGTTTTAATCAAGCATGCAATTGGAAAACTAACACGAGATAGATGATAGATTAATGAGTAAGAAGTAGGTTTAAAATTCTAAAAATTATAACAAACTCTGACATGCACATGTATACCATTCTTTTTATTTAGGCCTAATGTATTTATGTTATCTATATTGGTCTCTCATTTGTCTTTTGAAATTTGAACTTTTCTTGGCTGCAAATTCATAGTCTTGGAGACAACTCCAAGCTTTGAAACTAAAGTGGATAGGTTCTGCTTTTCAACTTTTAACTTTGGATTAGTTTAGGTAAGTGGAGATTTGAATTCGAAACTTTTAGATTTTTGCAAATAGTTTCAGTATCACTAAACAAAACTCATTGGTTATCTTTTTCAAAATTTAATTGCTTAGTTATTGTTAAGCTCTCAAAATTTTAGGTGTAGTAAATTGTAAATTAACCCATCCTTGGGGCAAATTTGGAGTATATATACTGGATTTATGATAGTCATGTTAGGATAAGGATTACGAATCCTACATTATCTGTTGGTTGGAGTTCATGTAGAAGTCTAGTATTATTATTTTAATATATTTTATTATTGTATGTTAACAGTAGTTCCCCATTAGTTATTTGGTCATTTTATGCCCAAATGTAGTGTTTATGTATTTTTAGTGTCTGTTTATTTCATTAGTTTTTTTTTATAAGCTTTTGTTGTGTTGCTTGTTGTGAAGGCTGTCATTTTATGGCATCTTTATTTTGCAAAGAATTAGGCATTGGTTTGGGGGGGTACTTGAAGAGTTGCCTTATTAAATGAGGTGACTCTTCAGTTGCCTTATTCTGACGATGTGGAGATAAAGGATCTAATCAACCAATGCTTGTTTCAAGCTATCAACGCCAACAGTATGAACTTTGCTTGGATAACCAAGTTAAAGATAGGTTATACTAAGATGAAAGTGAAGAAAAACCACATGGAGGATGCACTAAAGGGTGTTGAAGTTACCATGAGGGAACAGGAGGCTCAGCATTAGGCAGAGATTGCGACTCGAGATGCTGATGTAGACAGGTTGAGAGAGGAGAGCTGGGAATTACTCAACAAGAATAAAGAGCTTGAAAGCAGGGTAAAAGAGATGAGAAGGAGCTGTAGAAGTTTTAGGATTAAGTGGGGTCTGAGGAAGATAATCTGGCAAAGGCATGCTTAAGCTTGAGGACGACCATTCTAACCCAACTGAAGGCGAAGGAGCCTAAAGTTGACTGGGGTTGGATAAATGAAGTACACCTAGATGAGGGTGATGAAGACGAGGAAGGAGAAGAGGATGCAAATCGCCCTATCGATTATTTGTCTCCACCAAGGGTAGAAACTAAGGTATCTGCTAATATTCACCTCATTTCTTCAAAAGGGCGAGGTGCAACTAGGGATGGGTCTACTGACCAAGACATATAGCTAGATTAGGATTTATAGAGGGTAAAAAGTTTTGTAACTTATCTTTTTAAATAGGGATACCTTGTAAAATAACTATGTGATCACTTTTTATGAAATGAATGAAAATTATCACTATTGCTCGTGTGTTGAGCTTTTCATATTTGCCTAAGTATTTTTCTTTTACTTTTAAGATTTAAAGTTAAAATCCAAACTGTGTATAATCGAGCCTAAGGGTTTACTTAAGTTTTATTCAGTGAGTTACGTGTTTCCAAATCTATGGAGTTAGTAAAAAGGACCGCTTAGGTCATCTGGGTGAGCTATGAGCTAATGGACTTAGAGAGAAGGACCGCTTAGGTCATCTGGGCGAACTACGTATGTCCGAGCTAATGGACTTGGCGAAGAGGACTGCTTAGGTCATTTAGGCAAGCTATGTATGTTCGACCTAATGGACTTAATGAGAAGGACTGCTTAGGTCATCTGGACAGGCTACGAATGTCCAAGCTAATGTACTTAGTGAAAAGGACCGCATAAGTCATCTAGCGAACTAATGTGAAGGCTGGAAAGAGAAAAATTTTTAAGTAAGATCCTTTAGTAAAAACTTAGTGCATCATGCCCTTTTTTATCTTTGAAAGGCTTGATACATTAAGTGAAAAAACCTGAGGCCTTATTATTATTCAAATACAAAAGTTACTTTACATATTATTAACTAGAGATACAATATGCATTTTTAGATTATTAGCGTTCCATGTCCGAGGTAATTCAACTCCCTCAATCTTTCTCAGCTTATATGTTCTTGGGCCTAATACTTCAAAATTTCATAGTGACCTTCCCATTTCTATCCTAATTTACCCACATCTGTTAAGCATCTGGTTATCTCTGCCTTTCGCCATACTCTGTCTCCTTCTCTGAACTACCTACTTTGAACTTGCTTATTAAAGTATCTTCTTATCCTTTGTTTGTATGCTTCAACTCGGACCGCAGCATCCTCCCTAAGCTCCTCTGCCAAGTCTAAGCTAATTTTTGGGCTCTCATTGCTGTCGAGCTCTTCGTACACTCCTGCTCTTTTGCTAGGTATGCTGATCTCTACTGATACAACTGCTTTGGTCCCATATACTAAAGAGAAAGGGGTTTGCTATATTGCTTGCCGAGGCATGGTTCTATAAGCCCATAAGACGCTATTTAGTTCATCTACCTAGTTCTCTTTTTCTCCATCCAACCTCTTCTTTAAGCCTTGCGGGATGGTACTATTGGTGACTTCAGTAAGGCCATTAGTTTGTGGGTGGGCTACCAAGGTAAATGGAGCCCAATGTGCCAGTCTTAACAAAAAGATTTGAAGACTCCTGAGTCAAATTGCTTACCAGTTTTAGTAACAATTTTATGGGGCACGCCATATCTAAATATCACATTGTTCTTGAAAAAGCTAATAACCCGAGCTGGGGTAATGGTGTTGAGGGCCTTGACTTCTACCCAGTTGGAGAAGTGATCAATTGCAACTAGCATGAACTTTCTTACGCTCTTGTTGTGGGAAAAGGTGCTAGAATTTCTATCCCTTATTGAGCGAAGGCTAGGCTGATGATAAGGATTGTAGTTCTGATAAGGCTTTTCTGGATACACGATCATATTTTTGACAAGTGCTACAATGGCGAATATGCTGGCTAACATCCTTCTTCATTATTTGCCAATAGTATCCTAGGAGCAGTATTTTTCGAAGCATACCTCTGAGCCCTCATGTGCCTTGCAAACACCTTCATTTGCCAATAATTGCCTTCTTCCTCAGTTAGACACTTCACCCAATGATGTGATTTTGATCTCTTGCAGAGTTCTCCATTTTCCATTGCATAGTTCGCCGCTTTCCCGCAAAGCTTGATCACCTCTTACTTATTGCTAGGCCGAACGTCATTCTATAAGAAGTCAATGATCAGACCCATCCAGTTACTATCGGTTGGGATACAAGGACTTCATTTAACTCATAGCTCAGCCGGTTTTGGTGTTAGACAATCACTTCCCTTAGTAAATCTTCTTCCCGCGTTGCAGCTTTGGCTATGGAGTTTGCCTCTTTATTGTTCACCCGTTCTATTTAGGTCATCTTCCTAATGCTGCCTTCTTCTTCTAACTTGTGTAAGAGGAATAAGGCTAGATAATGGTACTTGAATAGATTTCGCTTTTTGGTTATTAAACTCTCATACTCGGCACCATTGTTAGTTGTCGTAAAGTCTGGGCGTACGACATACTGAATTTTTTTCTTTCTTGGCCCTTGTAGATTACCCCTGCTGTAGCTCCCGAGCTCCCTAAGGCCCTGTCAGTGTGCAACTGCCAAGTGTTGTAGCTGGGGTTCAGGAGTTCGGCTTCAGGCTCGCCTTTTTCATCTTCACTAGAAATTTCTGCCACAAAGTCTACAAGCATTTGTGCCTTCATTACGGTACAAGGAGTGTACCTGATATCAAATTCTCCTAATCTAATCGACCATTCCACCAATCTTCTGGAAGTTTCGGCTCAGTATAGGATCTTTTTTAGGGGGCGGTTAGTTCGGATAATTATAGTGTGAGATTGGAAGTAGTGCCACAGCTGGTTCGTCGAATTAAGGATGGCGAATGCTAATTTTTCAACATTTGGATACTGAGCTTAAAACCCCTTAAGACTTTGCTAATGTAATAAACAAGATATTGCTCAACTTCCTCTTCCCTAACCAATACTGATGCAACAAAATTTTCAATAGCAGCTAACTACAAGTATAAGGGCTCATCTTTTTTAGGTTTGCTCAAGAGGGGAGCAAAAGACAATAAATCTTTAATTCTTTCAAAGGTGAGCTAGCACTTTTCATCCTATTGAAAACCTTTCAACTGCTTTAGGGTTTGGTAGAAAGGCATGCGCCTCTTGGCCGAGTAGGAGATAAATCACACTAAGGCTGTAATTCGACCATTCAACTATTGAACTTCATGAATGCTGGTGGGTTCTTGCATCTTCAAAATTGCCTTGATCTTATCAAGGTACACCTCAATCCCCCTTCATAATATCACAAAACCCAAAAATTTCTCCGCCTTAACTCTGAATGTGTAGTTGTCTAGATTGAACTTCATATTAAACCTATTCAGGATTTCAAACACTTCATGTAGGTCTCTAGGATGGTCGACAGCTTGAGTACTTTTTATTATCATGTCATCCACATATATTTCTACGGTTCGCCTATCTGATCTTGGATCATGCTATTGACCAACTCTGGTATATGGCTCCTGCGTTCTTTAATCCGAATGGCATGACTTGATAACAATAAATTTCTCTATCAGTGATGAAGCTCATCTTTTCCTCATCCAGTTTGTTCATCCTTATCTGACGGTATCCAACTTCTGTATCCATAAAACTATATATTTCATAGTCGGCTACTGAATCTACCAGCTAATCTATATTGGGTAAAGGGTAAGGATCTTTAAGGCATGCCTTGTTCAAATCAGTAAAGTCAACACATAATCTCCATTTTCCATTGGACTTCGATACTAAAACTATGTTCACTAGCCATTCTAGATAGTTCACCTTCCTTATAAACTTTGATTTCAAAATCTTAGCCACTTCAGTTGCAATAACATGTTGTCTTTTTAGACCATGATTCCGCTTTTTTTGCTTTATCGATTTAAAGCTTGGGTCTATGCTGAGCGTGCGGGATATGGTATCAGGATCGATATCAATTATGTCTTTCGCAGTCCAGCTGAAGCTGTTAACATTATCCCCTAAAACTGTCTTAAGATTATCATGTACCTCTCTCGAAAGATCGTCTCCTGACATTAAGTTCTTCCCCTGTTTCCCTTCCCATGTGATCAGCTTACCCACAGGTGTTGGGCTGGTCTGTATTATGTTTGGGGATATCAAAGGGTTGGTGTTTGGTTGACTTTATGGTGGTTCTTATTCTAGCATCCACATGATTGGTAGGGTAAGAGGTAACCCTTTCAGTGCTATCATATTTACTTCCCGAGCTATATTCTAGTCTCCCCTAATAGCGATGACTTCGCCCTTGTCGGAGTAAAACTTCATGGTGAGATACCTGATGCATGTGGTCGCTTCAATTCAAATAGGGCTAGTCTTCCCAACATAGAATTGTATAGAAAGTGAATGTCTGCTACCATAAACTCCAATTTGAGTTTCCTTGATGAGACTTTAGTTCTGACCTCTAGGGTTATGTCTATAGATCTAGAAAATTGTACAGGTTTTCTTGCCAGGCCGATTAAAGGGGTTCGGACAGGTTTAAGCTTCGCCTGGTCTAGTTTCAAAGCCTTGAACACTTTCATGCTCAACAAGTTCACTGCACTACCTTCATCTACCAAGATTCTTTTTACTAGAAAGTTTTCCAAAATTCCCCTAATTACTAGGGCATCATTCTGTGGAGTATGTACAAGTTTGTCATCCGCCTTAGAGAATGATATGGGCGGACTAGCGCTCAATTTCTACTGGGGTAGAATGGAATACATTTCCATAACTCTCCTTTTCCTAGCTGCATTGCTGTCACCCCCCCGATGAGCCACCAAATATGGTGTGGATTGTGCCTAGGTTATGACATTTTTCCACCTTCTTGTCTTTCTATTCACTTTCCCTCCGAGCTCTCCCAACAAATTGCTTTAGTTCGCCTCTTTGCAGAAGGCATTCTATCTCTTTCTTTAATTGCCAGCAGGCTTCGGTCTTGTGGCCTACATCCCTATGGAACTCTCAATACTTGCTTTTATCTCGATGGCTCGAGGTATCCTGCTTCATCTTTCTAGGATAATAGAACTGAATTTGATTGCCATGTTCTCTAACTCAAGACAATATTTTTGAGTGTGGTCTATTCAAAGGGGTAAACTCTCGATCTTATTGTGGTCTGCCATCTCTTAAGTATGGCATTCGAACAGAGTAACTGGTTCGTGGGAGCCAGATGGGCAACCCCCTTTGGGACAATCATCTCCTTACCGGGGATGAGTGTCTTCTGTGCCTATACCGGTCTTCTTTAGGCGATCTATGCTGTTGTGCCTCATAGGCTTCATCTGATTTGGTGTATTTGTGAGCTTGCACCATGAGCTCGGCGAAGGTCAGGGGAGGGTCTATACTTAAACTCTTAAACAACTTATTGTACTTGTAATTCTTTGCCATGGCGCTAATGGCCACCTCATCATTCAAGTTCTCCATTTGCATCACCATTCTTTGAAATTTGGATACGTATTGCCTTAGAGTCTCCCCCTCTTCTCTTTTTAAATCTACCAAGTCAGATGATATTTTTCTGGATGATACACATGTTATAAAACAAGCTTGGAATATTGTGGCTAACTGGGAGAAGGAATGAACAGATCCTGTTTTGAGTGTTTGATACCACTCTTGAGTTGCTCCTTTCAAGGTAGTTGGGAAGACCTTGCATATTAGATCCTCCAGTACATCATTGCCCGGAAGGTCGCCAGATGGCTTCGGGGATCGGTAGATCCATCATATGATTGGAAAGTAGGAAGTTTGAACTTTGGTGGGAAGGCTACAGCCAAAATATCAGCTGACAAGCGCGAGTCTTGTCGAAGACCATAATCCCATGGTTCTCTTGTCTCTCTACACTCTCAAACCAATTCCTTGACAACATTTTGAAGATTAACTTCGTCCAAGACTGGCTAAGTGTGACTTAGCTCTTGGCTGCCAAGGTTAATCGCACTAGGGTCCACCTCCGATTCCGCCTCATGGTATCGATCAGACACTAAATGACTTCAGTATTTAGGCGAGGTGGGAGGGAGGCTATGTTCTAGGTTGGGGGGTTCGCCGGCCTGGTGGGTGGTACTGGCTCGCCAATAGGTAGAGGGTTCTCTAAGAGGCATTTCAGCATAGTGGTAAACAACGAATAAGCCTGAGATAGAGTAGCTACTACCTGGGGATCAGTGGTTGTTGGAGGGGGCGAATGTGGGTTTTTGGTTGGCCTCACCATGGTTGTTTTCTTGGCCTCGCCATGGTTGTTTTCTTGGCCTTCCATGTTGAGGCGTTCAGTGGAATCATTAGCCATAGGAATTGAGAAAAACTGTGGGGATTTTTTAGGTTTTAAAGGTGTCTTCCACGCTCACCGCACCAATTATTAAGCTCTCGAAATTTGAGGTGTAGTAAATTGTGAAATAACGTGTCCTTAGGGTAAATTTAGAGTATATATACTGGACTTAGGATAAGGATTACGAATCCTAAATTATCTATTAGTTAGAGTTTATTTAGGAGTCTAGTATTATTATTTTAATATATTTTATTATTGTATGTTAACGGTTATTAACAATATTCGACTATTTCACAGAAATCTCCAAAATGTTCCTACCTTTGTTTGTGTTTTTAATGCAGTGATGAGATTTCTAATCAATGAAAGTCAAACACTCAAAGGGAAACAACCATTTTTATTGCGAATGTTTCATTCAAACCTCAAGGACCAAATATTAAATTATTCCTTATTTATTTATTTTTTGGCCTCCTAGCTCTATTGCTTGAATGACTATATAACGGTAGTAGCTTCAATGAAAGGATTAAAGATTCTATTGTAAAGGTATTCTGTAAAAGCATTGTATCTAAGCGGAATCAAATTCACATTTTTTAAGACAATGAAAATAAAATCCATTAGCATTCACAATATCTCAAAAACAAAATAAAGATTCATTGCAAGATTCAAGACTTGAATTCCTATAAAAATGGATGCATCGAACTTTAATTTAATTTGTTGGATATTTTAATTTACAAAATTACTCTTCTTAAACACATATCAAATAATTGAAAGTGGTTAAATAAACATTCAATGTATGAAAATTTTCAATTAAATTGCTCAATGAGTCAGATTAGAATTTGAAACTTAATTGTCAAAATACATTTCATCATTTCTACAAAAATTGCCTCCAAAAGCGTCAATTGTCGAAACTTAACTTCTTGCACTACATCACATACTTTTAATTAGGGAGTAAAACTTAATCAACCTTGGTCTTTTGCACAAAGTATTCAATTAATCGAGATGCAAGTGAGCTAAACTATTTATGAGCTATTTCGATTGGACTAACAAAAAAATTTGAGTTTAACTTGATTTTAATTGTTTTAAACTTAAAATCGAGTAGCTTCGACCCAATAATTAAGCTGAGTTTGAGTACTATAATATTTGATTATATTACTTGCAGAATTAATTGATTATTTGAATTTTATATTACATAATAATTGAATAATAATTTACTTAAATCCAACTCATTTAAAATTATTAGAGTTTCATTTTTTCATTAGCAAATAAATATATCTACCAACGCGTTTTTTTTATTGTTAGACACAATGTTAAACACTTTTCAAGATTTATATATAGCCAATTCAAAGATTTAAATTATCTGTCCACACGCAAAACTCATAAAACTAAGATTTCAAATTATCTTCTTCTAACGGTATAACGGTAACATCCCGCGTCTCTCCATTAGGTATTTATTGCTTTCCCTCGTTCCCTCTTTTTGCTTGATTCCCAAACTATTATTTGGCTTCTGCGCTACTTTTCCCTGAGAAAGCTGAGAAAATTCAAGAATTTCTAGAGAAAATCAAGAACGGGAGACTAGAATTCAACCATGCTTCCTGGATTTCGGTTCGATCCTACCGATGAGGAGTTAGCAGGTCACTATCTGTACAAGAAACTCACTGGAAAGCCTTTTGCGGCAGCGGAGATGATAGTAAGTGACTGCCAGTTATATGGAAGAGAAGAGCCCTGGGAAGTCTGGAAGAGATTCGGTGGTGACGAGAGAACTGATGTTAAGGATCTCTACTTTTTCACTGAATTAAAGAAGAAAGCCTCGCAGAAGAAGAACAAACAAACGCTGATTACTGACTGTTCTAGAGTTGATCGAAGTGTTGGTACTGGTGAGGGTAACTGGCATAGAGAAGATTCTGGGAAAATTTTTGAAGTCACGGCTAGGGCAGATTTTGATTGTAGGATTAAGATAGAAGCAACCAAGAAAAGGTTCAAATACAAAAACAGAAATTCAAGCCACCATTGCGGTTGGATCTTGTTTGAGTATAGTTTGCCTGATTTGAACCGTGAATTAGTGCTCTGTCGTTTGAGGAAAAATGGGTCTAAAACAGGGGAAAAAAATAAGGGCAAGAGGAAAATAGATGATTGTGAGGGTGGTGAAGTTGTAAACTGTGAGATGTTTATGTCTGGCAATAAGCGTATCAAGGCTAATGACAATGAAGCAGAGTCATACTATAACCAGATTAGGGCTAATGGAGATGATGATTGTTTGGTTATAGCTTCTGATTTTGATGATCAAATGGGTACTGAATTTTGGGCTAATAATCAAGTAGAAGAACAACAAGAAGTAACATCAGATTGTAGTATCATGAGAGGAAACGGAGATTATGGGAATTGGGTTATAGGTAGCGATTTTGATTATCCATTGGGAACTGAACTTAGGGCTAATAATCAGGTAGACGAGCTTGAACACGTTGTCTCAGAATGTAATGATATCTGGGCTCCTGGAGGTGATGAATGTTTGACGGTAGGCGCTGATCGCGATGAGCCAATGGGTACTGAATTTAGTGTTGAGGAGCTGCTGGATAATGCTAATACCTTTGAATTTGATCAGATCGATTATGGCGATGAGAATGAGGATTTTTTTGCTGATATGTAGAAATTTCTGGGGTCTGATTCTGATCCTAATTCTGGTTCTGTTTAGTGCCTCTTGTACATTCTCTCTTCCTCTTTTCCACAACCTTAGCCATTGAGCTGCGGTTTAATTGCAGATATGACAAGGAAAACATTTTTGGTGGTTCTTTTTTTTAGTTTGTTTCAAAAATATGGAACACTATTGGTGTTTTCTGTGTAATCAATTTACATGTTGATTCATTAAAGGAAACTCAAGTATTGGATTCAAAACATATGTGTTGTTTCTTTGCAGTATTATTTAGTATTTTCAACTTGTCTACATTCAATTCAATTCAATTAGTAATGTGTTGGGAAATGCTGAATTTGTGCATTTGAATGATGGGTTCATATGGATATGAGCAAGATTGCTTCCTTCCTTGCATACGTAAATGTATTGTCCGGTATCCTCTGTTTTTGGTTGAAAGAAATGTCCCTGCAAGTTTCGTGTGATTTCAAGATGTTTGGTTTGATGCCTGTGTTGCAAGGCTTTCAGTTTGTGTATTTTGGTCTTAAAGGCTTTTTTTTTTTTTTGTTCCTTTCTGTTGCCAAAATAATGAAATACTCCAAATTAAGATGTTCAATTTCCTCTGTTAATTCCATGTAAATGTTTTTCAAAATAAAACAGACACTTTACAGAAGAATTTGATAGGGAATTGATTTCTATTTTTTCTGACGTGATAAACTGAGACTAGATTTGTAAGTTAAAATGACTGTTATGTGAGATTTGTTGAGTTCTTGAGCCTGTTGCTTCTCTAGCATGCCCATATCCATGGTACACAGAAGACATTTCAATCAAATACCAGACATCTGATTCAAAAACGATCCAAGATGGGAATTGTAGTCTTCTTCTTGAGGATCAATTGAAAAGGAATCATTATAAGATTTTTAAACTTAACCCAAAAGCAGTTAAAATACGAACTGTATGAACTAATATTTAACAGCTATATACCAGTTATATGAACAAGTCAAAATGTTTACGATTCCAAGTGTAAACACAGTAGAATAAGTGGGTCATAAAGCCCATAGTTAAAATACAATTTTGCTGATTCTTAACAATCATGCTTAGAAGGTGAAACTACAGTCAATTTTTATAACAAAATACTTTTGCCTGTACTGCAACTTCAAGTACGTATCTGTAGATCTGTACAAAATTGTTACCTGTCTTCTGACAGTGATTTTTGCAAGTGTATGAAATCGCAGCAAGTAGAGTATCGTCTCCACAGGATTGTATATCAAATACCAAAATTATGTTAACCTATTATTATTTAAATGGCAATAAGGGGAATGATTGTAAGAAATTTAAAATAAATAATTAAAAGAGAACAAAAATAAATCAAGCAACAGTATTTGAAGGAAAGAAATCAAGGATTTAAAGTTACTAGGGATTTTGATTTCACTTAACTCTATCCAATTTATTTTTGTTAGTTTGTTAATCAACTTTAGTTGTTCAAGTCGGGGAAACAACCCTAAAATCACTAACAAGCTCTCCCGATGTTTTGTTAGCTATTTTAATCCAATCTAATTACCTATCTTCCAATAGCGAAATCAAACATGAATTAAATCACTAAGTTTTGTGGTTTGTTTTGTGAATTCATAACCTAAGGTCGTTAACTTATGAAAAATCCCCATGAGTCAAACCATATAACTTCCGCATCAAGTTATTATTCTCATGTAATTTATTACCCTTTTCATATCAAAAACCCTTCTTCCGATAGTGATTAATGAAATAAATCAATCCAGGGGAAAAACTCTGCCTGGAAGCATTAAGTTCAATAATAAATTATACTTTGAAAAAAGAAAAATAAATCTAATATTATAAATTGGAAAAAAATTCAAGCTACATCAAATCTCTAGTATGAGAATTTAGTTCGACATAGTAATTAAATAAAACTCAATAATACTTGAATAAAATTTCATAATCAATGTGAATAATGGAAAGTAAAACAAGATTAAGAGTTTAGAGATAAAAACTAAATAACAGATAATGTGGACGGCTTCCTTGAATCTTGGCACAAATCATGACTGCTTGAAGTTTTTGGGGGAGAAAAGAAACAATGGAACAAGAATTGTCAAAGACCGGAGATGCCTTATAATGAATGGCTCCTCTCTTTACATAGACTTCCTGGGAGAAAATCCGACTCTGTTTAGGAAATAGAATCCTCATTAAGTACAAAATCTTTTTGGAGATAGCAAACTGTTTAGGCTTTGGATTTCTTCTCAATTAGTACTCTTTCATCTTCTTAAATAGGATTAGGTCTTCATTTTGTACGTCAGGAAAATATTTGAGGTGGGCCCATGTAAGTTATAGAAACTGGCTGGCATTCTTGATTCAAGACAGTACCTAATACGTAGCACGGGCATGTTGTTTTGCACAGGAAGGGCGTGCCAGAGTCTAAGTCTAAGGGTGGTTCAGCACGGGCCGTGCTTCGTGACACGTCTAGAGAAGAATCTGTGGCACGGGCATGCCCCATGGCACGGCTAGGGCATGCTAGGCTTTGACTTTCCAAGATAAAATGCATCACGTGCCCTAAGGTCCTCTTAGGCATGGGCGTGCCAGTTAGCACGGTCTGGGCGTGTTAGAGTCTGAGTCTCCACTTGATTTTCCTTAAGTTCAGCACGAGCGTGCTAATGTGCACGGGCAGGGCGTGCTAGAGCCTTAGTGTTTTGCTTTATTTTGCTCTTTTTTGTGCCAAAATCCTGCAAATTTATTTAAGATCAAGTAGATTATGATTCAAGGAAGCTTTGAGGCAAAACATAAATAAAACTAAATAAAAATTAATTAAAGTAATTAAAACTACTAAAATTCCTAATAAAAACTATATTAAAAATACTATAAGAATAACACCTATCAAAATTCCCCGCACTTAAACCATTGCTTATCCTCAAGCAACAAAACTAAAAACAAGAAAAAAAAAAAAACACAGGCTAAACAAACTTAACAAAGCTAGTTTAATATGATTGGAGATAATTATTCACAATTTCAAAAGTATCAAAAATCATTAACATGTGAATAAATCAAGTGTTTCCCATGCTAATTATATTCTAGCAAAAATTCAATTTTCGATGAAACACATTCCTTAATTTAAACATAAGCTAATAAGATTTTCAACACCAATAATTATTCAACCTATGATAAGTAGAATGTGAATTTTCACAAAAAATTATTTAACCCGTAATTAAGATGTTTTAACAATATAACTTTAACATTCCCATAGGCAAAAATTAGTCATCCCTTCTCCACGATCGAAAGTCATACAATTTAAAAAGATCAAAAGCTCTTTATTTCGGTTGCATTGGGGTTTTAGGGGTATAATTTTAGCTAAACAAAGAAAAAGGATAAGAAGATAGACAAAGAATACCAAAAAGAAAAATGTATAATATCAAGATTTTCATTATATCAAAACAAAATTTTCTTTGTAAAGGGAGATTAATTCTTGAAGTTCTTCTCTAGCTCAAAATTAGAGATATTTTGGCAAAGTCTCTTCATAATACATTGATAATTTCTTCCTTGCTTCAATTTCCCAAACTTGAATTCTTTAATTGATTGCTTCTTCTATGAGGTGTTTCTGTTTGAGTTTTCTAATTGGTCCACTTGCTAGTATTAATGAAATTTTCTCCCTTTTTGTTGCTATGTTTTAATAAAAATCAAATCCTTCAATTATACATTATTGCACTTAGGGTAGGAATTTAAATTGGTTTAATGGCTAGGCTTAGTAAGGGTGAACAATAAAATTTGGATATAGGCTTCAAATTGGTTGCAAAAGTCATATTTTAATTTAGTTGGCCTAGGCTAAATAAGGGGTTCAACAAATAATGCCTAAATCATCTCTTTCTAAATGTAAGCATTTAAAAATTTTGTCTCAAAGGGAATTTTAATTTGTTCTAGAAATGCCAAGGTTAAATAAAATTTTGATTAAAAACATATCTACATATCATAAAATTCACAAAAATTAGTGTTTATAATCTTAAAAACAAATAGTTAAACCAAAGAATTATGATAAGTGAAAAATTAAAATTAAAGCTCAAACATACTAGTCTAGAAAAAACAACTAAATTTATCCCAAGTTAGTAAATTATGATAGTTTTCAAGCTTACTCATAATTATTCCAACCATGTTAAGCTAAAATAAAAAAATAAAATTTGAACTAAAATTTTCCTTCCCCTAACTTAATCTGGCACATTATCCCCAATGTGTTCAAAAATAAGATCACTTCCCCAAACTTATCATATTATCAATATAAAAGAATAAGGGAGTGTAGTAACCATTACCATCATTGTATTGAAAAATACAATAGAGCTGGGTGTTGGAATGTAGCAAAGCTAGAAATCAGAAAAAAAACACTAAAAGCGAGAATATATAATATCTAAAGAGATTGAAAAAGCAACAAAGGAAACACAATCCAAGATATAATATCCAATATATAAAAACAAAAATTGAAATAGAAAGCAACCGAAAAGAAGTCAAAGTCCATCAAGATTCAATGGTGGAGGTGGATATGGCTGCAATAATTGAATGACAGTGTGGAGTTGGCCTTGCATAATCTCTATGGACTGGAACCTTTCAGCAATCATAGACTCCATTCTGTTAAGGTGAGTGTCAAACATGTCCATTCAGGACATCATCCGTGCAAGAACTTCATCGTTGGACATGCTTGATGCTCCCTGAAAAGATGGACCAGCTCCAGAAGTACCTGCACCAGAAGAAGTACCAAAAGCAGGGAAAGGAGTCAGATTACCCTCCTCCATGTTAGTGTCACTGGCATCCTCAGCCTCCTCATCATCAGAACTTTCTTCTCGAGAACCCATTATCCGATACTAATCGCCCACTTTTTCAACCAACTTCATATGAATCATGACATCTAAGTCTAGCCTAGTGCCCTTTCCTCCTTCCACACTATCATAAACTGGTCTAGCGGGGTTCCAAACTCTCAAATATGCTGCAATTCGGGTTACAAAACACTCCAACATAATAGCTCCTTTATCTGCCCATGCAACTCTCGCCCATCGTAAACATAGCCAGTAACCAACATGCAACAAAATTCCCTGATCAATGGCCTATAAAAAATATAATTCATTACGGCTCAATACCCCATCGCTCTCATTTCTCCCAAAAATAGTGTTGGCTAGGAATTTGTGAATATACCTCAGAGCAGGGTTTCTCAATTTTGAGGCTTTCGAAAACCTAGGATTATAATTATGTTCACCAGTCAGATCATTCCATGTACTGCGATCATTAAAGTCCGTAGATATTCGATTATGGGCATTTTCAGTTGAGAACCCAAATATATGACTAACCTTGTTTACAGAAAGTTCATAATTTCTCCTAAACAGCCTAGATCTAATTTTGCTAGGGAAGTCAAATAGGAGAATAACAGAAGAATAGGAACTCAAAAACTCTAAAGTTAGAGATGCATAAATAAGATCTTTCATGTTAATAAATTATTCCCACCCAATACGCCTAAGAGGTTCTAAAAGAGCATCCCTAAGCCCCACTTATGCTAGTGCAGACTCATCAATAAACCTATTTGGGAATATAGGGTAAAGAGAAAGTTTGTTGTACCTTTCTTGTTGTTTTGGTGAGTCAATCTCAAATGGTGGAGGAGCCGGAGCCGTAGGAGGTGGAACGGGCAGAGGAGAAGTGGCGGAAGATCAAGCAAATGGTCGTTGTCTAGCAACTACTGAAGAGGCAGGTCAGCTGTGCTTATATCGGGGAGGCATGGTGAAGGAGAAAGGTGAGGAAATTTGGTTTTTGGTGTGTTTGGGTTAAGAGAAAAAGAAAGAAAATAGAGAAAAGGGAGGAGGCAGCTAGGGCGTGTGGTTTGGGAAAAGAAGGGAATAAGGGCGTGCCCTTTAAATAAAGGTTTGTTTTAATGCGCAGGTCTGAACGTGGCATGGTCATTCTACCTGGCACGGCCTGGCCGTGTGCGCTTCTGAATCTCTAAGGTGGTTTGCAGGCCCGGGCATGCTGGGAAGCACAGCTGGGGCGTGCGTGCCTCTGACCTATAGAAGAAAACTTTAGCTTACCTGGCACAGCGTGATGGAGGGCACAGCAAGGGCGTGCGCGGCTCTGACTTGCGAGACAACTTTCTCCTTTCTTGATGCACGAACGTGTCCTGGAGCACGGATTGGGCATGCAAACTGCAATTCCTTGCCTTATATTAGCACGGGCGTGCTGTATCACAAGGTTAGGGCATGCTAGCCTCTGACCTTCAAGGCTGATTCCCACCTCTTTGCGGCACGGTCGTGCTGATGAGCACAGTCAGGGCGTGCTAGCTTCTGACCTTCAAGAGTGATGTTCACCTCCATCACGGCCGTGTTGATGAGCACGGCTAGGGCGTGCTATCTTATTGACTTCAACTTGCACCTGAAAGAATTTTTTACTGAAACAGAGGAACAATTATGGAGAGAATTTTGGGAAATTTGTAATAGAAATAACAAAAATAAATTGAAAAAAGAAAATTCAGAAAAATAATATGGGTTGTCTCCCACAAGCGCTTTTGTTTAACGTCGTTAAGCTCGATGCACTAAACCAAGTTTAGGCTAAACAAGACTGATGGTGTTTTTGACTTGATAAAAGTTTTCATCTTGATAAACCTTTAAGCATTGAGCATTGACTTTGAAACTCCTGTCACCATCCACTGTTTCAATAGCCCCATATGGAAAAATTTCTTTGATCATGAATGGGCCAGACCATCTAGAGTGCAACTTACCTAGAAAGAGATGGAGTCTGGAGTTATAGAGCAATACCTGTTGTCCTACCTTTAGATTCCTTAGGATAATGTGCTTATCATGCCATTGTTTGGTGCGGTCCTTATAGATTCTAGCATTCTCATAAGCATGGAGTCGCATTTCATCCCTCATATTTAATTGAAGCAACCGCTTTTGACCAGATTCCTTAGTATTAAAGTTAAGAAATTGGATTGCCCAATATGTCTTGTGCTCCAACTTAACAGGGAGGTGACAAGCCTTACCATAGACCATTCGATATGGAGACATACCAATTAGTGTTTTGAATGCGGTTCTATAAGCCCATAGAGCATCATCGAGTTTCTTACAGTCCTTCCTAGATTGTCCAACTATGGTCTCCAGAATCTTTTTGACTTCCCTATTAGTGACTTCCACTTGTCCACTTGTTTGAGGGTGATATGGAGTACCTACACGATGAGTAACACCATATTTTGAAAGGAGGGAATCTAAGTACTTGTTGCAAAAGTGCTTAGCTCCGTTTGTGATTATTGCTATTGGGGTGCCATGATGTGTGAAAATATATTTCTTGATGAAGTTCATCACACTTTTGGCATCATTATTGGGAAGGGCAATAGCTTCTGCCCACTTCAAGACATAGTCCACCGCTACTAGAATGTATTGGTTGAAGTAAGAAGATGGAAAAGGTCCCATGAAATCTAAGCCCCAAACATCAAAGATCTTTACTTCAAGGATATTATTTAAAAGCATCTCGTGTCGCTTCGAGATGTTACCTAACCTTTGAGAATGATCATAAAGTCGAACAAAGTTAAAGGCATCTTTAAATAGGTTAGGCCAATACAAATCGCTTTCCAAGATACGTGCTACCATCTTGCTTACTCCAAAGTGTCCCCCACACTCCATTGAATGACAAAATCGAAGGACACTTTACATTTCCTCTTCCGGTATACATCGTCGAAGGAGCTGATCACTACAATATTTGAACAAGAAAGGCTCCTCCCAATAGTAATATCTGAGATCATGAAAAAACTTTTTCTTTTGTTTATAAGAAAGATTGGGAGGAGTGATTTTGCCAACAATGTAGTTAACTATATTGGCATACCATGGAGCTTGTTTTTTTGCTAAGAGGAGAACATGTTCATGGGGGAAGTCTACATTGATTTGTAATTCTATTTGCTCTTCTTCCCCCAACTCGAGCCTGGATAGGTGGTCTGCTATGAGGTTCTCGGTTCCTTTTTTATCATAAATTTCTAGATCAAATTCCTGCAAAAGAAGAACCCAGCGAATTAATCTAGGCTTTGCATCTTTCTTTTCTAATAAATACTTAATGGCAGATGTGAACCCCTTCCCCAAATGTCATAAGCATGTGATGCATATGATGAATGAGAAGAAATACACGTAATGTGTGTGAGTCGCCACCGTGTTTAATTATTTTAGGGTAAACTAGGAAAAACCCTAAGTGACTCCATTTTTAATTAACCTAGTTACTAGATTAATTATCCCAATGATTAAGGCACAATCTGCGAACCCGAGATGGATCCCGAGACTATGTCATGCCGATAAACTAACCGATGAATGAATGTTTTGCAAGGTGAATGATGGATTAATGAAATGTTTGAGTGATTTTGACTTGCCACCCGGCGTGAAATCCCGGACGTGCCTACGTACTTCCATTTGAATGGAAGATCAAAGTCAACGTAGTTCGATAGGCCTCTTTTAGAGGGCTTTGAATGATATGCTTAATGCATGGGTGTGTGTATGCTTAGTGCATGATTTTGTGTATGCTTTGTGCATTTTGTGTGTATGCTTTGTGCATGATTTTGTGTATGCTTTGTGCATGATTTTGTATGCTTTGTGCATGCTTTTGTATGCTTTGTGCATGAGTGTGTATGCTTTGTGCATGAGTGTGTGTATGCTTTGTGCATTTTGTTTAGGCATTTTGCCAAAAATGTTGATTTTGAGGCATTTGTGCCAAAATGATTCATTTAAACGATTTGTCGCTTAAAAGATTGATTTTAAGGCCTTTGGCTGAAAATTGGTTCATTTTAAGGCATTTCGCCAAAAATGTCGATTTTATGGCTTTGAGCCGAAAATTGTTGATTTTAAAGGCATTTTGCCAAAAATGTCGATTTTACGCGATTTGACGCTAAAATGGTTGATTTTACGGTTTTAAGCCGAAAATGTTGATTTTAAGGCATTTTGCCAAAAGATTGATTTTAAGCGATTTGTTGCTAAAAATGGTTGATTTTAGGCCTTTGGCCAAAAGGTGTTGTTTTAGGCAATTAGTTTGCCAAAATGTGCGATTTAGGCTTTAATGCCTCGATTATCAATTAATCGGGCGTTCGAGCTTAATCACAATTTATTGTCGAAACGTGATTGATTAAGGCTTTTAGCCACAATTATTGATTAATTGGACTTAAGCCGGATTTGTTCGAAATAAGGCAATTGAACCGTAGTTATTAATTAACTAGGCTCTTTTAGCCAATATTGTCGGATTTAAACTTTAATACCACGATTATTGATTAACCGGGCATTTAAGCTTAATCAAATTAATTAAGGCAGTTTATTTACCAAAAATAATGACGTGGATGCATTTATGCAATTGTAGAATTATTAAGAGTAGAAGAGAAATATGCATGAAGTGCTAAAATTAAATAGGCAGAGTTTTGTTTACATACCTGATTTAATCGACGACCGCTTCTTAACTCCGGATTAAGCTCTTCGCTTAGGAAATATTAATTAATTTTAATTTGTTTGATTTTAATGGTCAAATATCACAATAAAATGCAATAAAAATTAAATTAAATGCAAATAAAGCGGTAAAGAAAACGCAAGGAGCGTGAGATGGAGAAGGATTCGTCCGTTCAATACAGACAGGTGTACCAGAAAATGGCTGAAAATGGCCTATTTATAGGCCATTTTCGGGGTCCGGGCCTGGCAGGTGGTGCTGCCGGGAGGGCGGAAGCTGCCGCCCAGGGGGGCTGGGGCAGGTGCCGCCACTGTCGGTGGGGCGGCAAGGGTCCCCGCCCACGCTGGGCGGGGGGTGCCGCGCCTGGTGAGGCGGGCAGCTGCCGCCCAGTCGGTGGGGCGGCAGGCCCAGCTGGTCTGGGCGGCAGGTGTCGCCCAAGCTGGGCGGCATGTGCCGGGCCCCTAATAGCGGGCGTAGGGGCGGGGCCAGGCCAAGCCGTGCGCGGGGCGATACGGAAACGAAACGCCGATGCGAGAGAGCGAAGGCAACAAGAAAGACGAGAGCTGGCAGGAACAGAAAGAGCCGGGCGAAGGCACGAGAATGAGAGAGCTGGGGAGAAGGAATCGCCCGCGCGCGCGCGCTGGGCGCAGGCCTCGCACGCGCGCGCGGCAGGACACGCACGCGCGGGCCGACAGGCCTCGCCCGCGCGCGCGGCAGGCCTCGCCCGCGCGGGTCGGCAGGCCTCGCCCAGGAAGTGGGGCGGCAGGTGCCGCCCAGGCTGGGCGGCGGCCGGCTCCGCCGTGGCCGGTGTGGACACCGTGCCTCGCTCTGAGGGCCTTTTTAGGAGTTCCGGACCTCCGAAAAATATTCCGGGACCTGTTCCGCGATCCTCGCGATATTCCGGACGTTTTAAGTACCATATTGACATATTTTCGGTGAACTTCCGAAATAGCCTCCGGTCCGGCCGGACTGTTTGCAGTCCGGGAAAACAGGCTTTCTGAGCCTCAAAATTTGGGTATTCACAGCAGAGTGATTAGTCTAAACTATTGTTTTAGCTCCAATCAAATAAGCCCTAAATTTATCAAAAGCAAAAACAATAGCTAGAAGTTCTTTTTTAGTGGTGGAATAATTTGATTGTGCATAATTCAATGTGTGACTGGCATAATAAATGACGTGCAACTTCTTTTCCTTTCTTTGCCCAAGAATAGCTCCAACAGCATGATCACTAGCATCACACATAAGTTCAAAGGGAAGAGTCCAATCTGGTGTAGCAATGATGGGAGCTAAAATCAACTGTTTCTTTAACATGTTAAAAGCATTCAAGCACTCTTTGTCAAAATCAAAAGGGACATCTTTAACTAATAAATTACAAAGAGGTTTTATGATTTTGGAGAAGTCTTTGATAAATATCCTATAAAATCTTGTATGGCTAAGAAAGCTCTTTACTCCTCTCACTGAATTTAGAGGAGGTTGCTTTTCAATTACCTACCTACATTTTGGCTTTATCCACTTCAATCCCTTTTTGTGAGATTTTTATGCCCTAAAACAATACCTTCACTAACCATAAAATGACATTTTTCCCAATTCAAAACAAGGTTAGTGTCCTCGCATCGCTGCATTACTAAAGATAGGTTATAAAGACAGGTTATAAAGACAAGCATCAAAAGAGAAACCAAACACAGAAAAATCATCCATAAATATTTCAATAAATTTTTCAACCATGTCAAAGAATATGGACATCATGCATCTTTGAAAAGTTGTAGGAGCATTGTATAATCCAAAAGGCATTCTCCTATGAGCAAAGGTACCATAAGGGCAAGTGAAAGTGGTTTTCTCTTGATCTTCCAGAGCAATAGGTATTTGGAAGTATCCTGAATAACCATCCAAAAAATAATAGTAGGGATAAACTGCAAGTCTTTCAAGCATTTGATCAATAAAGGGTAAACGGAAGTGATGTTTGCGTGTCGCTTTGTTCAACTTCATATAATCAATGCGCACGTGCCAACCTGTGACTGATCGAGTGGGAATTAACTCATTGTTTTTGTTAGAGACAACTGTCATACCTCCCTTCTTTGGAACAACTTGAACAAGACTTACCCAATAGCTATCAGAAATTGGATAATAATGTCGGCATCCAAAATCTTTATGATCTCAGCCTTGACTATCTCTTTCATATTTGGATTCAATCTTCTTTGATGCTCAATTGAAGGTTTATAGTCTTCCTCCATCAGGATCTTGTGCATGCATACACTTGGGCTAATTCCCTGCAAATCTGAAATTGACCACCCTAGAGCTTTCTTATGTTTTCGAAGAACCTACAACCTTTCCTCTTGATCAAGTGTTAAGTGAGAAGAAATAATAACAGGAAAAGAATTATTTTCACTTAAGAATGCATGTTTTAAATGAGATGGAAGTTGTTTCAGTTTTTGCTTTGGTGGTTCACTTTCTTTCTCATCCATGATGCTTGAATTATTAATGTCATCTTTAGTCTTAATATGCAAAGTGTCTTCCACACATTCATCAACAACATCAATCCTAAAGCAGTCATTATAATCCATAGGAAGTTTACAAGATTTAAGAACATCAAAAACAATTTCTTCTTGACCAACCCTCAAAGTTAATTTGCCCTCATATACATCAATTAATGCTCTTGTAGTTGTAAGAAAGGGTCTTCCAAGGATTAAGGATCCTTCTCTATCTTCATTAATGTCAAGAATAACAAAATCAATAGGGAAGATAAATGTACCTACCTTTACGAGCACATCTTCTACAATTCCTCTTGGATATTTGATTCATCGATCTGCCAATTGTAGAGACATCCTTGTTGGTTTTAGCTCTCCTATCCCTAGCATCTTAAAAACTTCATAAGACATAAGGTTAATGCTAGCACCTAAATCTGCTCAAGCTTTTTCAAAATCAAGATTACCAATATTATAAGGGATAGAAAAACTTCCTGGATCTTTTAATTTTGGAGGCAATTTATTTTGAATAATTGCACTACACTCCTCAGTTAACATTACCATTCCTTAATCATCAATTTTTTGTTTCTTGCTCAAGATGTCTTTTAGAAATTTTACATAGCTAGGCATTTGAGCCAGAGCTTCAGCAAAAGGAATGTTGATTTGAAGCTTTTTGAAGACATCAAGAAATTTGAGGAAGCTTTTATCATCTTGTGCTTTTTCTTTTCGGTATTACTAGGTAACGTACCTTGAGGTCGGGATGCCATCATGTTTGCAAACTGTCCTAGATAAATCTCCAAGTTTCTTATCGCAGCTTGCTGAATTTTGTTGTTTTCTCTGATTTCGTTCATGAAGTCCATGTGCGATTTAGAAAGTCCATGTGCCATCATGTGCGATTTTTTCTCTTAAGGTATAAAACCTGGTGGTGCATTCAAGGCGTTGTTTGGATTCCCATACGAAAGATTAGGGTGATTCCTCAATCTGTTATCTTAAGAATTAGAGTATAGGTAATTCTTCCTTCCTTGATTCATCACATAGTTTACTTGTTCCAAAGTTTGCGGATTTAAAAAGTCTAACATGCATTCTCCAATCCCATGTTGCCCATTACACTGTCACAAACTTGCATAATAGTTTACAGGGTTAGTAGTCAATAAGTCCAATTTTCTTACCATATTATCTACCTTGGCATTGAGTGCTGTAATGGTAACTATTTCATAGACTCCTGCAGACTTCTTTCTTTAAGAACTATTTTGGTAATGACTATTGCTTGCCATCTCTTCTATTAGGTCATATGCCTCATCAATTTCTTTTCTTTCAAAAGATCCACCTGCAGCTACATCTTGAGTGATTTTAATGTTAGGAGATAACACATTATAGAAAGTTTGTACTTGTAACCACTTAGGCAAACTGTGATGTGGGCACTTTCTCAATAAGTCCTTGAATATTTCCCAAGCTTTGTACAAACTCTCTTGATCATAGTGGACAAAGGTCATTATCTCATTGCTCAATTTTGTGGTCTTTGAAGATGGAAAGAATTTTGCTAAAAATTATTGGGCTAATGCCTCCCATGTTGTAAAACTTCCAGCAGGGCATGATTGTAACCAAGATCGTTCTTTGTCCTTAAGAGTGAAAGGGAAGAGTCTTAGTTTTATGCCATCCTCGGAAACACCATTTTGTTTGAAGGTATCGCAAATCTCCAGGACATTTGTGATATGGGCATTAGGATCTTCACTAGGTAAACCTCCAAATTGAATTGAGGTGAAAAGCATTTGGATAATTGCAAGTTTAATTTCAAAATTATTGGCTTCCACCCTAGGTCTAGTGATACTCGAGGTTGTTCCATTAAGAGAGGGGGTTATGTAATCTCGCAAGGTGCGGACATGAGGTTGAGGTTTGTTTTCTAGGTTGATCGTCCATGTCTGTTTGCTGTTCAGGCTTGCTTTCACGTGCTCTCCTAGCAGCGTTGTTCCTACGACAAGTCTTTTCAATTTCTGGATCAAAGATTAGGAGTTCAGTCCTACCTGATCTTCTTTGCGTAAACACCTGAAATAATTATTTAAAAGAAAAATTAAATAGAACAAAAGAAGAATAAATTTCTAAATTAATAATAGGGTAATTATTATTGATATTAATTACGTCAATCCCTGGCAACGGCGCCAAAAACTTGACAGTGATTTTCGCAAGAGTACGAAATCGCAGCAAGTAATATAGAATGAGTAGAGTATGGTCTCCACAGGGATTGTATATCAAGTACCAAAATTATGTTAACCTATTATTATTTAAACAGCAATAAAGGGGAATTATTGTAAGAAATTTAAAATAAATAATTAAAAGAGAAGAAAAATAAATTAAGCAACAGTATTTGAAGGAAAGAAATCAAGGATTTAAAGCTACTAGAGATTTTGATTTTACTTAACTCTATCCAATTTGTTTTATTAGTTTGTTAATCAACATTAATTGTTCAAGTCGGGGAAACAACCCTAAAATCACTAATAAGCTCTCCCGATGTTTTGTTAGCTATTTTAATCCAATCTAATTACCTATCTTCCAATAGCGAAATCAAACATGAATTAAATCATTAAGTTTTGTGGTTTGTTTTGTGAATTCATAACCTAAGGTCATTAACTTATGAAAACCCCCCATGAGTCAAACCATATAGCTTCCGCATCAAGTTATTATTCTCATGTAATTTATTACCCTTTTCATATCAAAAACCCTTCTCCCGGTAGTGATTAATGAAATAAATCAATCTAGGGAAAAACTTTGCCTGGAAGCATTAAGTTCAATAATAAATTAAACTTGAATAAAGAAAAACAAATCTAATATTATAAATTAGAAAAGAATTCAAGCTAATTAAACAAAACTCAATAATACTTGAATAAAATTTCATAATCAATGTGAATAATGAAAAGTAAAACAAGATTAAGAGTTTAGAGATAAAAACTAGGCAACAGATAATGTGGACAGCTTCCTTCAATCTTGGCACAAATCTTAAATGCTTGAAGTCTTTGAGAGAGAAAAGAAACAATGGAACAAGAATTGTCAAAGACCGGAGATGCCTTACAATGAATGGCTCCTCTCTTTATATAGACTTCTTGGGAGAAAATCCAACTCCGTTTAGGAAATAGAATCCTTATTAAGTACGAAATCTTTTTGGAAATAGCAAACTGTTTAAGCTTTGGATTTCTTCTCAATTAAGACTCTTTCATCTCCCTAAATAGGATTAGGTCTTGATTTGTACGTCAGGAAAATATTTGAGGTGGGCCCATGTAATTTATAGCAACGGGCTGGCATTCTTGATTCAAGACAGTACCTAATACGTAGCACGGGCGTGTTGTTTTGCACAGGAAGGGCATGCCAGAGTCTGAGTCTAAAGGTGGTTCAGCACGAGTAGTGCTCCGCGACATGTCCTGAGAAGAATTTGTGGCACGGGTGTGCCCCATGGCACGGCTAGGGCGTGCTACGCTCTGACTTTCTAGGATAAAATGCATAAGCACGCCCTAAGATCCTCTTAGGCATGGGCATGCCTCTTAGCACGGTCTGGGCGTGCTAGAGTCTGAGTCTCCACTTAATTTTCCTTAAGTTCAGCACAGGCGTGCTAATGTGCACTGGCAGGGCGTGCTAGAGCCTGAGCGTTTTGCTTTATTTTGCTGTTTTCTATGTCAAAATCCTGCAAATTTCTTTAAGATCAAGTGGATTATGATTCAACGAAGCTTTAAGTAAAAACATAAATAAAACTAAATAAAAATTAATTAAAGTAATTAAAACTACTAAAATTCCTAACACAAACTATATTAAAAACACTATAAGAGTAACACCTATCATCTTCCATCATTTCTCCATCAGTCTATTACCCAAAGCTACATGAATGTTCATGGGAACTCAGGGGAACGTGCAAAAGCAACTTCCAGTCAGATTAGATGAGGTCTTATATTAAATAGAGATTGAATTAGATTGATGTTTACGCCATTTTGGTGCGCTTTAAGTGCGTTTCATTCATCCAATCAAGGCATTCTTCTGCAGTTCCTATGGGATGGGCAAGTTGCCAAGCTAGCAATTTTTGTTGCTGCAAAGAGGAAATAAATTAGAATCAAGAAATTTTATAGTAGCTCTCAACTATGGGAAAGAACGAATGCCTTACCTATTCCCGAACAAGAGGTCCTCCTGATTTAAGCTACAAAACGCTGATAATATATTTGCCATTAACCAACGGCTTTACGTCCCAGATTTTTTCAAGACCTGTATCATGATAAAAACATCACAATCAGAAAAAGGACATGTAGGGGAGCTTCCCAGTCAAAATAAAACAAACTAGGATTTTCTTATGTCTATAATATATACATAGCAAATAATGAGTATTTGACATTTTTATACCTATGCTCAGAAGGATAAACATTCTTAAGAGTATGAATCATATAACACAGATGAATTTTCATACCTAGTCCAGTAATGGCATTCTCAACTGTCTTAAATAGTTCTCTTCTCTTGTCAAGTTTAAACTGTTTATCTAAAAGTTCTTGAGTAAAATCTGTGTTGGTGGGATATATCATAGTAGATATCAATAAAGCAACTCACCAGAAGTCTTTGATTTCTTGTAGCAGAAATCCTACATCATTAAAGTTACAAGAAGCAGTTTACTGAACTGAATGCCCTAATTGTTTGTAATATATTTAATATAATGGCTGAGCAGCCATTCCAATGAATGCCAAAAGGGGCATATTTAGGCAATCAGGCTATTTTAGGGTGAGAACACCGAACTATTCCGACACATCTATATGGTCATGGATTTTGTGGTCACTTACTGTGTAGAATAGAATATTGACTATCTAGAATAAAATGACAGAGGTTGGTGACTTGTTACAAATTTATAGGTATTTACTAGAATGATTGTTTATAGTAGTGAAAGTTCTCAATAGATGAGCCAAATAAGAAAGAATCATGGAGAAATTAGCGAAAGGTTGAATATGCCGCAAACAACTTTATACCTGCCAATACGCGGTGTTCTGATGAGAAAGGCACATTAATAAGTTCTACTCCCCAGTCAACTTCATCTGGATGGGTGTCCTCATTAGAAGTAAGCAAAGGGATCAAGTTTAAGAATTTCTCAATTGACCTATGTATCTTAATAATGTTAGGATTAATTCAAAATAATATTATTAAAAATATTTTGAGATTTAAATTTTAGTTAGACCAGATTGTATGCATAGAATTTGATGTTTTTGTTATTAGGATTAATGATTTTTAGGAGTATTTTTAGATCTTATTTGATTCACTTGTCAGCCTATAAATAAACATATCATTTTGGTAATTCAATAAAGTGCTAAACATTGTTAATCATCTTGTGCATTTCCATTTCCCTTCCCTAAAATTCCAACAATTTTGGTATCAGAGCCTATCCCTTTGAGCCAAAAAAAAAAAAAAATACAATGGCCGCAAACACTATTCCATTTTCTTCTCCTCCAATTTTTGTTGGTGAAAATTATCAGCTATGGGTTGTTAAAATGAAAGCTTATTTACAAGCTTATGACTTATGGGAGCATGTTAAAACAGAAAAAAAATCCCTCCGTTGCCATCCAACCCAACTATGGTTCAAATTAAGAATCATAACGAAGGCAAAGTAAAAAAATTCAAAGTAAAATCTGCCTTCACTCTTCTGTTTCGGACATAATTTTCACAAGTATTATGACATGTGAAACAACAAAGGAGATATGGGACTCATTAAAAAATAAGCATCAAGGCAATGAGGAAATGAAATTGAAGCAAGTTTTGAATCTCAAAAGAGAATTTGAGATGCAAAAAATGAAAACATCTGAAGGTGTCAGAGAATATGTTAATAATCTCATGTCCATTGTTAACAAAATTAGATTACTTGGTGAGGAATTTCTTGAAAGAAGACTGGTTGAAAAAAAATTCTTTTTTGAGTATTGGAGAGATGTGCTCCAAAATAAAAAAAAGTGATAAGAGGTGCATCAATATTTGAAGAGAAGTGCTTCAAAAAAAAAATTGAAATTCATTTGCTAGTTTGATGAGAAGTGCATCAATATTTGGTGAGAAGTGCATGAAAATGATGAGTTGGAGAGAGGTGCTTCAACAAAGTTAATTGAAGAGAGGTGCTTCAAATGCTAGATAAAAAAAAAATTATTGTAATAAAAAAATATTATGTTTGGATTAAGAGGGAATGTTAGGATTAATTCAAAATAATATTATTAAAAATATTTTGAGATATCAATTTTAGTTAGACCTGATTTTCTGCATAGAATTTGATGTTTTTGTTATTATGATTAATGATTTTTAGGAGTATTTTAAGCTCTTATTTGATTCACTTGTAAAGTGGCTGACAGCTTATTTCGCAAGTGTACGAATCGCTACAAGTAATATAGAGTGAGTAGAGTATCGTATCCACAGGGATTGTATAACAAGTACCAAAATTATATTATCTTGTTATTATTTAAACGATAAATGAGGAAATTGTTTATAGAAATTAAAATTCAACATGTAAAAATAAGAAGTTAAGCAAGCAATTATTGATTAAAGAAATCAAGGAAGTAAAACTACTAGGGGTTTTGATTTCACTTAACTCTATCCAATTTACTTCATTAGTTCATTGATCAATTTAATTATTCAAGTAGGGGAAACAACCCAAAAATTACTAACAAGCTCTCCCGATGTATTGTTAGCTATTTTAATCCGGTCTAATTACCTATCTTCCAATAGCACAATCAAACATGAATTAAATCATTAAGTTTTATGGTTTGTTTTGTGAATTCATAACCTAAGGTCATTAACTTATGAAAACCCCCCATGAGTCAAACCGTATAGCTTCCGCATCAAGTTATTATTCTCATGTGTTTTATTAAACTTTTCATATCAAAGATCTTTCTTCCGATAGTGATAATTGAAATAAATCAATCTAGGGGAAAATTCTGCCTAGAAGAATTAAGTTCATTAATAAATCATAACTTGAATAAGGAAAAATAAATCTAATTGCATAAATTGGAAGAGAGGTTAAGCTACATCAAACCCCCTAGTATAAGAATTTAGTTACACATAGTACTTAAATAAAACTCAAAAATACTTGATAAATATTCCATAATCAATAAAGATAATGAAAGAAATAAACAAGATTAAGAGTTAAGAATAAGAACTAGAGAGGTATTGCTTTGATGGCTTCTTTGGATCTTGCACAATTCTTGCTCACTTAACTTTAAAAGAAAATGAAGCTATCTGTAAAACTATAAGAAAAGAATTTTTGTGGAGTATGGAAAGAATGGAATTGCTGGATGCCCTTGGAGTGGTTCTTTCTCTTCCTTATATAGACTTCTTGGGGGAACAAGCCTTGTGTTTTAATGAGTAAAGTTCAACTTTGTGAGGTGGAAAAGTTGTAAATCAAGCCATGAATTGCTCTAAATTATGGTTTTCTCAATTGCACATGGTTGAACTTTGACTGGCATGTGAAGAAAGCATCCAAAGCATCTTGTAAAAATGGTAGAAATTGGTTGGCAACTTTTGACTCAAAATATAGAATTTTTGTATTGCACGGGCGTGTTGCCTGGCACTGCCTGGGGCGTGCCAGTCTTTGGAGGGTTAGAGGTTCTGGCACGGGCCGTGTTCCTTAGCATGGCTTGGCAAGCTCACGCGCACGGGCGTGCTGTCTGGGCGTGCAGTCTCCTGGAAGTCTTATTGATAGCGCGCACGGGCGTGCGGGGTAGCACGGCTTGGGGCGTGCATCTCTCTGGAAGTCTGAGGCATGTGATGCACGGGCGTGCGGGTTAGCACGGCTTGAACAGGTTAGCGCGCACGGGCGTGTTCTTTGGCACGGCTTGGGGCATGCATCTTTCTGTCTCTTTAGTTTGTCTCGCCTTATGCCAGACACGGCCGTGCTTCGCGACACGGGATGGGGCGTGCCAATTGTGTTTTGCTTCATTTTTTTTCTTTTCTTTGCAAAATCCTACAATTTTCTTTCCAATCAAGTGAGTTGTGTTTCAAGGAAGCTTTTGAATAAAAATATATCAATGTTACATAAAAACTAATTAAAAGTAATAGGAATTTAAATCAAAATTACAATAATAACACTATAAAAATCAACACTATCAAGATTCCCCAAACTTAAACTATTGCTTGTCCTCAAGCAATGAAATTCTTATAAAAATAGCATGGAATAATTGATTATGAATTTAATAAATAACTGAGTTAAACATAAGAATAAATTCTATACATATTTCCTATGCAAATTATTTTTAGCCAAAATTGAAATAACATATTCTTTTAATCAAACATGAGTAAGAAATATTTTTGTCTTCTTCTTTAGAACATTAGTTACTTGGGACAAGTTTAGCCTACACGTAGTATTTCTCATCTCAAGGCATTTTTAGGTAATCTATTTCTATTAATGAAATTGGTTGCATTTTATGCTCCATACCACTTCTCATATTTTTCTTTTGTGGTTGCATTTTATGCTCCATACCACTTATATATTTTTTTAGAAATATAGGTAATAAGTAGTTGCATTTTATGCTCCAACTACTTTGTTGAGATAAAACCTTCATCCTTTATTGATTTAGAACATACATGTAATATGGCTTTAGTGTCCCTAGTTTTAGGATTCAAAATTTTCCAAACAATTGATTAAATTCCAAGAAGTATGCTAAAATTAATTTTTGGTTTAGAATAATTTACTTAGGAGATATTATAAATTTATTCAGAAGTTTAACTAAGATAGATCATAAATTCATTTTATTAATTATTCCATACTTATTTTATTGAAATAAAATTTTATAATTTAGATAAAACGTCCACCCCCTACTTAATTGAGCACATTGTCCTCAATGAACAATTCCCCAAACTTATGGAATTCAAATAACAAAAAAAAGTTTAGAAGTGTACCATTGTTGGGGCAAGAGAATGCAATGGAACGTGGGAGAGCATCCAAGCTAGGAGGTGAGAAACATAAAATAATAATAACAACCAAAATATGTAAATGGACAACCAATTTAAAAATCCAAAGTAGCAACTGGAACTAAGTAAAAGCCAAAGTGTGCACACGCAACCGATGTCAAATGTGTGATAATGAGAAGAAATCAGAAAAAAAAATAAACAAAGCAATATAATAAAACAAATATCAGGCCTCTGGTGGTGGAGGAGGAGGAGGCTGGAGCAACTGGATCACAGTCTGAAGCTGAGTGGCTAGGCCCTGGTAGTGACTCTGCAAGGTGTCCAAACGAGAGTCAATGCTGCCCTGTGTGATCTCAAGAGATTGGAAGCGATCAGTAATTGTGGACTCAATGCCGGTAAGTCGAGTATCAAACATGTCCATGCGAGAAAACATACGTGCAAAAAGCTCATCAGTAGAAGGGCCCTGGAATGAAGGTCCAGCTCCAGATGTACCTGCACCAGAAGTAAAACCAGGGAAAGGAGGTGGCTGATCCTCCTCAATGTCAGTAGCTGCAGGTATGTCCTCGTCAGTAGCTGCCACTGGGGCACCTATCACTCTATATGTGTCGCCAAATTTTTCTACAAGCTTCATGTGAATCATTAGCTCAATGTCAAATCGAATCCCTCTACCTCCTCCTAAGCTATCATAAATTGGTCGAGCTGGATTCCACAGCCTCAGATAGGTGGCAATGCGTGTAACAAAACTACCCATCACAATGGCTCCTTTGTCGGCACGTGCTACTCGAGCCCATTTTTGGCATAGCCAATACCCCACATTTAACGACACTCCATTTTTAATAGCCCATAAAAAATAAAGTTCACTGCGCCCTACAACTCCTTCACTCTCATTTCGTCCGAAAATAGTATGAACCAAAAACTTATGGATGTATCGTAAAGCAGGGCTTTTTATTTTTGACGCTTTGGACGATCTAGCACTATAAACACTGGTGTCTGCTAACTCGCCCCACCTATGACGATCCATAAAATCATTCGGGACTTGGGTGACCGCATTTTCAGTAGGAAAACCGAAAATGTGACTAACCTCATCTATGGATAATTCAAAATTTCGTCCTAGGAGTCGAAATGTGATGTTATTCCTAAAACTGTCAGCTGGAAATTTAATTGATGCAGAAAAGGAGCTTAAAAATTCTAACGTAAGAGGCGGATACACAAGGTCTTTCATTTCAATAAAGGCACCCCACCCCACACGTTTCAACGGTTCAATCACAGCATCTTTAAGCCCCACCATAGACAAAGCATGCTCATCAATAAATTTATTGGCTAAGATGGGGCATGTTAGAAGTTTATTGTACCTTTCTAACTGGTCACTGGAACCCATATCAAAAGGAGGCAGTGGTGTAGTGTCCGAAGAAGGCGTGGAAGATCTTGTGGTGGAGCCTCGTCTTCCGGCTACCGAAGAAGAAGGACGGCTGCGCTTGTACCTAGGAGGCATGATTGTGAAAAATATTGAAAAAAAATCAGAAAATAGTGCAAGAAAATGAGGGAAAACGAGAGAAAATTGACAGAAAATGAGAGAAAATGGATGTGACGGCTAGGGCGTGTTGAGTTGAATGAAACAGCGCTAAGGCGTGTTGTTTAAATAGGGTAGCGTGCACAGGCGTGTCGAGTGACACGGCCCAGGGCGTGCACCTCTCTGGATGTCTTAGCACATGCGGGCACGGGCGTGCAGCTCTGCACGGTTGGGGGCGTGCACTTCTCTGGATATCCTGCGTATGCGCGCACGGGCGTGCAGCTCTGCACGGTTGGGGGCGTGCACTTCTCTGGATGTCTTAGCACATGCGGGCACGGGCGTGCAGCTCTGCACGGTTGGGGGCGTGCACTTCTCTGGATATCCTGCGTATGCGCGCACGGGCGTGCAGCTCTGCACGGTTGGGGGCGTGCACTTCTCTGGATGTCCTGTAGGGTACCTATCTTACCTGACACGGGAGTGTTGGGTGACACGGCCCAGGGCGTGCCACTTTTTTTTTTTTTTTTTTTTTTTAATAAGTTCAATCGAGCTAAATTACATACCAAGATTATCTCAACCTTTTGGCCACTGTAAAAAGCAAATCAAGTTATAACAAGCTCATAGAAGCAATTATAATGAAAAATGGGTTGTCTCCCATAAGCACTTTTGTTTAACGTCGTTAAGTTCGACGCTCCACACTGGATAAGAGCTTACTCAAGATTGATAGCGGTTTTAGCAGGATCAAAATTTCCTCCTTGGTAAACCTTTAGTCGGTGAGCATTGACTTTGAAACTTCGGTCACTGTCCATGATTTCTACTGCTCCATGCGGGAAAATTTCTTTAATAGTGAAGGGTCCGGACCACCTTGAGCGCAGTTTTCCTGGAAAAAGACGGAGTCTAGAGTTGTAGAGTAATACCTGCTGTCCTACCTTTAGATTCCGCAAAACGATAAGCTTATCATGCCATTGTTTGGTGCGTTCTTTGTAGATTTTGGCATTTTCATAAGCGTGAAGCCTCATCTCATCCATCATATTCAATTGAAGCAACCTCTTTTGACCAGCTTCCTTAGTATCAAAATTAAGAAATTTGATTGCCCAATATGCCTTGTGCTCCATCTCGACAGGAAGGTGACAAGCCTTACCGTATACCATTCGATATAGTGACATGCCAATTGGTGTTTTGAATGCAGTCCTATAGGCCCAAAGAGCATCATCGAGCTTCTTGGACCAGTCCTTCCTTGATTGGCCAACTGTTGTTTCCAATATCTTTTTGATTTCCCGGTTCGTAACTTCTACTTGTCCGCTTGTTTGAGGGTGATATGGAGTACCTACACGATGTGTGACGCCATATCTGGAAAGTAATGAGTCAAGGTACTTGTTACAGAAATGCTTACCTCCATCGGTGATTATGGCCCTTGGAGTACCATGGCGTGTGCAAATGTATTTCTTGATGAAGCTCATTACACTTCTGGCATCGTTATTGGGAAGGGCAATAGCTTCTGCCCATTTTGACACGTAATCCACTGCTACGAGGATGTATTGATTTGAGTATGATGATGGAAAAGGTCCCATGAAGTCCAACCCCCAAACATCAAAGATTTCAACTTCAAGAATGCTATGTAGAGGCATCTCATGTCTTCTTGAAATGTTGCCTAACCTTTGATAGCGATCACAAAGACGTACATAGTTAAAAGCGTCTTTAAAAAGATTAGGCCAATACAAACCGCTTTCCAAAATGCGTGCTGCTGTTTTGTTTGCTCCAAAATGTCCTCCACATTCCATCGAATGACAGAATTTAAGCACACTTTCTATTTCACTTTCCGGTATGCAACGTCGGAATAGCTGATCACTGCAATACTTGAACAAGAACGGCTCCTCCCAATAATAGTATTTGACATCATGGAAGAATTTTTTCTTTTGTTGATAAGAAAAATTGGGGGGAACGATTTTGCAAACAAGATAATTGACTATATCAGCATACCAGGGAGTTTGGGTCATTAGCAGAAGGTGTTCATGAGGAAAACTCTCATTGATTTGTAGCTCGGTTGCATCCTCTTCTTCTAATTCTAATCTGGAAAGGTGATCAGCTACTAGATTCTCGGTTCCCTTTTTGTCTCGAATTTCCAGATCAAATTCCTGCAGTAAGAGAACCCAACGAATTAGTCTTGGTTTAGCATCTTTCTTTTCAAGCAAGTATTTGATGGCAGAGTGGTCCGTATATACTATTGTTTTAGCTCCAATTAAATAAGCCCTAAATTTGTCAAAAGCAAACACAATAGCTAATAATTCCTTTTCAGTAGTTGCATAATTCAATTGTGCATCATTCAATGTACGACTAGCATAGTAAATGACATGCAACTTCTTGTCCTTTCGTTGTCCAAGAACAGCTCCAACAGCATGATCACTAGCATCACACATGAGTTCAAATGGAAGAGTCCAATCTGGTGTAGTGATGATAGGTGCTGAGATCAATTCCTTCTTTAATCTGTTAAAAGCATCTAAACACTCTTTATCAAAATTGAAAGGGACATCTTTAACTAATAAATTGCAAAGAGGTTTTGTGAATTTTGAGAAGTCCTTGATAAATCTTCTGTAGAACCCTGCATGTCCAAGAAAACTTCTTATGCCTTTCACTGAGTTAGGAGGAGATAGTTTTTCAATTACCTCGATTTTGGCTTTGTCTACTTCAATTCCTTGCTGAGAAATTTTGTGTCCCAAGACGATACCTTCACTAACCATGAAATGACATTTTTCCCAATTCAACACAAGATTAGTATCTTCACATCGTTGCATTACTAAAGCTAGATTATAAAGACATGCATCAAAAGAAGAACCAAATACAGAAAAATCATCCATAAATATTTCAATGGATTTTTCAACCATATCGGAAAATATGGACATCATGCATCTTTGGAAAGTTGCAGGAGCATTGCATAGTCCGAAGGGCATCCTCCTATAGGCAAAAGTGCCATAAGGACAAGTGAAAGTAGTTTTTTCCTGATCTTCTGGAGCAATGGGTATTTGGAAATACCCGGAATAACCGTCCAAGAAACAGTAGAAAGGATAACCTGCAAGTCTTTCAAGCATTTGGTCAATGAAGGGTAAGGGAAAATGGTCCTTACGTGTTGCTTTGTTTAATTTTCTGTAATCAATGCACACACGCCATCCCGTGACTGTTCTAGTGGGAATTAACTCATTACTTTCATTAAAAATAACAGTCATACCCCCTTTCTTTGGCACCACTTGAATAGGACTTACCCAACTACTATCGGAGATTGGATAGATAATGCCGGCGTCCAGGAGTTTTATGATTTCAGCTTTTACCACCTCCTTTATGTTCGGATTCAAACGTCTTTGATGTTCGATTGAAGGTTTGTAGTCATCTTCCATTAGGATCTTGTGCATGCATATGCTTGGGCTTATTCCTTGTAAGTCGGAAATTGACCACCCTATTGCTTTCTTATGCCTTCGAAGAACCTGCAACAACCCTTCCTCTTGATCAAGCGTTAAGTGAGAAGAAATAATAACAGGAAAAGAATCGTTCTCACCTAGAAATGCATGCTTCAAATGAGGAGGAAGCTGCTTCAACTCTTGCTTAGGTGGTGTGTCTTCTTTTTCTTTTTCTTCTGTATTATTATTGTTTATGCTATATAGAGTTTTATTTACACATGTATCTATTACATCTATTCTAAAGCAATCAGCGTGGTCCATAGGTAATTTACAAGATTTTAACACATCAAAAATGACCTCTTCTTGACCAACTCGCAATGTTAGTTTCCCATCATGTACGTCAATTAGAGCTCTTGCAGTTGCAAGAAAAGGTCTTCCAAGGATCAATGATCCCTCTCTTCCTTCATCGATATCAAGGATTACAAAATCAACTGGAAAAATGAATTTCCCTACCTTGACTAACACGTCTTCTACAATTCCTTTAGGGTATTTGATTGATCGGTCAGCTAATTGTAGAGACATCCTTGTTGGCTTGAGTTCTCCCATACCTAGCATTATAAAAACTTCATAAGACATCAAATTTATGCTAGCTCCTAAGTCAGCCAATGCTTTTTCAAAGTTCAAATTGCCAATGTTACAGGGGATAGAAAAACTCCCTGGATCTTTGAGCTTTGGTGGTAATTTGTTTTGAATTATTGCACTGCATTCCTCCGTCAGTTTTACCATGCCTTGATCATCAATCTTTCTTTTCTTGCTCAAGATTTCTTTCAAGAATTTTGCATAACTGGGCATTTGAGCAAGAGCTTCAGCAAAGGGGATGTTTATTTGAAGCTTCTTAAAGACGTCCAGGAATTTCATGAAGCTTTGATCATCTTGCGTCTTTTTTACCTCTTCCTTTTCCACTAGATCAATGATAGGAGCCTTTTTCTCCTCTACATTCTCCTTTACTTTCTCTTTTCTGGGTTTGTCCTCCAATTCTCTTCCACTCCTCAAGGTGATGGCTTGTACCTGCTCTTTGGGATTTTTTTCTGTGTTGCTAGGTAACGTGCCTTGAGGTCTAGCTGCCATCATGTTTGCAAACTATCCCATTTGGATTTCCAGATTTCTTATTGCAGCTTGTTGGATTTTATTATGTTCTCTTGTTTCGTTCATGAAATCCATGTGTGATTTGGAGAGGGCAGTAAGGAGATCATCATGAGACTTCTTTTTCGGAGGCAAGAAACCTGGTGGTGCATTTAAAGTATTGTTAGAATTACCATATGAAAGGTTCGGATGATTTCTCAACCTGTTATCGTAAGGATTTGAATATGGGTAGTTCCTCCTCTGCTGGTTCATCACATAGTTCACTTGCTCCAGAGTTTGTGGATTTGTAGGATCTATCATGCATTCTCCAGCTCCATGTGGTTCATTGCATCTGTCACAGGTTTGTATGATAGAGTTTATGGATTTAGTGGTTAGCAGATCAAGCTTCCTTACCATATTGTCAACCTTTGCATTTAATGCAGTGATAGCATCAATCTCATAAATTCCAGCAGTCTTTCTTCTTTCGGAGCTGCTTTGATAATGGCTATTGCTGGCAATTTCTTCAATCAAATCATATGCCTCGTCGATCTCTTTTCTTTCGAAGGATCCTTCTGCAGCTGCATCCAATGTAATTTTTATGTTAGGTGACAATGAATTATAGAAAGTTTGGACTTGTAACCATTTGGGCAGGCTATGGTGAGGACATTTTCTCAACAAATCCTTAAATCTTTCCCAAGCCTCATATAAACTCTCTTGATCATGATGAACAAAGGTCATGATCTCATGTCTTAATTTAGTTGTTTTAGAAGATGGAAAAAATTTAGCCAAAAATTTCTGGGCTAATTCTTCCCAAGTTGTAAAACTTCCGGCAGGACAGGATTGTAACCATGATCGGGCCTTATCTCTTAGAGTGAAAGGAAAAAGTCTTAATTTAATGGCATCTTCAGAAACACCATTTTGTTTGAAAGTGTCACAAATTTCCAGGAAATTAGTGATATGAGCATTAGGATCTTCACTAGGAAGTCCTCCAAATTGAATAGAAGTGGAGAGCATTTGTATTATTGCTGGTTTAATTTCAAAATTATTTGCTTCCACTCTTGGTCTAGTGATACTGGAGGTGGCTCCATTAAGAGAAGGTGTGGTATAATCTCGCAATGTGCGAACGTTTGGCTGCTGTAGGGCTTGAGGATTTGCAGCAAGTGGTATATTTGGAAGTTGAGGATTAAGTCCGTCCATGTTTGTTTGTTGTTCGGATCTGGTTTCTTTTGCTCTCCTTGCTGCGTTGTTTCTTCTGCAGGTTTTTTCTATTTTTGGATCAAAGATCAGAGGTGCTGTTCTTCTAGCCCTTCTTTGCATAAAACCTGAGATGGTTCACTGAATTAAATGATTAAAAGAATAAGTAAATGTCTAAATTAATAACATGATAATTTGTATTGATATTGATATTGCCAATCCCCGGCAACGGTGCCAAAAACTTGACAGCTTATTTCGCAAGTGTACGAATCGCTACAAGTAATATAGAGTGAGTAGAGTATCGTATCCATAGGGATTGTATACCAAGTACCAAAATTATATTATCTTGTTATTATTTAAACGATAAATGAGGAAATTGTTTATAGAAATTAAAATTCAACAAGTAAAAATAAGAAGTTAAGCAAGCAATTATTGATTAAAGAAATCAAGGAAGTAAAACTACTAGGGGTTTTGATTTCACTTAACTCTATCCAATTTACTTCATTAGTTCATTGATCAATTTAATTATTCAAGTAGGGGAAACAACCCAAAAATTACTAACAAGCTCTCCCGATGTATTGTTAGCTATTTTAATCCGGTCTAATTACCTATCTTCCAATAGCACAATCAAACATGAATTAAATCATTAAGTTTTATGGTTTGTTTTGTGAATTCATAACCTAAGGTCATTAACTTATGAAAACCCCCCATAAGTCAAACCGTATAGCTTCCGCATCAAGTTATTATTCTCATGTGTTTTATTAAACTTTTCATATCAAAGATCCTTCTTCCGATAGTGATAATTGAAATAAATCAATCTAGGGGAAAATTCTGCCTAGAAGCATTAAGTTCATTAATAAATCATAACTTGAATAAGGAAAAATAAATCTAATTGCATAAATTGGAAGAGAGGTTAAGCTACATCAAACCCCCTAGTATAAGAATTTAGTTACACATAGTACTTAAATAAAACTCAAAAATACTTGATAAATATTCCATAATCAATAAAGATAATGAAAGAAATAAACAAGATTAAGAGTTAAGAATAAGAACTAGAGAGGTATTGCTTTGATGGCTTCTTTGGATCTTGCACAATTCTTGCTCACTTAACTTTAAAAGAAAATGAAGCTATCTGTAAAACTATAAGAAAAGAATTTTTGTGGAGTATGGAAAGAATGGAATTGCTGGATGCCCTTGGAGTGGTTCTTTCTCTTCCTTATATAGACTTCTTGGGGGAACAAGCCTTGTGTTTTAATGAGTAAAGTTCAACTTTGTGAGGTGGAAAAGTTGTAAATCAAGCCATGAATTGCTCTCAATTATGGTTTTCTCAATTGCACATGGTTGAACTTTGACTGGCATGTGAAGAAAGCATCCAAAGCATCTTGTAAAAATGGTAGAAATTGGTTGGCAACTTTTGACTCAAAATATAGAATTTTTGTATTGCACGGGCGTGTTGCCTGGCACTGCCTGGGGCGTGCCAGTCTTTGGAGGGTTAGAGGTTCTGGCACGGGCCGTGTTCCTTAGCATGGCTTGGCAAGCTCACGCGCACGGGCGTGCTGTCTGGGCGTGCAGTCTCCTGGAAGTCTTATTGATAGCGCGCACGGGCGTGCGGGGTAGCACGGCTTGGGGCGTGCATCTCTCTGGAAGTCTGAGGCATGTGATGCACGGGCGTGCGGGTTAGCACGGCTTGAACAGGTTAGCGCGCACGGGCGTGTTCTTTGGCACGGCTTGGGGCATGCATCTTTCTGTCTCTTTAGTTTGTCTCGCCTTATGCCAGACACGGCCGTGCTTCGCGACACGGGATGGGGCGTGCCAATTGTGTTTTGCTTCATTTTTGTTCTTTTCTTTGCAAAATCCTACAATTTTCTTTCCAATCAAGTGAGTTGTGTTTCAAGGAAGCTTTTGAATAAAAATATATCAATGTTACATAAAAACTAATTAAAAGTAATAGGAATTTAAATCAAAATTACAATAATAACACTATAAAAATCAACACTATCAGTGGCCCCTGTCGAAATCCCATTCTCAGAGAATTATACAAGGGGGACAACAAATGGTGCGAACAAGGCATAAATATTTGCATCATCCCATTATGAAACTAAACAATGGTAACAACTTCCTGTGATGCACGTTTAGTGTTCATGTGGATCCGTTGCATGCTTCTAGAAATAAAGAAAACGAAACAAGGACCATACCTTTTTACTCTTCTCATCCTTGTATGTAACATTTCTGAATGGAAGAAACAACGCGGCATATAAACAGAGTCTCCTTTGTTCATCCTAGAATGCAAATGTGACGGTATTTATAACTCAAAACCAAAGACAACACACTACACATGCATAAAAAGAATTGAAATGGAAACTACTTTAGATAATGTCAACAGAAGAAGGTGAAAGTGAAAAGATTTGGGAAATAATTCGTGGCTCACTCACAGTGAAGAAAGCACACCCAATTGATTGAATAAGGTTCCATGCAGCATCCAAGTAAGCAACACAGAGCCTAAAATGGGTAAAAGGATCCTGTGAGTAGGAAAAAAAAAAACATATATATAATAAAAGGCTGCTGTAAACACAATGACATTCTCTAAGCCCAATAATAATGATGGTAGCAAAAGTGTATAGGAATTCTCTCAGGATCAGTATCTCATGAAAAGCGTGCATTCCAGCTGCTATTATACTAAAAAAATTTCTTAATAAAAATGCAAAATATCAAAACTGCTCAAACGATATTGAATGAATGGGTTTACTTTGCTCAATAAGCTACATCTATTTTTAAATTCCAAAGCGGTAAAATTTCAGGAGAGAGGAGGAAACTTTTAAAACGCACTATGTTTGACTACCAAATTACCGGACTAGAGATAGGCATGGCCGGTTCATTGAACCACTAGTTCCGATTCATGGAACCGACGGTTCAAAATTTTTGAAATGTTGAACCTGAACCGACCCTTGAACCGCCGGTTTTGGTCTAGTTTTAGTGCCGGCCAGTTTCGGTACAGTTCCGATGAACCGACGGTTCCGATCACGATTTCCGGCGATATATACTTTTTAAAAAAAAAAATCGGTTCTAACGTTACATCTTTTTTTCGAAAATATTAATATGAGTTTAAAAAATATTGGTAAATTTTATTTTAAATAAATTTTAGAATGCTCATACTCATATAAGAATAAAAATAAGTAATTTTACAAAATAATCAAATAAGTTATCACTTTATTTTGTTTAAATGTTATTAATTAAATAAATTATAAGAAAATTTTGAAAAATACTTCAAAAAAATGTAATTTTAAACTTAGTAAACAATTTAAAAGGGTAAAAAAAAAGTTAAAAACAATATAAGTTTAGACTAAATATTTCTCTCTTTTCTTTCCATTTTACTTTTTAGATTTTTAACTTTTAAAGTAAAGTGTATTTTAAAAACAAAAATCTTAATTAAAGTATATCATGCAATAAAATATTATTGAGACTTTTAGAGATGTATAAAATATGCTAAGTGATTATTATTTTAAAAATAAAAATAGAAAATTTCTGGTTCTTACCGGACTGGAATCCCCGGTTCAAGGCTGGTTCAGGTTCAAATTTTAACATTCACATGAACCTTCACGGCCCTTGAACTGCCAGTTCCGGTTTAAAATTTTAAAACGACGGTTCCGATCCAATTCTGGTTCATCTACAGTACAGTTTGATTCCGGTTCAAAATGAACCGGTAGCCATGCCTAACTAGAGAAAGATAAATTATAATCACGCTGATGCATGCCTTCATCATTCCAAAACTCTTGCTAAATAATATAACAAACTCTAATTTGGATTTTGGATTAGTTTGATACCCAAACTTAGCAGCAGATTTATTTTACATAAAAAGAGAGATTAGATGTAACTATCAATGACATCATGGACCATATCATACTTGTGGCATCCTTCTGACACTGCTGGCTCAACCTTAGGAGGAAAACCAAAGACAACCCAGAATAATGTCAAATCTGAAATATGTGTCATAGCTTTAACAGGTTGATTGCCAGAAATTATGAGATCAACCTGCACAGAAGAGCAGCAACGAGATAAATAATAAACTACTATCATAGTACACAATGGATATAAAGAAGTCCCTCACAAGCAAGTCAATGTCTTGCCAGACATCAAAAAATATTTTGAGGGACATGCTATTCATCTATTCAAGAGGGTTAGCATACTTCAGTTCCAATGCGCTCTTTGCTAATTTTCACTGCAAGAGCATTTTGCACATCATCACAGGCAGCAGCTACTTTGAATTCTTCATCAAGTATGAATCCAAACCTTGCACCTAAATAACCAGAAATTAGCCATGTAAGACATAGAAATGGAAAAAGAGAAGCAAAACAAAAAGAACCAATAGAAGTGAAGAAAAATATTAGGTTGTAAGATCACGCTAGCTGACTGCGCATATGAAAAAATTTGAGTTGTTTTATAAGACATGATCAGGTTATATAATAGACATGGACTCAAAAGTTTTCAGCAGTTGAGTTATTGCCCATATATGCATAGCAATTTCAAAGCAATGATCAATCACTTAATTTTGATCTTACTTCTTAAATACTACTGTTATTAGTTGGTAGTTGTTTAAAATGAAGCCCTAGAAGATTTACAAAGTTCAACATGTTTTACCTATCCAAGGACCAACATGAGTTCTAATTGTTTGGTAGAGTTTTATTTCATTGAAAATTTATAATTCAATTGAAAGGATAAAACCCAAATGTTTCTTGAAGACATTACATGACACTAAGAAAACAAAATAGAGATATAAAAAATACAAGTTTTGATACTAAGCTATTTCAAGACATGCTGAATGAGAAACTTGCATGTGTTATCCAAAAAATTATCCCAACACAATCAAATAAAATCTAAATTCAAAAGTATCAAATCGAATAGCTCGAAGAACTCTAAGCGGATCATCCAAAAAAGTAGCTTTTGGAGGTAAAGGAATAACTATTTTTCCAGACTTTAGATCTTCAATGCCTGCAATGAAAGAAAGAGTAATATAAGTGAGAAAGCTTTATGCAAAGGACGTAACAAATTTACTTAACAATAAACGAAAGAGAACAGCATAAAAAGCCTATCTTAACCTCTTTCAGTAAAGTCCTCAACTGAACTGGTATTAATAGCATAAAATGTTAATGCCATATGTTAGTCCAACAATAATTATATAGTTATCATGAATAGCATACAGAGAGCGCACCAATTTAATCATTTACAGAGGAAGATACCAACATAAATGAATGGAATTTATACACGAAGCTAATTGCTGAATAATTTGTTTTGACTTTGTTGAAAATAATTATTTTTTCCATTTATGTTTTTTGTTATAATACAAGTGAACCTGCCTTGAGCTGAAAAATATCTTGAATATTTCAACAAAACTTATTATGTATAAGCAAATTTTTAAATTTTGATATTTCATTGCACTCACAAGCTATGCCTAGTGCAATTACCGAATACAAATTTTGGCATAGTCTTAGGTTTGAAAACCACCTCCCTAATTCTAAAAAAAAACCCTATTTGATTTGTATTTTCCTGGTAGGATTACTCTTAAATTTTAATATGATTATATTTGGTTTGTTAAATGAAAAAGTTTGGCATCAAATATACAAATGGATCTTTAATTACCAAACTAAAATTAGCTTTAAAAATTTGAGTGACCAATCGTTTAATTTGGCCTGTTGATGTAGTTATTGATGGATACCACGTAAGTCAGTAGTTAGATAGTCTACTTGAAAAACTTAACAATAGGCAGTAGTCGTATGCTGGTTAAACTGGAGAAGTGAAGACTGTAAAATTAATTCATTGTAGTTCTGATAAAACATCTCAAAATAAATTAATGATAATAAAAAAAATGTGATTTGTATTTATTAACTTGTTTTTCCATGGCTTCTTAAACATTCTTGAAGTTTTAATCAAGCATGCAATTGGAAAACTAACACGAGATAGATGATAGATTAATGAGTAAGAAGTAGGTTTAAAATTCTAAAAATTATAACAAACTCTGACATGCACATGTATACCATTCTTTTTATTTAGGCCTAAAGTATTTATGTTATCTATATTAGTCTCTCATTTTTCTTTTGAAATTTGAACTTTCTTGGCTGCAAATTCATAGTCCTGGAGACAACTCCATGCTTCGAAACTAAAGTGGATTAGTTCTACTTTTCAACTTTTAACTTTGGATTAGTTGTCTCCATGCTTCGAAACTAAAGTGGATTAGTTCTACTTTTCAACTTTTAACTTTGGATTAGTTTAGGTTAGTGGAGATTTGAATTCGAAACTTTTAGATTTTTTCAGATAGTTCCAGTATCACTAAACAAAACTCATTGGTTATCTTTTTCAAAATTTAATTGCTTAGTTATTGTTAAACTCTCAGAATTTGAGGTGTAGTAAATTGTAAATTAATCCATCCTTGGGGTAAATTTGGAGTATATATATTGGATTTAGGATAGTCATGTTAGGATAATGATTACGAATCCTACATTATGTGTTGGTTGGAGTTTATGTAGGAGTTTAGTATTATTATTTTAAAATATTTTATTATTGAATGTTAACAGTAGTTCCCAATTAGTTATTTGGTCATTTTATGTCCAAATGTAGTGTTTATGTATTTTTAGTGTCTGTTTATTTCATTAGTTATTTATTTTTTACAAGCTTTTGTTGTGTTTCTTGTTGTGAAGGCTGTCATTTTATGGCAGCTTTATTTTGCAAAAAATTAGGTGTTGATTTTTTTTTGGGGAGGGGGGGGGGGGAGTACTTGAAGAGTTGCCTTATTAAATGAGGTGACTCTTCAGTTGCCTAGCCTGGCCTATATAAGGCCACTTCCTTACTTCATTTGTTTCACTTCTCAGAAATTGATCCTCAGAGCATCTCTCTCTAAACTGTTTCTCTCTCTAACTTCTTCCAAGTAAGTTCAATCTGCTCCTTTCTTCCTTTTCCATTTTGCCTGTTAGGGTCATGGGTTCCTCTGGTGACGAGGATGTCCAGATGTTACATGATTAGTTCGGTGATAAGCATACTACAAACATTGACTTGGGGGTTGGCGAAGCCAAGGGTTGGAAGGAGAATGTTAGAATTCCCAACATAACGTCTGATATTGATGAGGACGAGCTATTGGATGTATGTTTTATACATAACCTTTAACCAGAATACAAACTGATCCGAACTTCAGAGGGCAAGAGGGTACCCGAGCCGTTAGACGGATATTCTATTATATGATGTATGAAGAAAGCTTCCAATCTAGGGTTCGATTTCCTTTATCCAAATCATTGAAATAAGTTTTCAATGAGTACAACATTACTATCAGCCAACTACACGCCAATGGCTTGAGTCTCTTGTGTGGCCTAATAGCGTTGGCTCACAGATGGGTATAATATGACGGCTAGGGCGGTTTGGGAGCTTTATCATTTCTCCGTTCGCCCAATGGAGGACCACTGCTTCCACTAGGCAAATAACACTTGCAACATTTTTTCAAAGAAATGTAACATTTCCTCTTTGAAAAATTAAAAATCTTATTATTTCATTATCAAATACACTGGGGGGTTTGGAGTGGCAAACCATTGGTCTGAGGATCCGCTTTGCCACATTCCTACCTTGCCGAGTCCTTATGACCGAACCTGTATAGAGTTAATAAAGGCTAAGGGACTTGGTTCTGTTAATCTAAGGCAGGTGATAGCCGAGGGTTATCCGACCTGTTACCCTAGTGGACCCATGAGACCCAGCCCTTCCTTCTCTGGTAAGCTTTGTTCGATTAGACTAACAAAAAAAATTTGAGTTTAACTTGATTTTAATTGTTTTAAACTTAAACTCGAATAGCTTCGACCCAATAGTTAAGCTGAGTTTGAATACTATAATATTCGATTATGGCTACTTGCAGAACTAATTGATTATTTGAATTTTATATTACATAATAATTAAATAATAATTTACTTAAATCCAACTCATTTAAAATTATTAGAGTTTCATTTTTTCATTAGCAAATAAATATATCTACCAACGCGTTTTTTTTATTGTTAGACACAATGTTAAACACTTATAAAGATTTATACATAGCCAATACAAAGATTTAAATTATTTGTCCACACGCACAACTCATAAAACTAAGATTTCAAATTATCTTCTTCTAACGGTATAACGGTAACATCCCGCGTCTCTCCATTAGGTATTTATTGCTTTCCCTCGTTCCCTCTTTTTGCTTGATTCCCAAACTATTATTTGGCTTCTGCGCTACTTTTCCCGAGAAAGCTGAGAAAATTCAAGAATTTCTAGGGAAATTCAAGAACGGGAGACTAGAATTCAACCATGCTTCCTGGATTTCGGTTCGATCCTACCGATGAGGAGTTAGCAGGTCACTATCTGTACAAGAAACTCACTGGAAAGCCTTTTGCGGCAGCGGGGATGATAGTAAGTGACTGCCAATTATATGGAAGAGAAGAGCCCTGGGAAGTCTGGAAGAGATTCGGTGGTGACGAGAGAACTGATGTTAAGGATCTCTACTTTTTCACTGAAATAAAGAAGAAAGCCTCGCAGAAGAAGAACAAACAAACGCTGATTACTGACTATTCTAGAGTTGATCGAAGTGTTGGTACGGGTAAGGGTAACTGGCATAGAGAAGATTCTGGGAAAATTTTTGAAGTCACGGCTAGGGCAGATTTTGATTGTAGGATTAAGATAGAAGCAACCAAGAAAAGGTTCAAATACAAAAACAGAAATTCAAGCCACCATTGCGGTTGGATCTTGTTTGAGTATAGTTTTCCTGATTTGAACCGTGAATTAGTGCTCTGTCGTTTGAGGAAAAATGGGTCTAAAACAGGGGAAAAAAATAGGGGCAAGAGGAAAATAGATGATTGTGAGGGTGGAGAAGTTGTAAACTGTGAGATGGTGGTTACGTCTGGCAATAAGCGTATCAAGGCTAATGACAATGAAGCAGAGTCATACTATAACCAGATTAGGGCTAATGGAGATGATGATTGTTTGGTTATAGCTTCTGATTTTGATGATCAAATGGGTACTGAATTTTGGGCTAATAATCAAGTAGAAGAACAACAAGAAGTAACATCAGATTGTAGTATCATGAGAGGAAACGGAGATTATGGGAATTGGGTTATAGGTAGTGATTTTGATTATCCATTGGGAACTGAACTTGGGGCTAATAATCAGGTAGACGAGCTTGAACACGTTGTCTCAGAATGTAATGATATCTGGGCTCCTGGAGGTGATGAATGTTTGACGGTAGGCGCTGATCGTGATGAGCCAATGGGTACTGAATTTAGTGTTGAGGAGCTGCTGGATAATGCTAATACCTTTGAATTTGATCAGATCGATTATGTTGAAGAGAATGAGGATTTTTTTGCTGATGTGCAGAAATTTCTGGGGTCTGATTCTGATCCTGGTTCTGGTTCTGTTTAGTGCCTCTTGTACATTCTCTCTTCCTCTTTTCCACAACCTTGGCCATTGAGCTGCTGTTTAATTGCAGATATGACAAGGAAAACATTTTTGGTGGTTCTTTTTTTTAGTTTGTTTCAAAAATATGGAACATGATTGGTGTTTTCTGTGTAATCAATTTACATGTTGATTCATTAAAGGAAAATCAAGTATTGGATTCAAAACATATGTGTTGTTTCTTTTCAGTGCTATTTAGTATTTTCAGCTTGTCTATATTCAATTCAATTCAATTAGTAATGTGTTGGGAAATGCTGAATTTGTGCATTTGAATGATGGGTTCATATGAATATGATCAAGATGGCTTCCTTCCTTGCATACTTAAATGTATTGTCCGGTATACTCTGTTTTTGGTTGAAAGAAATGTCCCTGTAAGTTTTGTGTGATTTCAAGATGTTTGGTTTGATGCCTGATCAAATGGCCTGTGTTGCAAGGCTTTCAGTTTGTGTAATTTGGTCTTAAATGTAAAGGCTTTTTTTTTTTTTTTTTTTGCCTTTTTGTTGCCAAAATAATGAAATACACGAAATTAAGATGTTCAATTTCCTCTGTTTGTTTCCATGTAAATGTTTTTCAAAATAAAACAGACACTTGACAGAAGAATTTGATAGGGAATTGATTTCTATTTTTTCTGACGTGATAAACTGAGACTAGATTTGTAAGTTAAAATGACTGTTATGTGAGATTTGTTGAGTTCTTGAGCCTGTTGCTTCTCTAGCATGCCCATATCCATGGTACACAGAAGACATTTCAATCACATACCAGACATCTGATTCAAAAACGATCCAAGATGGGAATTGTAGTCTTCTTCTTGAGGATCAATTGAAAAGGAATCATTATAAGATTTTTAAACTTAACCCAAAAGCAGTTAAAATACGAACTGTATGAACTAATATTTAACAGCTATATACCAGTTATATGAACAAGTCAAAATGTTTACGATTCCAAGTGTAAACACAGTAGAATAAGTGGGTCATAAAGCCCATAGTTAAAATACAATTTTCTGATTCTTAACAATTATGCTTAGAAGGTGAAACTATAGTCAATGTTTATAACAAAATACTTTTGATTTTAGTAATTTTATATATTTTTATATACTAGCATTAATGATTTGATGTGTAATTAATATTAGGGATGAGAAAATGGTTCATTTGATTCAAACCTAACCAAACCAAAGTTAAAAATCTAAATTTGAATTTTGTTTGATTGCAATCGAACCAAAATTGATATTAAATTCAACCATATTGAACCAATCGATTTTGATCAATTTGTACCATTTGGAACCGATTTTAAGTCTAATCAGTTAATTTTTGTAAAATCAAGCCCAATCACTAATAATTTCAGTTCAAACTAACTAACTCATAAAACAAAATTCTCTTTCAATGCGTTTACTGAACCCAACTAAAATAGGTAATTTCGATTAGTTGTTTTGCTCACACCCTAATTAATATTATTTTCTAAAACTAATTTTCACATTTTTTAATTATTCAACAAATATTTTTATTCGAAAGATTTTGCTGATTACAAGTTGGGCATTTAATATAATAATTTTATTAATTAAAATATTTAATAGATATAATTTTATAAATAGAGAGTTTCAATAGATCAAAGTGAAAAATTAAAAATTGACATATAATTTTTTACAAAAATTCATAAATAAATTAATAATTTTTCATCAACAATATCTTCCCCCTATATATTTTTAATAAAATCATAATCTACATAATTTGAAGTATATATTGATCACTAAATTAATAATTAATAATTAATAATTGAATTTTAATTTCTAAAAGAAAAGTTTTAAGTTATTATATAATATATTAACACAATCTAACCTAACCTAAATTGGGTTTAGTATGAGTTCGTTTTCAATCCAAATAAATAATAAACTTTTTTTTTTTTATTACAAGAGATATTGAATTTCTCCCGAGAGAAGCACACATTCGTACACAATTAGTAAGTTCAAGACGAACACAGGCCCAAACAACCTCGGCGTTGGGTCCCGCCGCTATTATTTTGAACAAAACCATTTCCTTTTTCCTGTTTCCTGTTTCATGTTTTATAAAACCGCTCCTTCCTTCTATAAAGGCACTCTTCTCGTCGCCCAATCCCACAACTGCACTAGTTATTGCTCTAAGTTTCAAAACTAAGCATCTTAGCTTCGATCACTTAAAATCTAGAAATGAGTTACCTGAACCGCGTTTCCTGTTTCAAAACTATAGTCAAGTACGTATCTGTAGATCTGTACAAAATTGTTACTCGAAACTTGAGAAATTTTCTCGTGCTACCTGTCTTCCATCATTTCTCCATCAGTCTATTACCCAAAGCTACATGAATGTTCATGGGAACTCAGGGGAACGTGCAAAAGCAACTTCCAGTCAGATTAGATGAGGTCTTATATTAAATAGAGATTGAATTAGATTGATGTTTACGCCATGTTGGTACGCTTTGAGTGCGTTTCATTCATCCAATCAAGGCATTCTTCTGCAGTTCCTGTGGGATGGGCAAGTTGCCAAACTAGCAATTTTTGTTGCTGCAAAGAGGAAATAAATTAGAATCAAGAAATTTTATAGTAGCTCTCAACTATGGGAAAGAACGAATGCCTTACCCATTCCCGAACAAGAGGTCCTCCTGATTTAAGCTGCAAAACGCTGATAATATCTTTGCCATTAACCAATCGCTATACGTCCCAGATTTTTTCAAGACCTGTATCATGATAAAAACATCACAATCAGAAAAAGGACATGCAGGGGAGCTTCCCAGTCAAAATAAAACAAACTAGGGTTTTCTTATGTCTATAATATATACATAGCAAATAATGAGTATTTGACATTTTTATACCTGTGCTCAGAAGGATAAAAATTCTTAGGAGTATGAATCATATAACACAGATGAATTTTCATACCTAGTCCAGTAATGGCATTCTCAACTGTCTTAAATAGTTCTCTTCTCTTGTCGAGTTGAAACTGTTTATCTAAAAGTTCTTGAGTAAAATCTGTGTTGGTGGGATATATCACAGTAGATATCAATAAAGCAACTCGCCAGAAGTCTTTGATTTCTCGTAGCCGAAATCCTGCATCATTAAAGTTACAAGTAGCAGTTTACTGAACTGAATGCCCTAATTGTTTGTGATATATTTAATATAATGGCTGAGCAGCCATTCCAATGAATGCCAAAAGGGGCAGATTTAGGCAATCAGGCTATTTCAGGGTAAGAATACTGAACTATTCCGGCACATCTATACGGTCACGGATATTGTGGTCACTTACTGTGTAGAATAGAAAATTGACTATCTAGAATAAAATGACAGAGGTTGGGTGACTTGTTACAAATTTATAGGTATTTACTAGAATGATTGTTTATAGTAGTGAAAGTTATCAATAGACGAGCCAAATAAGAAAGAATCATAGAGAAATCAGCGAAAGGTTGAATATGCCGCGGACAACTTTATACCTGCCAATACGCGGTGTTCTGATGAGAAAGGAACATCAATAAGTTCTACTCCCCAGTCAACTTCATCTGGTGGATGGGTGTCCCCATTAGAAGTAAGCAAAGGGATCAAGTTTAAGAATTTCTCAATTGAACTATGTATCTTAATAATGTTAGGATTAATTCAAAATAATATTATTAAAAATATATTGAGATTTCAATTTTAGTTATACCAGATTTTCTGCATAGAATTTGATGTTTTTGTTATTAAGATTAACGATTTTTAGGAGTATTTTTAGTCTTATTTGATTCACTTGTAAGCCTATAAATAGGCATATCCTTTTGTTAATTCAATGAAGTGCTAAACATTGTTAATCATCTTGTGCATTTCCATTTCCCCTTCCCTAAAATTTCAACATTTTTGGTATCAGAGCCTATCCCTTTGAGCCAATAAATAAATAAATAAATAAATATAATGGCCACAAACACTATTCCATTTTCTTCCCCTCCAATTTTTGTTGGTGAAAATTATAAGCTATGGGTTGTTAAAATGAAAATTTGTTTACAAGCTTATGACTTATGGGAGGATGTTGAAACAGAAAAAAAAATCCCTCCGTTGCCATCCAACCCAACTATGGTTCAAATTAAGAATCATAACGAAGAAAAAGCCAAAAAATTCAAAGCAAAACATGCCTTCACTCTTCTATTTCGGACATAATTTTCACAAGTATTATGACATGTGAAACAACAAAGGAGATATGGGACTCATTAAAAAATGAGCATCAAGGCAATGAGGAAACGAAATTGATGCAAGTTTTGAATCTCAAAAGAGAATTTGAGATGCAAAAATGAAAACATATGAAGGTGTCAAAGAATATGTTAACAATCTCATGTCCATTATTAACAAAATTAAATTACTTGGTGAGGAATTTCTTGAAAGAAGGGTGGTTGAAAAAAAATTCTTTTTTGAGTATTGAAGAGATGTGCTCTATGAGAACATTGGAGAGATGTGCTTCAAAATAAAGAAAGTGATGAGAGGTGCATCAATATTTGAAGAGAAGTGCTTAAAAAAAAATTAAAATTCATTTGCTAGTTTGATGAGAAGTGCATCAATATTTGGTGAGAAGTGCATCAAAATGATGAGTTGGAGGTTCTTCAACAAAGTTAATTTGAGAGAGGTGCTTCAAATGCTAGATTAAAAAAAAATTATCGTAATAAAAAAAATATATTATGTTTGAATTAAGAGGGAATGTTAGGATTAATTCAAAAAAATATTATTAAAAATATTTTAAGATTTCAATTTTAGTTAGACCATATTTTTTGCATAGAATTTGATGTTTTTATTATTAGGATTAATGATTTTTAAGAGTATTTTTAGGTCTTATTTAATTCACTTGTAAGCCTACAAATAGACATATCCTTTTGTTAATTCAATGAAGTGCTAAACATTGTTAATCATCTTATGCATTTCCCTTTCTCCTTCCCTAGAATTCCAACAAATAACCTACAAAAAAACAATTGAAGTTATCTTCAAGAAGCCCCTGAGACTGTTGAAATTATATCCTATCATTAGTAGATGCAGTTAGAAACCAAAGAGAATAGGTTAAACTCACTGTTTCAGAGTCGCTGACTTTTTGCTTAAGAGAGTCTTTGAAGACAAAGTTGACAACAGGAGCCTGCAGCATGAGAACACATGGGCAGCTTCAGCAGCAAATAAACTTAACTATTGGATATCGAAATAAAGATATGCTTGTATTGAAACCCAAGACAAAGAGTACAATCAGAAAATTAAGAAACGACAAAAGCCTGAAAAGATAATTCAGGGCCAAAGGGAATTCATTATGATTCAAAATCAAATTGTTTGTACTTTGTTGAATGTTGCAGCCGGGTCAGGATGCCCCAAAAAAATACAACTGTAAAGTGGCTCCCTGCCAAAATCCCATTCTGAGAGAGGGTGAGAGAATTATACAAGGGGGACAACAAATGGTGCGAAAAAAGCTTAAATATTTGCATCATCCTATTATGAAACTAAACAATGGTAACAACTTCCTGTGATGCACGTTTAGTGTTCATGTGGATCCGTTGCATGCTTCCAGAAATAAAGAAACAAGCACAAAAAGATGCAGGATATAAAGAAAAAGAAACAAGGACCATACCTTTTTACCCTTCTCATACTTCTATTTAACATTTCTGAATGGAAGAAACAACGCAGCATATAAACAGAGTCTCCTTTGTTCATCCTAGAATGCAAATGTGACGGTATTTATAACTCAAAACCAAAGACAACACACTAAACATGCATAAAAAGAATTGAAATGGAAACTACTTTAGATAATGTCAACAGAAGAAGGTGAAAGTAAAAAGATTTGGGAAATAATTCGCGGCCCAATAATAATGATGTCAGCAAAAGTGTATAGGAATTCTCTCAGGATCAATATCTCATGAAAAGCGTGCATTCCAGCTGCTATTATACTACAAAAATTTCTTAATAAAAATGCAAAACATCAAAACTGCTCAAACGATATTGAATGAATGGGTTTACTTTGCTCAATAAGCTGCATCTATTTTTAAATTCCAAAGCGGTAAAATTTCAGGATAGAGGAGAAAACTTTTAAAAGGCACTATGTTTGACCACCAAATTACTAGACTAGAGAAAGGCATGGCCGATTCATTGAACCGCCGGTTCCGGTTTTTTGAACCGACGGATCAAAATTTTTAAATTGTTAAACCTGAATCGGCTCTTGAATCGCCGGTTCAAGTCGGGTTCCAGTTACGGTACAGTTTTGATGAACCGACGGTTCCGATCACGATTTCTGGTGATATATATATATATATATTTTTAAAAAAATCGGTTCTAACGTTATATCTTTTTTTCGAAAATATTAATATGAGTTTAAAAAATATTGGTAAATTTTATTTTAAATAAATTTTAGAATGCTCATACTCATATAAGAATAAAAATAATTAATTTTACAAAATAATCAAATAAGTTATCACTTTATTTTGTTTAAATGTTATTAATTAAATAACTTATAAGAAAATTTTGAAAAATGCTTAAAAAAAAACGTAATTTTAAACTTAGTAAACAATTTAAAAGGGTAAAAAAAAAAAGTTAAAAACAATATAAGTTTAGACCAAGTATTTCTCTCTTTCTTTCCATTTTACTTTTTAGATTTTTAACTTTTAAAGTAAAGTGTATTTTTTTTTAAAAAAAATCTTAAGTAAAGTATATCATATAGTAATATATTATTAAGACTTTTAAAGATGTATAAAATATGCTAAGTGATTATTATTTTGAAAATAAAAAGAGAAAATTTTCGGTTCGAACTGGACTGGAACCACCGGTTCAGGGCTGGTTCAGGTTCAAATTTTAACATTCACATGAATCTTAACCGGCCCTTGAACCACCGGTTCCGGTTCAAAATTTTGAACCGACGATTTTGATTTGATTACGGTTCATCTACAGTACGGTTCGATTCCAGTTCAAAATGAACCGGTGGTCATACTTAACTAGAGAAAGATAAATTATAATCACGCTAATGCATGCCTTCATCATTCCTAAACTCTTGCTAAATACTATAACAAACTCTAATTTGGATTTTGGACTAGTTTGATACTCAAACTTAGCATCAGATTTATTTTACATAAAAACAGAGATAAGATGTAATTATCAATGACATCATGGACCATATCATACTTGTGGCATCCATCTGACACTGTTGCTCAACCTTAGGAGGAAAACCAAAGACAACCCAGAATAATGTCAAATTTGAAATATGTGTCATAGCTTTAACAGGTTGATTGCCAAAAATCACGAGATCAACCTGCACAGAAGAGCAGCAACGAGATAAATAATAAACAACTATCATAGTACACAATGGATATAAAGAAGTCCCTCACAAGCAAGTCAATGTCTTGCCAGACATCAAAAACTATTTTGAGGCACATGCTATTCATCTATTCAAGAGGGTTAGCATACTTCAGTTCCAATGCGCTCTTTGCTAATTTTCACTGCAAGAGCATTTTGCACATCATCACAGGCAGCAGCTACTTTGAGTTCTTCATCAAGTATGAATCCAAACCTTGCACCTAAATAACCAGAAATTAGCCATGTAAGACATAGAAATGGAAAAAGAGAAGCAAAACAAAAAGAACCAATAGAAGTGAAGAAAAATATTAGGTTGTAAGATCACGCTAGCTGACTACGCATATGAAAAAATTTGAGGTGTTTTATAAGACATGATTAGGTTATATAATAGACATGGACTCAAAAGTTTTCAGCAGTTGAGTTATTGCCCATATATGCATAGCAATTTCAGAGCAATACTTAAGTTTGATCTTACTTCTTAATTACTGCTGTTATTAGTTGGTAGTTATTTAAAATGAAGCCCTAGAAGATTTACAAAGTTCAACATGTTTCACCTATCCAAGGACCAACATGAGTTCTAATTGTTTGGTAGAGTTTTATTTCATAGAAAATTTATAATTCAATTGAAAGAACAAAACCCGAATGTTTCTTGAAGACATTACATGACACTAAGAAAACAAAATAGAGATACAAAAAAAAAAAAAAAAAAAAAAACAAGGAAGTTTTGATACTGAGCTATTTCAAGACATGTTGAGCGAGAAACTTGCATATGTTATCCAAAAAATTATGTGTAGTCAAATTTCACCAAAAGGAAAAAGAAAAATGAAATTCCCAACACAATCAAATAAAATCTAAATTCAGAAGTACCAAATCGAATAGCTCGAAGAACTCTAAGTGGATCATCCAAAAAAGTAGCTTTTGGAGGTAAAGGAGTAACTATTTTTCCAGACTTTAGATCTTCAATGCCTGCAATGAAAGAAAGAGAAGGTAATATAAGTGAGAAAGCTTTATGCAAAGGACGTAACAAATTTACTTAAAAGTAAACGAAAGAGAACAGCATAGAAAGCCTATCTTAACCTCTTTCAGTAAATTCCTCAACTGAACTGGTATTAATATTGTAGAACAAGCTGACATAAAATGAAATGTTAATGCCATACGTTAGTCCAACAACAAATATATAGTTATAATGAATAGCGTACAGAGAGCGCACCAATTTAATCATTTAAAGAGGAAGATACCAACATAAATGAATGTAATTTATTCACGAAGCTAATTGCTGAATAATTTGTTTTGACTTTGTTGAAAATAATTATTGTTTCCATTTATGTTTTTCGTTATAATACAAGTGAACCTGCCTTGAGCTGAAAAATATCTTGAATATTTCAACAAAACTTATTATGCATAAGCAAATTTTTAAATTTTGATATTTCATTGCACTCACAAGCTATGCCTAGTGCAATTACCGAATACAAATTTTGGCATAGTCTTAGGCTCGAAAACCACCTCCCTAATTCTAAAAAAAAAAAACCCTATTGGATTTGTATTTTCCTGGTAGGATTGCTCTTAAATTTTAATATGATTATATTTGCTTTGTTAAATGAAAAAGTCTGGCATCAAATAAACAAATGGATCTTTAATTACCAAACTAAAATTAGCTTTAAAAATTTGAGTGACCAATGGTTTAATTTGGCCTATTGATGTAGTTATTGATGGATACCACATAAGTCAGTAGTTAGATAGTCTACTTGAAAAACTTAACAATAGGCAGTAGTCATTTGCTGGTTAAATTGGAAAAGTGAAGACTGTAAAATTAATTCATTGTAGTTCTGATAAAACATCTCAAAATAAATTAATGATAATAATAAAAAAAATGTGATTTGTATTTATTAACTTGATTTTCCATGGCTTCTTAAACATACTTGAAGTTTTAATCAAGCATGCAATTGGAAAACTAACACGAGATAGATGATAGATTAATGAGTAAGAAGTAGGTTTAAAATTCTAAAAATTATAACAAACTCTGACATGCACATGTATACCATTCTTTTTATTTAGGCCTAAAGTATTTATGTTATCTATATTGGTCTCTCATTTGTCTTTTGAAATTTGAACTTTTCTTGGCTGCAAATTCATAGTCTTGGATACAACTCCATGCTTTGAAACTAAAGTGGATAGGTTCTGCTTTTCAACTTTTAACTTTGGATTAGTTTAGGTAAGTGGAGATTTGAATTCGAAACTTTTAGATTTTTGCAAATAGTTTCAGTGTACTAAACAAAACTCATTGGTTATCTTTTTCAAAATTTAATTGCTTAGTTATTGTTAAGCTCTCAAAATTTTAGGTGTAGTAAATTGTAAATTAACCCATCCTTGGGGCAAATTTGAAGTATATATACTGGATTTATGATAGTCATGTTAGGATAAGGATTACGAATCCTACATAATCTGTTGGTTGAAGTTCATGTAGAAGTCTAGTATTATTATTTTAATATATTTTATTATTGTATGTTAACAGTAGTTCCCCATTAGTTATTTGGTCATTTTATGCCCAAATGTAGTGTTTATGTATTTTTAGTGTCTGTTTATTTCATTAGTTTTTTTTTATAAGCTTTTGTTGTGTTGCTTGTTGTGAAGGCTGTCATTTTATGGCATCTTTATTTTGCAAAGAATTAGGCATTGGTTTGGGGGGGTACTTGAAGAGTTGCCTTATTAAATGAGGTGACTCTTCAGTTGCCTTATTCTGACGATGTGGAGATAAAGGATCTAATCAACCAATGCTTGTTTCAAGCTATCAACGCCAACAGTATGAACTTTGCTTGGATAACCAAGTTAAAGATAGGTTATACTAAGATGAAAGTGAAGAAAAACCACATGGAGGATGCACTAAAGGGTGTTGAAGTTACCATGAGGGAACAAGAGGCTCAGCATAAGGCAGAGATTGCGACTCGAGATGCTGATGTAGACAGGTTGAGAGAGGAGAGCTGGGAATTACTCAACAAGAATAAAGAGCTTGAAAGTAGGGTAAAAGAGATGAGAAGGAGCTATAGAAGTTTTAGGATTAAGTGGGGTCTGAGGAAGATGATCTGGCAAAGGCATGCTTAAGCTTGAGGACGAACATTCTAACCGAACTGAAGGCGAAGGAGCCTAAAGTTGACTGGGGTTGGATAAATGAAGTATACCTAGATGAGGGTGATGAAGACGAGGAAGGAGAAGAGGATGCAAATCGCCCTATCGATTATTTGTCTCCACCAAGGGTAGAAACTAAGGTATCTGCTGATATTCACCTCATTTCTTCAAAAGGGCGAGGTGCAACTAGGGATGGGTCTACTGACCAAGACATATAGCTAGATTAGGATTTATAGAGGGTAAAAAGTTTTGTAACTTATCTTTTTGAATAGGGATACCTTGTAAAATAACTATGTGATCACTTTTTATGAAATGAATGAAAATTATCACTATTGCTCGTGTGTTGAGCTTTTCATATTTGCCTAAGTATTTTTCTTTTACTTTTCAGATTTAAAGTTAAAATCCAAACTGTGTATAATCGAGCCTAAGGGTTTACTTAAATTTTATTCAGTGAATTACGTGTTTCCAAATCTATGGAGTTAGTAAAAAGGACCGCTTAGGTCATCTGGGCGAACTACGTATGTCCGAGCTAATGGACTTGGCGAAGAGGACTGCTTAGGTCATCTAGGCAAGCTATGTATGTTCGAGCTAATGGACTTAATGAGAAGGACTGCTTAGGTCATCTGGACAGGCTACGAATGTCCAAGCTAATGGACTTAGTGAAAAGGACCGCATAAGTCATCTAGCGAACTAATGTGAAGGCTGGAAAGAGAAAATTTTTTAAGTAAGATCCTTCAGGAAAAACTTAGTGCATCATGCCCTTTTTTATCTTTGAAAGGCTTGATACATTAAGTGAAAAAACCTGAGGCCTTATTATTATTCAAATACAAAAGTTACTTTACATATTATTAACTAGAGACACAATATGCATTTTTAGATTATTAGCGTTCCATGTCCGAGGTAATTCAACTCCCTCAATCTTTCTCAGCTTATATGTTCTTGGGCCTAATGCTTCGAAATTTCATAGTGACCTTCCCATTTCTATCCTAATTTACCCACATCTGTTAAGCATATGGTTATCTCTGCCTTTCGCCATACTCTGTCTCCTTCTCTGAACTACCTACTTTGAACTTGCTTATTAAAGTATCTTCTTATCCTTTGTTTGTATGCTTCAACTCGGACCGCAGCATCCTCCCTAAGCTCCTCTGCCAAGTCTAAGCTAATTTTTAGGCTCTCATTGCTGTCGAGCTCTTCGTACATTCCTGCTCTTTTGCTAGGTATGTGTGAATACTCAAATTTTGAGGCTCAGAAAAAGCCTATTTTCCCAGACTGCAAACAGTTCGACCGGACCGGAGGCCATTCGGAAAGTTTACCAAAAGTATGCCAATATGGTACTTGAAACGTTCGGAAAATTACGAGGATCGCAGAACAGGTCCCGGAATATTTTTTGGAGGTACGGAACCCCCGAAAAAGCTTTTAGAACGAAAGACTACCAAGCCCGCCGACCCCAGTGGCAGCTGCCACCGACCTCGGCGGCAGCTGCCGCCCTCCAGCCAGGATTTTGCCTATAAAAATAGCCCCGGGCACTCAGTTTTACTCACTCAGTCTGTGTTGACGGACGCTCCTTCTCCCCTATGCTCCTTGCGATTCTTTTACTGCTTTTCTGCGTTTTTAATTTAGCTTTTATTGCTTTCTTGCTTTGATATTTGACCACTTAAATTAAATTAATTCTAAATTAATATTCCCCAAACGAGGAGCTTAATCCGGAGTTTTTCAAGCTGAAGCTAAGAAGCGGTCGCCGGTTAACTCAGGTAAATAAACAAAACTTCGCTCATTTAATTTTAGCACTTCATGCATATTTCTCTTCTACTCCTAATAACTCTACAACTGCATAAACGCATTCATGTCATCAATTAGGCAAATAAACTGCCTCAATCAAATATGATTAAGCTTAAATACCCGGTTAATTAATAATCGTGGTATTAATGCTAAATCCGACAATATTGGCTAAAAAGCCTAGTTAATTAATAACTACGGTTTAATTGCCTTTATTTCGAACAGTCCGGCTTAAGTCCAATTAATCAATAATTGTGACTAGAAGCCTTAATCAATCACGTTTTCGGCAACAAATTGCCTACAGTTTAATAAATCATTTTGGCAACAAATTGCCTAAATTATACATCAATTTTTGGCAAGACGCCTTGAATTAATCAATCTTTTGGCAAATAAATTGCTGTAAATCAATCAATTTTGGCGACAATCGCCCAATCAACATCTTTTGGCAAATAAATTGCCTAAATCAACACTTTTGGCTAGAAGCCTTCAAATCTACACATTTTTGGCTAAAAGCCTTTAAATAAACCAATCTTTTGGCAAACAAATTGCCTAAATCACAAAACTCTTTGGCTAAAAGCCTTAATCCATTTTTGGCAACAATAAGCCCAATCAAACACTTCTTTTTGGTAACAATAAGCCTAATCAAACACTTCCTTTTGGCAACAATAAGCCCAATCAAACACCTCCTTTTGGCAACAAACGCCTCAACAAATCAATCAACCTTTTTGGCAAAATGCCTAAACAAAATGCACGAAGCATACACACATTCATGCATTAAGCATACCCATTCAAAGCCCTTTAAAAAAAAAGCCCATCGAACTACGTGAACTTTGATCTTCCATTCAAACGGAAGTACGTAGGCACGTTTGGGATTTAACCTCGAGTGGCAAGTCAAAATCACTTAAACATTTCATTGGTCCAATTACATTAATCACCCTGCAAAGCATTCATTCTTTGGTTAGTTCATCAACATGACATGGTCTCGGGATCCACCTCGGGTTCGCAAACCAGGCCTTAGACATTGGGATAATTAATCTAGTAATTAGGTTAATTAAAATTGGAGTCACTTAGGGTTTTTTCCTAGTTTACCCTAAAATAATTAAACAAGGTGGCGACTCACACATTCACATGCATTTCTGCCCTTAGTCATATGCATCATATGCCTAACATTTGGGGTGGGGGTTCACAGTATGCTGATCTCTACTGATACAACTGCTTTGGTCCCATATACTAAAGAGAAAGGGGTTTGCTATGTTGCTTGCCGAGGCATGGTTCTATAAGCCCATAGGACGCTATTTAGTTCATCTACCTAGTTCTCTTTTTCTCCATCCAACCTCTTCTTTAAGCCTTGCGGGATGGTACTATTGATGACTTCAGTAAGGCCATTAGTTTGTGGGTGGGCTACCAAGGTAAATGAAGCCCAATGTGCCAGTCTTCACAAAAAGATTTGAAGACTCCTGCGTCAAATTGCTTACCATTTTTAGTAACGATTTTATGGGGCATGCCATATCTAAATATCACATTGTTCCTGAAAAAGCTAATAACTCGAGCTGGGGTAATGGTGCTGAGGGCCTCGACTTCTACCCAGTTGGAGAAGTGATCAATTGCAACTAGCATGAACTTTCTTACGCTCTTGTTGTGGGAAAAGGCGCCAGAATTTCTATCCCTTATTGAGCGAAGGCTAGGCTGATGATAAGGATTGTAGTTCTGATAAGGCTTTTCTGGATACACGATCATATTTTTGACAAGTGCTACAATGGCGAATATGCTGGCTAACATCCTTCTTCATTATTTGCCAATAGTATCCTAAGAGCAATATTTTTCGAAGCATACCTCTGAGCCCTCATGTGCCTTGCAAACACCTTCATGGGTCTCCCTTATAATGTAATTGCCTTCTTCCTCAGTTAGATACTTCACCCATAGATGTGATTTTGATCTCTTGCAGAGTTCTCCATTTTCCATTGCATAGTTCGCCACTTTCCCGCAAAGCTTGATCACCTCTTACTTATTGCTAGGCCGAACGTCATTCTATAAGAAGTCAATGATCGGACTCATCCAGTTACTACCGGTTGGGATACAAGGACTTCATTTAACTCATAGCTCAGCCGGTTTTGGTGTTAGACAATCACTTCCCTTAATAAATCTTCTTCCCGCGTTGCAGCTTTGGCTATGGAGTTTGCCTCTTTATTGTTCACCCGTTCTATTTAGGTCATCTTCCTAATGCTGCCTTCTTCTTCTAACTTGTGTAAGAGGAATAAGGCTAGATAATGGTACTTGAATAGATTTCGCTTTTTGGTTATTAAACTCTCATACTCGGCACCATTGTTAGTTGTCGTAAAGTCTGGGCGTACGACATACTGAATTTTTTTCTTTCTTGGCCCTTGTAGATTACCCCTGATGTAGCTCCCGAGCTCCCTAAGGCCCTGTCAGTGTGCAACTGCCAAGTGTTGTAGCTGGGGTTCAGGAGTTCGGCTTCAGGCTCGCCTTTTTCATCTTCACTAGAAATTTCGGCCACAAAGTCTACAAGCATTTGTGCCTTCATTACGGTACAAGGAGTGTACCTGATATCAAATTCTCCTAATCTAATCGACCATTTCACCAATCTTCTGGAAGTTTCGGCTCGGTATAGGATCTTTTTTAGGGGGCAGTTAGTTCGGATAATTATAGTGTGAGATTGGAAGTAGTGCCACAACTGGTTCGTCGAATTAAGGATGGCGAATGCTAATTTTTCAACATTTGGATACTGAGCTTAGAACCCCTTAGGACTTTGCTAATGTAATAAACAAGATATTGCTCAACTTCCTCTTCCCTAACCAATACTGATGCAACAAAATTTTCAATAGCAGCTAACTACAAGTATAAGGGCTCATCTTTTTTAGGTTTGCTCAAGAGGGGAGCAAAAGACAATAAATCTTTAATTCTTTCAAAGGGGAGCTAGCACTTTTCATCCTATTGAAAACCTTTCAACTGCTTTAGGGTTTGGTAGAAAGGCATGCGCCTCTTGGCCAAGTAGGAGATAAATCGCACTAAGGCTGTAATTTGACCATTCAACTATTGAACTTCATGAATGCTGGTGGGTTCTTGCATCTTCAAAATTGCCTTGATCTTATCAAGGTACGCCTCAATCCCCCTTCATAATATCATAAAACCCAAAAATTTCTTCGCCTTAACTCTGAATGTGTAGTTGTCTAGATTGAACTTCATATTAAACCTATTCAGGATTTCAAACACTTCATGTAGGTCTCTAGGATGGTCGACAGCTTGAGTACTTTTTATTATCATGTCATCTACATATACTTCTATGGTTCACCTATCTGATCTTGGATCATGCTATTGACCAACTCTGGTATATGGCTCCTGCGTTCTTTAATCCGTATAGCATGACTTGATAACAATAAATTTCCTTATTAGTGATGAAGCTCATCTTTTCCTCATCCAACTTCTGTATCCATAAAACTATATATTTCATAGCCGGCTACTGAATCTACCAGCTAATCTATATTGCGCAAAGGTTAAGGATCTTTAAGGCATGCCTTGTTCAAATCAGTAAAGTCAACACATAATCTCCATTTTCCATTGGACTTCGATACCAAAACTATGTTCGCTAGCCATTCTAGATAGTTCACCTTCCTTATAAACTTTGATTTCAAAATCTTATCCACTTTAGTTGCAATAACATGTTGTCTTTTTAGACCATGATTCCGCTTTTTTTGCTTTATCGATTTAAAGCTTGGGTCTATGCTGAGCGTGCGGGATATGGTATCAGGATCGATATCAATTATGTCTTTCGCAGTCCAGCTGAAGCTGTTAACATTATCCCCTAAAACTGTCTTAAGATTATCATGTACCTCTCTCGAAAGATCATCTCCTGACATTAAGTTCTTCCCCTATTTCCCTTCCCATGTGATCAACTTACCCACAGGTGTTGGGCTGGTCTGTATTATGTTTGGGGATATCAAAGGGTTGGTGTTTGGTTGACTTTGTGGTAGTTCTTATTCTAGCATCCACATGATTGGTAGGGTAAGAGGTAACCCTTTCAGTGCTATCATATTTACTTCCCGAGCTATATTCTAGTCTCCCCTAATAGCGATGACTTCGCCCTTGTCGGAGTAAAACTTCATGGTGAGATACCTGATGCATGTGGTCGCTGCCAATTCAAATAGGGCTAGTCTTCCCAACATAGAATTGTATCGAAAGTGAATGTCTGCTACCATAAACTCCAATTTGAGTTTCCTTGATGAGACTTTAGTTCTGACCTCTAGGGTTATGTCTATAGATCTAGAAAATTGTACAGGTTTTCTTGCCAGGCCGATTAAAGGGGTTCGGACAGGTTTAAGCTTCGCCTGGTCTAGTTTCAAAGCCTTGAACACTTTCATGCTCAACAAGTTCACTGCACTACCTTTATCTACCAAGATTCTTTTTACTAGAAAGTTTTCCAAAATTCCCCTAATTACTAGGGCATCATTCTGTGGAGTATGTACAAGTTTGTCATCCGCCTTAGAGAATGATATGGGCGGACTAGCGCTTGATTTCTGCTGGGGTAGAATGGAATACATTTCCCTAACTCTCCTTTTCCTAGTTGCATTGCTGTCACCCCCCCGATGAGCCATCAAATATGGTGTGGATTGTGCCTAGGTTATGACATTTTTCCACCTTCTTGTCTTTCTATTCACTTTCCCTCCGAGCTCTCCCAACAAATTGCTTTAGTTCGCCTCTTTGCAGAAGGCATTCTATCTCTTTCTTTAATTGCCAGCAGGCTTCGGTCTCGTGGCCTACATCCCTATGGAACTCACAATACTTGCTTTTATCTCGATGGCTCAAGGTATCCTGCTTTATCTTTCTAGGATAATAGAACTGAATTTGATCGCCATGTTCTCTAACTCAAGACAATATTTTTGAGCATGGTCTGTTCAAAGGGGTAAACTCTCGATCTTATTATGGTCTGCCATCTCTTAAGTATGGCATTCGAACAGAGTAACTAGTTCGTGGGAGCCAGATGGGCAACCCCCTTCAGGGCAATCATCTCCTTACTAGGGATGAGTGTCTTCTGTGCCTATACCACTCTTCTTTAGGCGATCTATGCTGTTGTGCCTCATAGGCTTCATCTGATTTGGTGTATTTGTGAGCTTGCACCATGATCTCGGCGAAGGTCAGGGGAGGGTCTATACTTCAACTCTTAAACAACTTATTGTACTTGTAATTCTTTGCCATGGCGCTAATGGCCACCTCATCATTCAAGTTCTCCATTTGCATCACCATTCTTTGAAATTTGGATACGTATTGCCTTAGAGTCTCCCCCTCTTCTCTTTTTAAATCTACCAAGTCAGATGATATTTTTCTGGATGATACACATGTTATAAAACAAGCTTGGAATATTGTGGCTAACTGGGAGAAGGAATGAACAGATCCTGTTTTGAGTGTTTGATACCACTCTTGAGTTGCTCCTTTCAAGGTAGTTGGGAAGACCTTGCACATTAGATCCTCCAGTACATCATTGTTCGGAAGGTCGCCAGATGGCTTCGGGGATCGGTAGATCCATCATATGATTGGAAAGTAGGAAGTTTGAACTTTGGTGGGAAGGCTACAGCCAAAATATCAGCTGACAAGCGCGAGTCTTGTCGAAGACCATAATCCCATGGTTCTCTTGTCTCTCTACACTCTCAAACCAATTCCTTGACAACATTTTGAAGATTAGCTCCGTCCAAGACTGGCTAAGTGTGACTTAGCTCTTGGCTGCTAAGGTTAATCCCATTAGGGTCCACCTCCGATTCTGCCTCATGGTATCGATCAGACACTAAATGACTTCGGTATTTAGGCGAGGTGGGAGGGAGGCTATGTTCTAGGTTGGGGGGTTCGCCGGCCTGGTGGGTGGTACTGGCTCGCCAATAGGTAGAGGGTTCTCTAAGAGGCGTTTCTGCATAGTGGTAAACAACGAATAAGCCTGAGATATAGTAGCTACTACCTGGGGATCAGTGGTTGTTGGAGGGGCGAATGTGGGTTTTTGGTTGGCCTCGCCATGGTTGTTTTCTTGGCCTTCCATGTTGAGGCGTTTAGTGGAATCATTAGCCATAGGAATTGAGAAAAACTGTGGGATTTTTTAGGGTTTAAAGGTGTCTTCCACGCTCACCGCACCAATTGTTAAGCTCTCGAAATTTGAGGTGTAGTAAATTGTGAAATAACGTGTCCTTAGGGTAAATTTAGAGTATATATACTGGATTTAGGATAAGGATTACGAATCCTACATTATATGTTAGTTAGAGTTTATTTAGGAGTCTAGTATTATTATTTTAATATATTTTATTATTGTATGTTAACGGTTATTAACAATATTCGACTATTTCACAGAAATCTCCAAAATGTTCCTACCTTTGTTTGTGTTTTTAATGCAGTGATGAGATTTCTAATCAATGAAAGTCAAACACTCAAAGGGAAACAACCATTTTTACTGCGAATGTTTCATTCAAACCTCAAGGACCAAATATTAAATTATTCCTTACTTATTTGTTTTTTGGCCTCCTAGCTCTGTTGCTTGAATGACTATATAACGGTAGTAGCTTCAATGAAAGGATTAAAGATTCTATTGTAAAGGTATTCTGTAAAAACATTGTATCTAAGCGGAATCAAATTCACATTTTTTAAGACAATGAAAATAAAATCCATTAGCATTCACAATATCTCAAAAACAAAATAAAGATTCATTGCAAGATTCAAGACTTGAATTCCTATAAAAATGGATGCATCGAACTTTAATTTAATTTGTTGGATATTTTAATTTACAAAATTACTCTTCTTAAACACATATCAAATAATTGAAAGTGGTTAAATAAACATTCAATGTATGAAATTTTATAAATTAAATTGCTCAATGAGTCAGATTAGAATTTGAAACTTAATTGTCAAAAAACATTTCATCATTTCTACAAAAATTGCCTCCAAAAGCGTCAATTGTCGAAACTTAACTTCTTGCACTACATCACATACTTTTAATTAGGGAGTAAAACTTAATCAACCTTGGTCTTTTGCACAAGGTATCCAATTAATCGAGATGCAAGTGAGCTAAACTATTTATGAGCAATTTCGATTGGACTAACAAAAAAATTTGAGTTTAACTTGATTTTAATTGTTTTAAACTTAAAATCGAGTAGCTTCGACCCAATAGTTAAGCTGAGTTTGAGTACTATAATATTTGATTATGGTTACTTGCAGAACTAATTGATTATTTGAATTTTATATTACATAATAATTTACTTAAATCCAACTCATTTAAAATTATTAGAGTTTCATTTTTTCATTAGCAAATAAATATATCTACCAATGCGTTTTTTTTATTGTTAGACACAATGTTAAACACTTTTAAAGATTTATATATAGCCAATACAAAGATTTAAATTATCTGTCCACACGCATAACTCATAAAACTAAGATTTCAAATTATCTTCTTCTAACGGTAACATCCCGCGTCTCTCCATTAGGTATTTATTGCTTTCCCTTGTTCCCTCTTTTTGCTTGATTCCCAAACTATTATTTGGCTTCTGCGCTACTTTTCCCTGAGAAAGCTGAGAAAATTCAAGAATTTCTAGAGAAATTTAAGAACGGGAGACTAGAATTCAACCATGCTTCCAGGATTTCGGTTCGATCCTACCGATGAGGAGTTAGCAGGTCACTATCTGTACAAGAAACTCACTGGAAAGCTTTTTGCGGCAGCGGAGATGATAGTAAGTGACTGCCAGTTATATGGAAGAGAAGAGCCCTGGGAAGTCTGGAAGAGATTCGGTGGTGAAGAGAGAACTGATGTTAAGGATCTCTACTTTTTCACTGAATTAAAGAAGAAAGCCTCGCAGAAGAAGAACAAACAAACGTTGATTACTGACTATTCTAGAGTTGATCGAAGTGTTGGTACTGGTGAGGGTAACTGGCATAGAGAAGATTCTGGGAAAATTTTTGAAGTCACGGCTAGGGCAGATTTTGATTGTAGGATTAAGATAGAAGCAACCAAGAAAAGGTTCAAATACAAAAACAGAAATTCAAGCCACCATTGCGGTTGGATCTTGTTTGAGTATAGTTTGCCTGATTTGAACCGTGAATTAGTGCTCTGTTGTTTGAGGAAAAATGGGTCTAAAACAGGGGAAAAAAATAAGGGCAAGAGGAAAATAGATGATTGTGAGGGTGGTGAAGTTGTAAACTGTGAGATGGTTATTACTGGCAATAAGCGTATCAAGGCTAATGACAATGAAGCGGAGTCCTACTATAACCAGATTAGGGCTAATGGAGATGATGATTGTTTGGTTATAGCTTCTGATTTTGATGATCAAATGGGTACTGAATTTTGGGCTAATAATCAAGTAGAAGAACAACAAGAAGTAACATCAGATTGTAGTATCATGAGAGCAAACGGAGATTATGGGAATTGGGTTATAGGTAGCGATTTTGATTATCCATTGGGAACTGAACTTAGGGCTAATAATCAGGTACACGAGCTTGAACACGTTGTCTCAGAATGCAATGATATCTGGGCTCCTGGAGAGGATGAATGTTTGACGATAGGCGCTGATCGTGATGAGCCAATGGGTTCTGAATTTAGTGTTGAGGAGCTGCTGGATAATGCTAATACCTTTGAATTTGATCAGATCGATTATGCTGATGAGAATGAGGATTTTTTTGCTTATATGCAGAAATTTCTGGGGTCTGATTCTGATCCTGACTCGGGTTCTGTTTAGTGCCTCTTGTACATTCTCTCTTCCTCTTTTCCACAACCTTGGCCATTGAGCTGCTGTTTAATTGCAGATATGACAAGGAAAACATTTTTGGTGGTTCTTTTTTTTAGTTTGTTTCAAAAATATGTAACATGATTGGTGTTTTCTGTGTAATCAATTTACATGTTGATTCATTAAAGGAAAATCAAGTACTGGATTCAAAACATATGTGTTGTTTCTTTTCAGTATTATTTAGTATTTTCAACTTGTCTATATTCAATTCCATTCAATTAGTAATGTGTTGGGAAATTCTGAATTTGTGCATTTGAATGATGGGTTCATATGAATATGAGCAAGATTGCTTCCTTCCTTGCATACTTAAATGTATTGTCCGGTATACTCTGTTTTTGGTTGAAAGAAATGTTCCTGCAAGTTTTGTGTGATTTCAAGATGTTTGGTTTGATGCCTGATCAAATGGCCTGTGTTGCAAGGCTTTCAGTTTGTGTAATTTGGTCTTAAAGGCTTTTTTTTTTTCCTTTTTGTTGCCAAAATAATGAAATACACGAAATTAAGATGTTCAATTTCCTCTGTTTGTTTCCATGTAAATGTTTTTCAAAATAAAACAGACACTTGACAGAAGAATTTGATAGGGAATTGATTTCTATTTTTTCTGACGTGATAAACTGAGACTAGATTTGTAAGTTAAAATTGACTGTTATGTGAGATTTGTTGAGTTCTTGATCCTGTTGCTTCTCTAGCATGCCCATATCCATGGTACACAGAAGACATTTCAATCACATACCAGACATCTGATTCAAAAACGATCCAAGATGGGAATTGTAATCTTCTTCTTGAGGATCAATTGAAAAGGAATCATTATAAGATTTTTAAACTTATCTGGGTTCCATCAAATTCCATGACGTTTAAGAACATTAACCCAAAAGCAGTTAAAATACCAGCTGTATGAACTAATATTTAACAGCTATATGCCACTTATATGAACAAGTCAAAATGTTTGCGATTCCAAGTGTAAACACAGTAGAATAAGTGGGTCATAAAGCCCATAGTTAAAATACAATTTTCTGATTCTTAACAATTATGCTTAGAAGGTGAAACTATAGTCAATGTTTATAACAAAATACTTTTGCCTCTACTGCAACTTCAAGTACGTATCTGTAGATCTGTACAAAATTGTTACTCGAAACTTGAGAAATTTTCTTGTGCTACCTGTCTTCCATCATTTCTTCATCAGTCTATTACCCAAAGCTACATGAATGTTCATGGGAACTCAGGGGAACTTGCAAAAGCAACTTCCAGTCAGATTAGATGAGGTCTTATATTAAATAGAGATTGAATTAGATTGATGTTTACGCCATTTTGGTACGCTTTGAGTGCGTTTCATTCATCCAATCAAGGCATTCTTCTGCAGTTCCTGTGGGATGGGCAAGTTGCCAAGCTAGCAATTTTTGTTGCTGCAAAGAGGAAATAAAACATCACAATCAGAAAAAGGACATGCAGGGGAGCTTCCCAGTCAAAATAAAACAAACTAGGGTTTTCTTATGTCTATAATATATACATAGCAAATAACGAGTATTTGACATTTCTATACCTATGCTCAGAAGGATAAAAATTCTTAGGAGTGTGAATCATATAACACAGATGAATTTTCATACCTAGTCCTGTAATGGCATTCTCAACTGTCTTAAATAGTTCTCTTCTCTTGTCGAGTTGAAACTGTTTATCTAAAAGTTCTTGAGTAAAATCTGTGCTGGTGGGATATATCATAGTAGATATCAATAAAGCAACTCGCCCGAAGTTTTTGATTTCTCGTAGCAGAAATCCTGCATCATTAAAGTTACAAGAAGCAGTTTACTGCACTGAATGCTCTAATTGTTTGTAATATATTTAATATAATGGCTGAGCAGCCATTCCAATGAATGCCAAAAAGGGCAGATTTAGGCAATCAGGCTATTTCAGGGTAAGGTTAAATATGCCGCGGACAACTTTATACCTGCCAATACGCGGTGTTCTGATGAGAAAGGCACATCAATAAGTTTTACTCCCCAGTCAACTTCATCTGGATGGGTGTCCTCATCAGAAGTAAGCAAAGGGATCAAGTTTAAGCATTTCTCAATTAACCTATGTATCTTAATAACCTACAAAAAAACAATTGAAGTTATCTTCAAGAAGCCTCTGAGACTGTTGAAATTATATCCTATCATTAGTAGATGCAGTTAGAAACCAAAGAGAATAGGTTAAACTCACTGTTTCAGAGTCAGCTGACTTTTTGCTTAAGAGAGTCTTTGAAGACAAAGTTGACAACAGAGCCTGCAGCATGAGAACACATGGGCAGCTTCAGCAGCAAATAAACTTAACTATTGGATATCGAAATAAAGATATGCATGTATTGAAACCCCAGACAGAGTACAATCAGAAATTTAAGAAACGACAAAAGCCTGAAAAGATAATTCAGGGCATTCATTATGATTCAAAATCAAATTGTTTGTACTTTGTTGAATGTTGCAGCCGGGTCAAGATGCCCGAAAAAAAATACAACTGTAAAGTGGTCCCCTGTCAAAATCCCATTCTGAGAGAGGGTGAGAGAATTATACAAGGGGGACAACAAATGGTGCGAAAAAGGCTTAAATATTTGCATCATCCTATTATGAAACTAAACAATGGTAACAACTTCCTGTGATGCACGTTTAGTGTTCATGTGGATCCGTTGCATGCTTCCAGAAATAAAGAAACAAGCACAAAAAGATGCAGGATATAAAGAAAACGAAACAAGGACCGTAACTTTTTACCCTTCTCATCCTTGTATGTAACATTTCTGAATGGAAGAAACAACACAGCATATAAACAGAGTCTCCTTTGTTCATCCTAGAATGCAAATGTGACAGTATTTATAACTCAAAACCAAAGACAACACACTAAACATGCATAAAAAGAATTGAAATGGAAACTACTTTAGATAATGTCAACAGAAGAAGGTGAAAGTAAAAAGATTTGGGAAATAATTCGTGGCTCACTCACAGTGAAGAAAGAACACCCAATTGATTGAATAAGGTTCCATGCAGCATCCAAGTAAGCAACACAGAGCCTAAAATGGGTAAAAGGATCCTGTGAGTAGGAAAAAAAAACATATATATAATAAAAGGCTGTTGTAAACACAATGACATTCTCTAAGCCCAATAATAATGATGTTAGCAAAAATTTCTTAATAAAAATGCAAAACATCAAAACTGCTCAAACGATATTGAATGAATGGGTTTACTTTGCTCAATAAGCTGCATCTATTTTTAAATTCCAAAGCAGTAAACTTTTAGGAGAGAGGAGGAAAATTTTAAAACGCACTATGTTTGACCACAAAATTTCTAGATTAGAGATAGGCATGGCCGGTTCATGGAACCAACGGTTCAAAATTTTTGAAATGTTGAACCTGAACCGATCCTTGAACCGCCGGTTCCAATCGGGTTCCGGTTTTGGCCGATTCCGGTACGGTTCCGATCAAAATTTCTGGCGATATATGCTTTTTTTTTAAAAAAAAAATGGTTTTAACGTACATCTTATTTTCGCAAATATTAATATGAGTTTAAAAAATATTGGTAAATTTTATTTTCAATAATTTTAGAATGCTCATACTCATATAAGAATAAAATTAATTAAATTTACAAAATAATCAAATAAGTTATCACTTTATTTTGTTTAAATGTTATTAATTAAATAAATTATAAGAAAATTTTCAAAAATGCTTCAAAAAATTGTAATTTTAAACTTAGTAAACAATTTAAAAGCGTAAAAACAAAAGTTAAAAACAATATAAGTTTAATTAAATATTTCTCTCTTTTCTTTCCATTTTACTTTTTAGATTTTTAACTTTTAAAGTAAAGTGTATTTTAAAAAAAAAAAAAAATCTTAAGTAAAGTATATCATGTAGTAAAATATTATTGAGACTTTTAGAGATGTATAAAATATGCTAAGTGATTATTATTTTAAAAATAAAAATAGAAAATTTTCGATTCAAACCGGATTGGAATCGCCGGTTCAGGGCTGGTTCAAGTTCAAATTTTAACATTCACATGAACCTTAACGGCCCTTGAACCGCCGGTTCTGGTTCAAAATTTTGAACCGACGGTTCCGATCCAGTTTCGGTTCATCTACAATACAATTTGGTTCCAGTTCAAAATGAACTGGTGGCCATGCCTAACTCGAGAAAGATAAATTATAATCACGCTGATGCATGCCTTCATCATTCCTAAACTCTTGCTAAATAATATAACAAACTCTAAATTGGATTTTGGACTAGTTTGATACCCAAACTTAGTAGCAGATTTATTTTACATAAAAACATAGATAAGATGTAATTATCAATGATATCATGCACCATATCGTACTTGTGGCATCCTTCTGACACTGCTGGCTCAACCTTAGGAGGAAAACGAAAGACAACCCAGAATAATGTCAAATTTGAAATATGTGTCATAGCTTTAACAGGTTGATTGCCAGAAATCATGAGATCAACCTGCACAGAAGAGCAGCAATGAGATAAATAATAAACTACTATCATAGTACACAATGGATATAAAGAAGTCCCTCACAAGCAAGTCAATGTCTTTCCAGACATCAAAAAATATTTTGACGTACATGCTATTCATCTTTTCAAGAGGGTTAGCATACTTCAGTTCCAATGCGCTCTTTGCTAATTTTCACTGCAAGAGCATTTTTCACATCATCACAGGCAGCAGCTACTTTGAGTTCTTCATCAAGTATGAATCCAAACCTTGCACCTAAATAACCAGAAATTAGCCATGTAAGACATAGAAATGGAAAAAGAGAAACAAGACAAAAAGAACCAATAGAAGTGAAGAAAAATATTAGGTTGTAAGATCACGCTAGCTGACTGCGCATATGAAAAATTTGAGGTGTTTTATAAGACATGATCAGGTTATATAATAGACATGGACTCAAAAGTTTTCAGCAGTTGAGTTATTGCCCATATATGCATAGCAATTTCAGAGCAATGATCAATCACTTAATTTTGATCTTACTTCTTAAATACAGCTGTTATTAGTTGGTAGAGTTTGATCTTACTTCTTAAATACAGCTGTTTAAAATGAAGCCTTAGAAGATTTACAAAGTTCAACATGTTTCACCTATCCAAGGACCAACATGAGTTCTAATTGTTTGGTAGAGTTTTATTTCAATGAAAATTTATAATTCAATTGAAAGGATAAAACCCAAATGTTTCTTGAAGACATTACATGACACTAAGAAAACAAAATAGAGATATAAAAAATACAAGTTTTGATACTAAGCTATTTCAAGACATGCTGAGCAAGAAACTTGCATGTGTTATCCAAAAAATTATCCCAACACAATCAAATAAAATCTAAATTCAAAAGTATCAAATCGAATAGCTCGAAGAACTCTAAGCGGATCATCCAAAAAAGTAGCTTTTGGAGGTAAAGGAATAACTATTTTTCTAGACTTTAGATCTTCAATGCCTGCAATGAAAGAAAGAGTAATATAAGTGAGAAAGCTTTATGCAAAGGACGTAACAAATTTACTTAATAATAAACGAAAGAGAACAGCATAAAAAGCCTATCTTAACCTCTTTCAGTAAAGTCCTCAACTGAACTGGTATTAATATTGTAGAACAAGCTAACATAAAATGAAATGTTAATGCCATATGTTAGTCCAACAATAATTATATAGTTATCATGAATAGCATACAGAGAGCGCACCAATTTAATCATTTAAAAAGGAAGATACCAACATAAATGAATGGAATTTGTTTTGACTTTGTTGAAAATAATTATTGTTTCCATTTATGTTTTTTGTTATAATACAAGTGAACCAAATACAAATTTTTAAATTTTGTATAAGCAACAAAACTTATTATGTATAAGCAATTACCGAATACAAATTTTGGCATAGTCTTAGGTTTGAAAACCACCTCCCTAATTCTAAAAAAAAACCCTATTTGATTTGTATTTTCCTGGTAGGATTACTCTTAAATTTTAATATGATTATATTTGGTTTGTTAAATGAAAAAGTCTGGCATCAAATAAACAAATGGATCTTTAATTACCAAACTAAAATTAGCTTTAAAAATTTGAGTGACCAATCGTTTAATTTGGCCTGTTGATGTAGTTATTGATGGATACCACGTAAGTCAGTAGTTAGATAGTCTACTTGAAAAACTTAACAATAGGCAGTAGTCGTATGCTGGTTAAACTGGAGAAGTGAAGACTGTAAAATTAATTCATTGTAGTTCTGATAAAACATCTCAAAATAAATTAATGATAATAAAAAAATGTGATTTGTATTTATTAACTTGTTTTTCCATGGCTTCTTAAACATACTTGAAGTTTTAATCAAGCATGCAATTGGAAAACTAACACGAGATAGATGATAGATTAATGAGTAAGAAGTAGGTTTAAAATTCTAAAAATTATAACAAACTCTGACATGCACATGTATACCATTCTTTTTATTTAGGCCTAAAGTATTTATGTTATCTATATTAGTCTCTCATTTTTCTTTTGAAATTTGAACTTTCTTGGCTGCAAATTCATAGTCCTGGAGACAACTCCATGCTTCGAAACTAAAGTGGATTAGTTCTACTTTTCAACTTTTAACTTGGGATTAGTTTAGGTTAGTAGAGATTTTAATTCGAAACTTTTAGATTTTTTCAGATAGTTCCAGTATCACTAAACAAAACTCATTGGTTATCTTTTCCAAAATTTAATTGCTTAGTTATTGTTAAGCTCTCAGAATTTGAGGTGTAGTAAATTGTAAATTCACCCATCCTTGGGATAAATTTGGAGTATATATACTTGATTTAGGATAGTCATGTTAGGATAAGGATTACGAATCCTACATTATGTGTTGGTTGGAGTTTATGTAGGAGTCTAGTATTATTATTTTAAAATATTTTATTATTGAATGTTAACAGTAGTTCCCAATTAGTTATTTGGTCATTTTATGTCCAAATGTAGTGTTTATGTATTTTTAATGTCTGTTTATTTCGTTAGTTATTTATTTTTTACAAGCTTTTGTTGTGTTGCTTGTTGTGAAGGCTGTCATTTTATGGCAGCTTTATTTTGCAAAGAATTAGGCATTGGTTTGGGGGGGGGGGTACTTGAAGAGTTGCCTTATTAAATGAGGTGACTCTTCAGTTGCCTAGCCTGACCTATATAAGGCCACTTCCTTACTTCATTTGTTTCACTTCTCAGAAATTGATCCTCAGAGCATCTCTCTCTAAATTGTTTCCCTCTCTAACTTCTTCCGAGTAAGTTCAATCTGCTCCTTTCTTCCTTTTGCATTTTGCCTGTCAGGGTCATGGGTTCCTCTGGTGACGAGGATGTCCAGATGTTACATGATTAGTTCGGTGATGAGCATACTACGGACATTGACTTGGGGGTGGGCGAAGCCAAGGGTTGGAAGGAGAATGTTATAATTGCCAACATAACATCTGATATTGATGAGGGCGAGCTATTGGATGTATGTTTTATACATAACCTTTAACCAGAATACAAACTGATCCAACCTTCAGAGGGCAAGAGGGTAATCGAGCCGTTAGATGGATATTCTATTATATGATGTATGAAGAAAGCTTCCAATCTAGGGTTCGATTTCCTTTATCCAAATCACTGAAATAAGTTTTCAATGAGTACAACATTACTATCAGCCAACTACACGCCAATGGCTTGAGGCTCTTGTGTGGCCTAATAGCGTTGGCTCACCAAGATGGGTATAATGTGACGGCTAGGGCGGTTTGGGAGCTTTATCATTTCTCCGTTCGCCTAATGGAGGACCACTGCTTCCACCAGGCAAATAACACTTGCAACATTTTTTCAAAGAAATGTAACATTTCCTCTTTGAAAAATTAAAAATCTTATTATTTCATTATCAAATATCCTAGGGGGTTTGGAGTGGCAAACCATTGGTCTGAGGATCCTCTTTTCCACATTCCTACCTTGCCCAGTCCTTATGACCGAACTTGTATGGAGTTAATAAAGGCTAAGGGACTTGGTTCTGTTAATCTAAGCAGGTGATAGCCGAGGGTTATCCGACCTGTTACCCTAGTGGACCCATGAGACCCAACCCTTCCTTCTCTGGTAAGCTTTGTCCTTAATAACTTTGCCTTTGATTCTTGACACTAACATCTCTTAATTTTCCCTTCTTGCTTCGGCGCAGAAATGGTACTGAAGAAATCCAAAACCTCTAAGATAGCCAAGGTCATCGAAGCAATGAAGAAAAAGGCTGTTGCTGGGATTTCGGGAAACGAGGCTCCTTCGGTGGTACCTGATACTCAACCGATCAAAGTTGACGCTGTTGTAGGGGTCACTCATTGCAAACAACCTCCCTTAAGCCCGCTGGTAGAGCCTCTCAGAAAAAGGCAGAGGGAAGTACGTGTTCCTGTCCCCTCTCCTGTTCCTCCAAGGGCGTTGGACATCCGGAGCGACTTCCTACATAAGTATGGGGTGACGTGCAATCTTTGGGAGGACAGCCTAGCCGAGAAGTGGCTCACCATTGTCTATTCCCTACAAATGCTAGCTACTTTGAGCATGTGGACGATGTGGCGATAAAGGATCTAATCAACCAATGCTTGTTTCAAGCTATCAACGCCAACAGTATGAACTTTGCTCGGATAACCAAGTTAAAGATAGGTTATACTAAGATGAAAGTGAAGAAACTATATGGAGGATACACAAAAGGGTGCTGAAGTTACAATGAGGGAACAGGAGGCTCAGCACAAGGTAGAGATTGCTACTCGAGATGCTGATGTAAACAGGTTGAGAGAGGAGAACTGGGAATTACTCAATAAGAATAAAGAGCTTGAAAGTAGGGTAAAAGAGATGAGAAGGAGCTGTAGAAGTTTCAGGATCAAGTGAGGTCTGAGGAAGATAATCTGGCCAAGGCATGCTTAAGCTTGAACGAACATTCTAGCCGAACTAAAGGTGAAGGAGCCTGAAGTTGACTGGGGTTGGATAAATGATGTATACCCCGATGAGGGTGATGAAGACGAGGAAGGAGAAGAGGATGCGAATCGCCCTATCGATGATTTGTCTCCCCCAAGGGTAGAAACTAAGGTATTTGCTGATATTCACCCCATTTCTTCAAAAGGACAAGGTGCAGCTGGGGATCGGTCTACTGACTAAGACATGTAGCTAGATTAGGATTTATAGAGGGTAAAAAGTTTTGTAACTTATCTTTTTGAATAGGGATACCTTGTAAAATACCTATGTGATCACTTTTTATGAAATGAATGAAAATTATCACTATTTCACGTGTGTTGAGCTTTTCATATTTGCCTAAGTATTTTTCTTTTACTTTTAAGATTTAAAGTAAAAATCCAAACTGTGTATAATCGAGCCTAAAGGTTTACTTAAGTTTTATTCAGTGAGTTACGTGTTTCCAAATCTATGGAGTTAGTAAAAGGGACTGCTTAGGTCATCTGGGCGAGCTATGTATGTTCGAGCTAATGGACTTAGTAAGAAGGACCGCTTAGGTCATCTGGGTGAACTACGTATGTCTGAGCTAATGGACTTGACGAAGAGGACTACTTAGGTCATCTAGGCGAGCTGTGTATGTTCGAGCTAATGGACTTAATGAGAAGGACTGCTTAGGTCATCTAGATGAGCTATGAATGTCCGAGCTAATGGACTTAGTGAAAAGGACCGCTTAGGTCATCTGGCGAACTAATGTGAAGGCTGAAAAGAGAAAAATTTTTAAGTAAGATCCTTCAAGAAAAATTTAATGCATCATGCCCTTTTTTATCTTTGAAAGGCTTGATACATTAAGTGAAAAAACCCGAGGCCTTATTATTATTCAAATACAAAAGTTACTTTACATATTATTAACTGGAGACATAATATGCATTTTTAGATTATCAGCGTTCCATGTCCGAGGTAATTCAGCTCCCTCAATCTTTCTCAGCTTATATATTCTCGGGCCTAACTGCGTTGAAATTTCATAGTAACCTTCCCAGTTCTGTCCTAATTTACCCACATATGTTAAGCATCTGGTTATCTCTGCCTTTCGACATACTCTGTCTCCTTCTCTGAACTACCTACATTGAACTTGCCTATTAAAGTATCTTCTTATCCTTTGTTTGTATGCTTCAGTTCAGACTGCAGCATTCTCCCTAAGCTTTACTACCAAGTCTAAGCTAATTTTTATGCTTTCATTGCTGCCGAGCTCTTCGTACACTCTTGCGCTTTTGCTAGGTATGCTTATCTCTACTCATACTACTGCTTTGGTCCCATATACTAAAGAGAAAGGGGTTTGCTATGTTGCTTGCCGAGGCGTGGTTTTGTAAGCCCATAAGACGTTGTTTAGTTCATCTACCTAGTTAGTTTTTTCTCCATCCAACCTCTTCTTTAAGCCTTACGGGATGGTACTATTGGTGACTTCGGTAAGGCCATTAGTTTGTTGGTGGGCTACCAAGATAAAATGAAGCCCAATGTGCCAGTCTTCACAAAAAGATCTAAAGACTCCAGAGTCAAATTGCTTACCATTGTCAGTAATGATTTTATGGGGCACGCCATATCTAAATATCACATTCTTCCTGAAAAAGCTAATAACCCGAGCTGGGGTAATGGTGCTGAGGGCCTCGGCTTCTACCCACTTGGAGAAGTGATCAATTGCAACCAGCATGAACTTTCTTACGCTTTTGTGGTGGGAAAAGGTGCTAGAATGTCTATCCCTTATTGACCAAAAGGCTAGGCTGATGATAAGGATTGTAGTTCTGATAAGGGTTTTCTAGGTGCACAATCATATTTTTGACAAGTGCTACAATGGTGAATATGTGGCTAACATCCTTCTTCATTATTTGCCAATAGTATCCTAAGAGCAGTATTTTTCTAAGCATAGCCTCCAAGCCCTCATTTGCCCTGCAAACACCTTCATGGGTCTCCCTTATGATGTAATTGCCTTCTTCCTCAGTTAGACACTTCGCCCATGGATGTGATTTTGATTTCCTGCAGAGCTCTCCATTTTCCATTGCATAGTTCGTCGCTTTCCCTCAAAGCTTGATCACCTCTGGCTTATTGCTAGGCCGAACGCCATTCTATAAGAAGTCAAAGATCAGACTCATCCAGTTGCTGCTGGTTGGGATACAAGGACTTCATTTAACTCATAGCTCAGCCGATTTTGGTGTTCGACCATCACTTCCCTTAGTAAATCTTCTTCCCGCGCTGCAGCTTTGGCTATGGAGTTTGTCTCTTTATTGTTCGCCCATTCTATTTAGGTCATCTTCCTAATGCTGCCTTCTTCTTCAAACTTGTGTGAGAGGAATAAGGCTAGATAATGGTACTTGATTAGATTTCGCTCTTTGGTTATTAAATCCTCATACTCGGCACCATTGTTAGTTGTCGTAAAGTCTGGGCGTACGACATACTGAATTTTTTTCTTCCTTGGCCCTTGTAGATTACCCCTGCTATAGCTCCTGAGCTCCCTAAAGCCCCATCAGTGTGCAACGGCCAAGTGTTGTAGCTAGGGTTCGGGAGTTCGGCTTTAGGCTCGCCTTTTCCATCTTCACTAGAAATTTCGGCCACAAAGTCTGCCAGTACTTATGCCTTCATTGCAGTTCGAGGAGCGTACATGATATTAAATTCTCCCAATCTAATCTACCATTCCACCAATCTTCTAGAAGTTTCGGCTTAGTGTAGGATCTTTTCAGGGGGTGGTTAGTTCGGATAGTTATAGTGTGAGATTGGAAGTAGTGGTGCAACTGGTTCGCTGAATTAAGGATGTCGAATGCTAATTTTTCAACATTTGGATACCGAGCTCAGAATCCCTGAGGACTTTGCTAATCTAATAAACAAGATATTTGTCATAGCCCTACCCTTGGTAAGTATTGTCCGCTTTGGCATAGTCCCCGGATGGCCCGGATGTCCCTACACCTCACGGTTTTGTCCCTTTGAGCTAGGGGTCACCCACTCTGCCAACTCAAAAGGCGCCTACCAAGGTTAGAGACTACCCCTCTTATGTATAGATCGTTTACCTCGTCCGTAGCCGATGTGGGATTCGCCTAAGGTGATGCCCCCTGATGTCCAGGATGTCACATTCACCCCCCCTAAGGGACTCAGCGTCCTCGCTGAGGTTTGCCCCACCACCAGCCAGAGGGAACGAGGCCGGCTCTGATACCAATTGTCATAGCCCTACCCTTGGTAAGTATTGTCCGCTTTGGCATAGTCCCCGGATGGCCCGGATGTCCCTACACCTCACGGTTTTGTCCCTTTGAGCTAGGGGTCACCCACTCTGCCAACTCAAAAGGCGCCTACCAAGGTTAGAGACTACCCCTCTTATGTATAGATCGTTTACCTCGTCCGTAGCCGATGTGGGATTCGCCTAAGGTGATGCCCCCTGATGTCCAGGATGTCACAATATTGCTCACCTTCCTCTTCCCGAACCAATACTGATGCAACAGAATTTTCAATAGCAGCTAAGTACAAGTATAAGGGCTCATCTTTTTTAGGTCTGCTTACGAGGGGAGCGAAAGACAATAAATCTTTAATTCTTTCAAAGGCGAGCTAGCACTTTTCATCCCATTGAAAACCGTTCAACTGCTTTAGGGTTTGGTAGAAAGGCATGCACCTCTTGGGCGAGTAGGAGATAAATCGCACTAAGGCTATAATTCGACCATTCAATTGTTGAACTTCATGAATGCTAGTGGGTTCTTGCATCTTTAAAATTACCTTGATCTTCTCAGGGTACGCCTCAATCCCCCTTCATGATATCATAAAACCCAAAAATTTCTCCGCCTTAACTCTGAATGTGTAGTTGTCTAGATTGAACTTCATATTAAACCTATTCAGGATTTCAAACACTTCATGTAGGACTCTAGGATGGTCGACAGCTTGAGTACGTTTTATTATCATGTCATCTAAATATACTTCTACAGTTCGCCTATCTGATCTTGGAACATGCTATTGACCAACCTCTGGTATATGGCTCCTGCGTTCTTTAATCCGAACGGTATGACTTGATAACAATAGATTTCCCTGTCAGTGATGAAGCTCGTCTTTTCCTCATCCAGTTCTTTCATTCTTATCTTATGGTATCCAACTTCTGTATCCATAAAACTATATATTTCATAGCCGGCTATTGAATCTGCCAGCTAATCTACATTGGGCAAAGGGTAAGGATCTTTAGGGCATGCCTTGTTCAAATCGGTAAAGTCAACACATAATCTCCATTTTCCATTGCACTTTGGTACCAAAACTACGTTCGCCAACCATTCTAGATAGTTCACCTTCCTTATAAACTTTGATTTCAAAAGTTTATCCACTTCAGTTGCTATAACATGCTGTCTTTTTAGACCATTATTCCGCTTTTTTGCTTTATTGGTTTAAAGCTTCGGGTCAATGCTGAGCGTGCGGGATATGGTATCAGGATCGATATCAATTATGTCTTTCGCGGTCCAGCCGAAGCTGTTAACATTATCCCCTAAAACTGTCTTAATACAATCCTGTACCTCTCTGAGTAGATCGTCTTCCGATGTTAACTTCTTCCCCTGTTTCACTTCCCATGTGATCAGCTCGCCCACAAGTGTTGGGCTGGTCTGTATTATGATTAGGGTTATCAAAGGGTTGGTGTTTGGTTGACTTTGTCATAGTTCTTCTTCTAGCATCCACATGATTGGTAGGGGAAGAGGTAACCCTTTCAGTGCTATCTATTTGCTTCCTGAGCTATATTCGAGTCTTCCTTAATAGCGACGACTTCGCCCTTGTCGAAGTAAAACTTCATGGTGAGATACCTAATGCATGTGGTCGCTTCCAATTCAAATAGGGCTAGTCTTCCCAATATGGAATTGTATGGAAAGTGAATGTCTGCTACCATAAACTCCAATTTTCCTTTATGAGACTTCGGTTCTGAGCTTTAGGGTTATGTCTATAGATCTAGACATTTGTACAGGTTTTCTTGCTAGGCCGACTAATGGGATTCGGACAGGTTTAAGCTTCGCCTGGTCTAGTTTCAAAGCCTTGAACACTTCCACGGTCAACAAGTTCATTGCACTACCTTCATCCACCAATATTCTTTTTTCTAGAAGGTTTTCCAAAATTCCCCCAATTACTAGGGCATCATTGTGTGGAGTATGTAGAAGTTCGTCATTAGCCTCTGAGAATGATTTGGGCGGATTAGCGCTCGATTTTTATTGTGTAGAATGGAATAGATTTCCCTAACTCACCTTTTCCTAGCTGCATTGCTATCACCCCCCGATGAGCCACCAAATATGGTGTGGATTGTGCCTAGATTATGACATTTTTCCACCTTCTTGTCTTTCTATTCACTTTCCCTCCGAGCTCTCCCAACAAATTGCTTTAGTTCGCCTCTTTGCACAAGGCATTCTATCTCTTTCTTTAATTGCCAACAGGCTTCGGTCTCGTGGTTTACATCCCTATGGAACTCACAATACTTGCTTTTATCTCGATGGCTCAAGGTATCCTCCTTCATCTTTCTAGGATAATAGAATTGAATTTGATCGCCATGTTCTCTAAATCAGGACAATATTTTCGAGCGTGGTCTGTTTAAAGGGGGTAAACTCCCGATCTTGTTGTGGTCTGCCATCTCTTGAGTATGGCATTCGAACAGAGTAACTGATTCGTGGGAGCCGGATGGGTAACCCCCTTCGGCGCGATCGTCTCCTTATCGGGGATGAGTGTCTTCTGATCCTATGCCTCTCTTCTTTAGGCAATCTATGTTGTTGTGCCTTATAGGCTTCATATAATTTGGTGTATTTGTGAGGTCGCACCATGAGCTCGGCGAAGGTCAGGGGAGGGCCTATACTTAAACTCTCAAATAACTTATTGTACTTGTAATTCTTTGCCATGGCGCTAATGGCCACCTCATCATTCAAGTTCTCCAATTGCATCACCATTCTTTGAAATTTGGATACGTATTGCCTTAGAGTCTCCCCCTCTTCTCTTTTTCAATCTACCAAGTCAGACGATATTTTTCTAGATGATACACATGTTATAAAACAAGCTTGGAATATTGTGGCTAAGTAGGAGAAGGAATGAACGAATCCTGTTTTGAGTGTTTGATGCTACTCTTGAGCTGTTCCTTTCAAGGTAGTTGGGAAGACCATGCACATTAGATCCTCCGAGTTGGTTTAAAGGTACATCATTGTTCGGAAGGTCACCAGATGGCTTCGGGGATCGGTAGATCCATCATATGATTGGAAAGTAGGAAGTTTGAACTTTGGTGGGAAGACTGCAGCCAAAATATCAGCTGATAAGGGCGAGTCTTACCAGAGGCCATAATCCCATGTTTCTCTTGTCTCTCTACACTCCCAAACCAATTCCTTGACAACATTCTGAATATTAGCTCCGTCCAAGACTGGCTAAGTGTGACTTAGCTCTTGGCTGCTAGGGTTAGTCGCACTAGGGTCTACCTCCGATTCCTCCTCATGGTATCGATCAGACACTGAATGACTTCGGTATTTAGGCGAGGTGGGTGGGAGGTTATGTTCTAGGTGGGGAGGGTTCGCCCGACTAGTGGGTGGTACTGGCTCGCGGATAGGCTGAGGGTTCTCTAAGAGGCATTTCAACATAGTGGTAAACAACGAATAAGCCTGAGATAGAGTAACTACTACCTAGGGATCAGTGGTTGTTGGAGGGGCGAATGTGGGTTGTTGGTTGGCCTCGCCATGATTGTTTTCTTGGCCTTCCATGTTGAGGCGTTCAGTGGAATCATTAGCCATAGGAATCGAGAAAAACTGTGGGGATTTTTTAGGGTTTAAAGGTGTCTTCCACACTCACCGCACCAATTGTTAAGCTCTCAGAATTTGAGGTATAGTAAATTATGAAATAACACGTCATTGGGGTAAATTTAGAGTATATATACTGGATTTAGGATAGTCTTGTTAGGATAAGGATTACGCATCCTACATTATCTGTTAGTTAGAGTTTATTTAGGAGTCTAGTATTATTATTTTAATATATTTTATTATTGTATGTTAACGGTTATTAACAATATTCGACTATTTCACAGAAATCTCCAAAATGTTCCTACCTTTGTTTGTGTTTTTAATGCAGTGATGAGATTTCTAGTCAATGAAAGTCAAACACTCAAAGGGAAACAACCATTTTTACTGCGAATGTTTCATTCAAACCTCAAGGACCAAATAGTAAATTGTTCCTTGTTTTTTTTTTGGCCTCCTAGCTCTGTTGCTTGAATGACTATATAACGGTGGTAGCTTCAATGAAAAGATTAAACATTCTATTGTAAAGATATTCTGTGAAAGCATTATATCTAAGCGTAATCAAATTCACATTTTTTAAGACAATGAAAATAAAATCCATTAGCATTCACAATATCTCAAAAACAAAATAAAGATTCATTGCAGGATTCAAGACTTGAATTGCTATAAAAATGGATGCATCGAACTTTAATTTATAAAAATTTATTTGTTGGATATTTTAATTTACAAAAGCACTTTTATTAAACACATATAAAATAATTGAAAGTCGTTAAATAAACATTCAATGTATGAAATTTTTAAAAATTAAATTGTTCAATGAGTCAAATTAAAATTTGAAACTTCAATTGTGAAAATACATTTCATCATTTCTACAAAAATTGCCTCCAAAAGCGTCAATTGTTGAAACTTAACTTCTTGCACAACATCACATACTTTTAATTAGGGAGTAAAACTTAATCAACCTTGGTCTTTTGCACAAGGTATCCAATTATTCGAAATGCAAGTGAGCTAAACTACTTATGAGCTATCTCGATTAGACTAACAAAACAAATTTGAGTTTAACTTGATTTTAATTGTTTTAAACTTAAACTCGAATAGCTACGACCCAATAGTTAAGCTGAATTTGAGTACTATAATATTCGATTATGGCTCCTTGCAGAACTAATTGATTATTTGAATTTTATATTACATAATAATTAAATAATAATTTACTTAAATCCAACTCATTTAAAATTATTAGAGTTTCATTTTTTCATTAGCAAATAAATATATCTACCAACGCGTTTTTTTTATTGTTAGACACAATGTTAAACACTTATAAAGATTTATACATAGCCAATACAAAGATTTAAATTATCTGTCCACACGCACAGCTCATAAAACTAAGATTTCAAATTATCTTCTTCTAACGGTATAACGGTAACATCCCGCGTCTCTCCATTAGGTATTTATTGCTTTCCCTCGTTCCCTTTTTGCTTGATTCCCAAACTATTATTTGGCTTCTGCGCTACTTTTCCCCGAGAAAGCTGAGAACATTCAAGAATTTCTAGAGAAATTCAAGAACGGGAGACTAGAATTCAACCATGCTTCCTGGATTTCGGTTCGATCCTACCGATGAGGAGTTAGTATTGGATAACTATTCTAGCTATATTCTGTTAATAGAGATAAATATAGTTTGTATTGTATTATATCTGTAACACCTAAATTCTCTCTACAATGTATTATAAATAGGAGTACTCTGTATCAATAAGACTTACAAGAGAAATATTATTCATAACCGCCTTACATGGTATCAGAGCCTTAGGGTTCCAAATTCTCTTTTTTTTTTTTTTTTTTTTTTTTTCTGTCTTCCATCTTTTCTTTGCGTTTTTCTGGCTAAATTTCTGTGTCTTTCTATCATAATGGTCACTCCTCCCTCAACACCTCCTTCCATTACTCAGAATACTGGTGTGTCGTCTTCTTCTGCTATTCCTTCTATGACTCATCCTTCCTTTTCTGTTTCAAATATCAGAAATTATGTTAGTGAAACCCTGTCTTTCATAAACTATCTGGTGTGGAGATCACTTATGGTACCCGTGCTTCAAGGGTACAATGTCTATAGTCATATTGATGGTTCTGAACAATCTCCTGCTGAGAAAATTACTATGGATGGTGTTTCAATACGTAATCCAGAGTTTGTGTCATGGAAGCAAGTTGATTCTCTTGTCCTCTCATGGATCCAAGCTACGGTTAATTCTGAAATTTTGAGAAGTCTTATTAAACCTAATGTCACACTTACAGCGAAGCAAGCCTGGGATTCTATTGAAACTCTGTTTAAAGATCAGGCACATGCCAAGCTCCTTCAATTAAAGGCAGAATTCTACAGTGTTACTAAGGACACTCTTTCGATTGATGAGTATTTGCAAAAACTCAAAAGTATTTATGATTCTCTCTGTACTATTGGGTATCAAATTGGAGAAGATGATCTGGTCATGCAGGTTCTTGAAGGATTACCAACTGAATATGAGAATGTGGTTATAAGCCTCACCAGCAAAACACCTCTTCCGAATTTTGTTGAAACTCGGACTGCTTTATATTTGCAAGAGCTCAGGATAAAGAATTGAACAAAAAGGCAGGCCTCGTCTACAGCAACGTCTGTTTCTCAAACTGCTCTTGTTGCTGTCGATCGGTCACCTACAATTAATAACAATTCAAGTCGTGGAAGAGGTGGTCGAGGATACAATCAAAACCAGAATTCTTATGATTCTTATAATCGTGGACGTGGCAGGCGAGGTAGAGGCAGAAGAGGACAATCCTATCCACAGCAATCATTTTCCAATCCTTACTATACAGCAAATTATAACACTGGAATTCTTGGAGCACGACCGCCAGTTTCGCACACTATACCTCAACAAGTAAATCAATCTGTTCAGTGTCAAATCTGTTCTGAATTTTCTCATTCAGCCCGTGATTGTCCCTTCTTTCTGCGTCAGTCTCAGTCATGTCCATCTGGTTATAATCAATCATATGCGGCTTTCAATCTTCAAGAACCTGTGCCAACTCCATGGTTACCCGATACTGGGGCTACTTCTCATATGACTGGCAATCCAGGTATTCTTAATAATGTTCAATCCTATCAAGGTCATGATTCTGTTAAGTTTGGTAATGGGTCCTCACTTCCAATTACTCATGTTGGTAATTATATGTTGTCTACTCCTTCCTCTAATTTTCGTCTTAAAAATGTTCTGGTTGTTCCTTCAGTTGCTCGTAATCTTGTTTCTATTAAAAAGTTTACTCGTGATAATAATTGTACTGTTGAATTTGATCCTTTTGGCTTTTGTGTGAAGGATCTGCGGACGCGGAATCCTCTTCTCAGCTGCAGTAGTCCTGGTGATCTTTATGAGTTTCCTCCTTCGTTGTCTTCGTCTTCTGGTTCGTCAAGTCATGTTGCGTTTCAAGATTCTCCAGTATTATGGCATCGTCGTTTGGGTCATTATAGCTCGTCTATTTTGTCCAAAATTTTTCATTCTTCTAGTTTTAATAAAATAAGTTGTAATGCTTGTCAATTGGGTAAGCATACTAGGCTGCCATTTTCTAATTTTCATGTACGAGCTTCTGCTCCTTTTACATTAATTCATTCTGATGTCTAGACGTCTCCTGTCTTGTCTTTTAGTGGCTTTAAATACTATGTGGCGTTTATGGACGATTTTTCTCGTTATGTATGGCTTTTTCCAATGAAACGCAAGAGTGATGTTTATCAAATTTTTGTTGAATTTGCAATGTTTATCAAAACTCAATTTCATTGTATGATTAAGGTTTTGCAGTGTGACGGTGGAGGTGAATATACAAGTTCTTTACTTCAGGATTTTGCAAGGGAAAATGGTATAAAACTTCAATAATCATGTCCTTATACCCCTCAACAAAACGGGGCAGTAGAAAGGTTACATCGTACACTTATTACTATGGTTCGCACATTGTTGAGTCAAGCATGTTTACCACTGCAGTTTTGGGTTGAAGCATTGCACATGGCAGTTTATTTGTATAATATTTTGCCTTCAAGTACTATGGCTTATGTCTCTCCGCATGAGAAATTATTTGCTAAACCTCCTATATATGCTCATGTTAAAGTTTTTGGCTGCTCTTGTTTTCCTAACGTTTTTGCCACTGCAGCTCATAAATTGGCTCCTCGTTCAATTCATTGTGTTTTCTTGGGAATTCCCTTGAATTATAAGGGTTACAGGTGCTATGATCCAGTTTCGAAGAAAGTCATTGTTTCCAGGCATGTCACGTTCAATGAGAATGAATTTCCCTATCAAAAGCTTGTTGCTGCAATGGAACAACATCAATCTTCTGCCACTACTCCATTTCGACTGCCGTTACCAAGTTTTCCATCTACTGTAACTTCATTGCAAAGAAAAGCAAAATCAGCACCAGTTCTGTTATCACAACCAGCATCACCTCTGTTACTGCAGGATACAGATTTCAGCACGCAACAAGTGTTCTTCTGATCTGCAAGAAAGTGCAGAAAATCCCTCCAATTCAATGCCGCTAGCAACTGTTGAAGAAAGGCCGACTGAACAAATTAATCAACATCCAATGACGACACGATCAAAGGCAGGTATACGCAAACCAAAGAATATATTTTCTATGACTGCTGTTCAGAGTACACAGTTTGTTGAGCCAACTTGTTTCACACAAGCAAATAAAGATCCACAATGGAAGAATGCAATGTCAGAGGAGTATAATTCCTTGTTAAATAACCAGACCTGGATACTTGTTCCAAAGCCGCAAAGTGGTAATATCATTGGGTCAAAGTTGGTTTATCGTGTCAAGCTTCGATCTGATGGAAGTTTAGAGCGATACAAAGTACGTTTGGTGGCTCAAGGTTTTGCGCAGAAGGCTGGACAAGATTATGATGAAACTTTCAGTCCAGTTGTTAAATCAACAACTATTCGAACTGTGCTCTCTTTGGCAACTTCGAGGGACTGGCCGATACATCAATTAGATGTCAAAAATGCGTTTTTGCATGGAGTGTTAAAGGAAGATGTTTATATGCAACAACCACGTGGGTTTGTTCATCCAGAATTTCCAGAATATGTCTGTAAGCTTCGAAAAGCACTTTATGGCTTAAAACAGGCACCGAGAGCGTGGTTTGAACGCTTTACTTCTTATCTTCAACTATTGGGTTTTCAATGTAGCCGTGCTGATAATTCTATGTTTATTTTGCGAAAGGGAGAGGATATGGCAGTATTGCTTCTGTACGTTGATGACATTATTCTAACTGCTTCATCTGGTTTATTGTTAGAACAGATTTTGGCTTCGTTGAAGGATGAATTTGCGATGACAGACCTTGGAACATTGCATTATTTCTTGGGGATTGCAGTTACGAAAAACTCATCTGGTCTATTTATGCATCAAACGAAATACATCTTGGATTTATTAAAGAAGTCAGGCATGGAGACAGTGAAACCTCTCTCAACACCAGTGGCAATTAATGATGTGCTTACTTCTTCAGTTGAAAGCCCACTTTGTTCGGATCCTCAACTATATCGCAGCATAGTGGGTGCGCTGCAGTACTTGACATTCACAAGACCTGATATCATCTTTGCAGTAAATCAGGTATGTCAATATATGCATTCACCACGTGAAAAGCATTTACACGCTGTAAAACGAATCCTTCGTTATCTTCGAGGAACATCAAACTATGGGTTACAATTGTATAAAGGAGGCGAACCATGTTTAACAGCTTATTCAGATGCGGATTGGGCAGGATGTCATGATACTCGTCGATCCACAACTGGATTTTGTGTTTATTTTGGCAGCAACTTGATTTCATGGTCCTCTAAGAAGCAAGCAACAGTTTCTCGATCAAGTGCGGAGGCTGAATATCAAGCAGTTGCGAGTTGTATAGCAGAATTGACATGGATTCGGTATTTGTTACATGAATTAAATGTTACCTTGAAGGACAGACCTGAAGTTTTTTGTGACAACATAAGTTCAACATACATGGCAGCCAATCCAGTTCAACATGCTAGAACTAAGCATATTGAATTAGATATTCATTTTGTTAGAGAAAAAGTAAGTGCAGGCCAGCTAAGTGTTAGACATATTCCGTCAAAAGAACAGACAGCAGACTTATTCACGAAAGGATTGACAGCACAACGTTTTCAGTTTTTGCGAAGCAATCTCTGTGTTCAACCACACATCGATTGAGGGAGGGTATTGGATAACTATTCTAGCTGTATTCTGTTAATAGAGATAAATATAGTTTGTATTATATTATATCTGTAACACCTAAATTCTCTCTACAATGTATTATAAATAGGAGTACTCTGTATCAATGAGAAATATTATTCATAACCGCCTTACAGTTAGCAGGTCACTATCTGTACAAGAAACTCACTGGAAAGCCTTTTGCGGCAGCGGAGATGATAGTAAGTGACTGCCAGTTATATGGAAGAGAAGAGCCCTGGGAAGTCTGGAAGAGATTCGGTGGTGACGAGAGAACTGATGTTAAGGATCTCTACTTTTTCACTGAATTAAAGAAGAAAGCCTCGCAGAAGAAGAACAAACAAACGCTGATTACTGACTGTTCTAGAGTTGATCGAAGTGTTGGTACTGGTGAGGGTAACTGGCATAGAGAAGATTCTGGGAAAATTTTTGAAGTCACGGCTAGGGCAGATTTTGATTGTAGGATTAAGATAGAAGCAACCAAGAAAAGGTTCAAATACAAAAACAGAAATTCAAGCCACCATTGCGGTTGGATCTTGTTTGAGTATAGTTTGCCTGATTTGAACCGTGAATTAGTGCTCTGTCGTTTGAGGAAAAATGGGTCTAAAACAGGGGAAAAAAAATAAGGGCAAGAGGAAAATAGATGATTGTGAGGGTGGTGAAGTTGTAAACTGTGAGATGGTGGTTACGTCTGGCAATAAGCGTATCAAGGCTAATGACATTGAAGCAGAGTCATACTATAACCAGATTAGGGCTAATGGAGATGATGATTGTTTGGTTATAGCTTCTGATTTTGATGATCAAATGGGTACTGAATTTTGGGCTAATAATCAAGTAGAAGAACAACAAGAAGTAACATCAGATTGTAGTATCATGAGAGGAAACGGAGATTATGGGAATTGGGTTATAGGTAGCGATTTTGATTATCCATTGGGAACTGAACTTAGGGCTAATAATCAGGTAGACGAGCTTGAACACGTTGTCTCAGAATGTAATGATATCTGGGCTCCTGGAGGTGATGAATGTTTGACGGTAGGCGCTGATCGTGATGAGCCAATGGGTACTGAATTTAGTGTTGAGGAGCTGCTGGATAATGCTAATACCTTTGAATTTGATCAGATCGATTATGGTGAAGAGAATGAGGATTTTTTTGCTGATGTGCAGAAATTTCTGGGGTCTGATTCTGATCCTGGTTCTGGTTCTGTTTAGTGCCTCTTGTACATTCTCTCTTCCTCTTTTCCACAACCTTGGCCATAGAGCTGCTGTTTAATTGCAGATATGACGAGGAAAACATTTTTGGTGGTTCTTTTTTTTAGTTTGTTTCAAAAATATGGAACATGATTGGTGTTTTCTGTGTAATCAATTTACATGTTGATTCATTAAAGGAAAATCAAGTATTGGATTCAAAACATATGTGTTGTTTCTTTTCAGTATTATTTAGTATTTTCAGCTTGTCTATATTCAATTCAATTCAATTATTAATGTGTTGGGAAATGCTGAATTTGTGCATTTGAATGATGGGTTCATATGAATATGATCAGGATGGCTTCCTTCCTTGCATACTTAAATGTATTGTCCGGTATACTCTGTTTTTGGTTGAAAGAAATGTCCCTGCAAGTTTTGTGTGATTTCAAGATGTTTGGTTTGATGCCTGATCAAATGGCCTGTGTTGCAAGGCTTTCAGTTTGTGTAATCTGGTCTTAAAGGCTTTTTTTTCTTTTTTTGCCTTTTTGTTGCCAAAATAATGAAATACACGAAATTAAGATGTTTTTCAATTTCCTCTGTTTGTTTCCATGTAAATGTTTTTCAAAATAAAACAGACACTTGACAGAAGAATTTGATAGGGAATTGATTTCTATTTTTTCTGACGTGATAAACTGAGACTAGATTTGTAAGTTCAAATGACTGTTATGTGAGATTTGTTGATTTCTTGAGCCTGTTGCTTCTCTAGCATGCCCATATCCATGGTACACAGTAAGACATTTCAATCACATACCAGACATCTGATTCAAAAACGATCCAAGATGGGAATTGTAGTCTTCTTCTTGAGGATCAATTGAAAAGGAATCATTATAAGATTTTTAAACTTATATGGGTTCCATCAAATTCCATGACGTTTAAGAACATTAACCCAAAAGCAGTTAAAATACCAACTGTATGAACTAATATTTAACAGCTATATACCAGTTAGATGAACAAGTCAAAATGTTTACGATTCCATGTGTAAACACAGTAGAATAAGTGGGTCATAAAGCCCATAGTTAAAATACAATTTTCTGATTCTTAACAATTAACTATAGTCAATGTTTATAACAAAATACTTTTGATTTTAGTAATTTTATATATTTTTATATACTAGCATTAATGATTTGATGTGTAATTAATATTAGGGATGAGAAAATGGTTCATTTGATTCAAACCTAACCAAACCAAAGTTAAAAATCTAAATTTGAATTTTGTTTGATTGCAATCGAACCAAAATTGATATTAAATTCAACCATATTGAACCAATCGATTTTGATCAATTTGTACCATTTGGAATCGATTTTAAGTCTAACCAGTTAATTTTTGTAAAATCAAGTCGAATCACTAATAATTTCAATTCAAACTAACTAACCCATAAAACAAAATTCCCTTTCAATGCGTTTACTGAGCTGAACTAATATATGTAATTTTGATTAGTTGTTTTGCTCACCCCCTAATTAATATTATTTTCTAAAACTAATTTTCACATTTTTTAATTATTCAACAAATATTTTTGTTCGAAAGACTTTGCTCATTACAAGTTGGGCATTTAATATAATAATTTTATTAATTAAAATATTTAATAGATATAATTTTATAAATAGAGAGTTTCAATAGATCAAAGTGAAAAATTAAAAATTGACATATAATTTTTTACAAAAATTCATAAATAAATTAATAATTTTTCATCAACAATATCTTCCCCTTATATATTTTTAATAAAATCATAATCTACATAATTTGAAGTATATATTGATCACTAAATTAATAATTAATAATTAATAATTGAATTTTAATTTCTAAAAGAAAAGTTTTAAGTTATTATATAATATATTAACACAATCTAAGCTAACCTAAATTGGGTTTAGTATGAGTTCGTTTTCAATCCAAATAAATAATAAACTTTTTTTTTTTTATTACAAGAGATATTGAATTTCTCCCGAGAGAAGCACACATTCGTACACAATTACTAAGTTCAGGACGAACACAGGCCCAAACAACCTCGGCGTTGGGTCCCGCCGCTATTATTTTGAACAAAACCATTTCCTTTTTCCTGTTTCCTGTTTCCTGTTTTATAAAACCGCTCCTTCCTTCTATAAAGGCACTCTTCTCGTTGCCCAATCCCACAACTGCACTAGTTATTGCTCTAAGTTTCAAAACTAAGCATCTTAGCTTCGATCACTTAAAATCTAGAAATGAGTTACCTGAACCGCGTTTCCTGTTTCAAAACTATAGTCAAGTACGTATCTGTAGATCTGTACAAAATTGTTACTCGAAACTTGAGAAATTTTCTCGTGCTACCTGTCTTCCATCATTTCTCCATCAGTCTATTACCCAAAGCTACATGAATGTTCATGGGAACTCAGGGTAACGTGCAAAAGCAACTTCCAGTCAGATTAGATGAGGTCTTATATTAAATAGAGATTGAATTAGATTGATGTTTACGCCATTTTGGTACGCTTTGAGTGCGTTTCATTCATCCAATCAAGGCATTCTTCTGCAGTTCCTGTGGGATGGGCAAGTTGCCAAACTAGCAATTTTTGTTGCTGCAAAGAGGAAATAAATTAGAATCAAGAAATTTTATAGTAGCTCTCAACTATGGGAAAGAACGAATGCCTTACCCATTCCCGAACAAGAGGTCCTCCTGATTTAAGCTGCAAAACGCTGATAATATCTTTGCCATTAACCAGTCGCTATACGTCCCAGATTTTTTCAAGACCTGTATCATGATAAAAACATCACAATCAGAAAAAGGACATGCAGGGGAGCTTCCCAGTCAAAATAAAACAAACTAGGGTTTTCTTATGTCTATAATATATACATAGCAAATAATGAGTATTTGACATTTTTATACCTATGCTCAGAAGGATAAAAATTCTTAGGAGTATGATAAGGATTAAAGAAGCCAGCAACAATGGAACACAGAGTGTTTACAGGAGATGTCGTTTTGGGATAGCATTCCCGAATCTCTTTCTGTTTATTCACATATCTGTGTTTGTATTTATATAAGAACTGAACCAATCACAGAGTTGTGTGAGTTGGCATTCGGTTAGAGTCTAGACTAAACTAACATGCCTGTGAGGATACAAAATACAATATATACACTTTACACCCCCCCCTCTCAAGCTGGATTTGGAGAGAAATCAACCAATCCAAGCTTGCAAACAAAAGTCTGAAATGGCTGATTAGATAAAGGCTTGGTGAACAAATCAGCTAACTGAAGTGAACTGGGGAGATAGGGAGTACTAATAAACCCAGTTTGTAACTTGTTGCGCACCACGTGACAATCAATATCAATGTGTTTAGTTCTTTCGTGAAAAACGGGGTTAGCAGCAATGTGCATGGCTGCTTTATTGTCACAATGCAAAGGTATTGGGGTAGGTACAATAATATGAAAATCAGTAAGCAAGGAAGATAACCATTGTAGCTCACAAACAGTGGATGCCATTGCCCTGTACTCAGATTCGGTAGAAGAACGACTGACGGTTGGCTGCTTCTTCAATTTCCAAGAGACCAACGAAGTACCCAAAAAAATACAAAATCCTGTAACGGACCTCCTGGTGTCAGCACAAGCTGCCCAATCGGCATCAGAGAATGCCCGAAGCTTGAAATCATTCACGGCAAACAGAAATAAACCCATAAGACTTGTGCCTTTCAAATATTTTACAACAGCCAAGGCTGCTTTAAAATGATGTTGGTTTGGAACCTGCATGAACTGACTTAATTGCTGAACAACAAAACTTATATCGGGTCGAGTAAGAGACAGGTATAACAATCGACCAACAAGATGGCGGTAGCATTCAGGATCCGGAAGAGGATTGCCCATGTCAGCTGTAAGTTTTAGCCCCTGAACATAAGGACTAGAAAGGGCTGTGGCATCCTGTAAACCAGTATCGGCCACAATATCTGAAATAAACTTATGTTGCGTTAACAACATACCATCCGAGGATCAAGCAATTTCAATACCCAAAAAATACTTTGCAGGACCAAGATCTTTGATAGTGAACTTGGTATGTAAGGATTCTTTCAAAGCAGTAATCAAGTCAATCGAAGGACCTGTAATAAGACAATCATCAACATAAACCAAGATAGCCAAAAAGGCAGGACCTTGACCTTTAGTAAACAAACAATGATCATAGGATGATTGAGTAAACCCCTGTGTGAGCAAACTAGAAGTCAATTCTTTGTTCCACTGGCGGCCAGCTTGCTTCAACCCATAAAGTGACCGTTGCAACTTACAAACTTGTTCAGGCATAGCTTTCTCATAACCGGGCGGCACCTGCATATAAATGTCTTCATCAAGAAACCCATGTAAATAGGCGTTGTTGATATCAAGTTGATGCACGGGCCATGTGAAAGCAGCTGCAACGGTTAAGAAAACTCGAACAGTAACCAATTTAGCCACAGGAGAAAAGGTCTGGTTGTAATCCAAACCGAGCAATTGGTTATACCCCTTGGCGACAAGATGAGCCTTGTAGCGTTCGATGCTGCCATCTGCATTATACTTCACCCTGTAAATCCACTTACAACCAATAGGAGTGACATTAGGAGGTAAATCAGTGAGCACCCAAGTATTATTTTGTTCTAATGCAGTGAGTTCCTTATGCATGGCAATTACCCAATTAATGTCATTTTTAGCTTGATTATAATTACAAGGTTCAATAATCTTGAATCAGTGAAAAATGGATATTTGAGCAACCTCAGCCATCGAATCACTACCAGAACCAACCTCAACCGTCAAATGTGGCTGTTGAATGATATCAGGTGGACCACTTTCTGGATGTTCAACCAAATCAGGAGGCAGTGATATTATGTCAGCGAGCGGTAAAGGAGCAGTAGAGGGAAAAGTGGAAATAGGGACATCCTAATCTGTAATACATTTAGGTAAAACAAAATCTGTGATACTGTCAGGTTTAGAATGATGAAATGGAAACACATCTTCAAAGAAAACCACATCCCGAGAACTGAAAAGAGCTTTGGTGTGCAAATTATAAAGTTTATATGCTTTTTGCTGCTGAGCATAACCAAGTAAAACACAAGGAGAAGCCCGAGGAGCAAACTTTCGCTTGTGTGGTAAAGTACTGGTAGCAAAACACAAACAACCCACAGTTCGAAAATAACTATAATCAACAGATTTGCCATGTAATCTTTCATAGGGTGTTTGCCAATTAAGATTTTCGGAGGGTAACCTATTAGCAATATGAGTAGCAATCAACAATAATTCAGACCAAAAGGAAGATGGAAGCTCAGATTGATAAAGTAAAGCTCTGGCAATATTCAAAAGAGTGCGATGCTTTCTTTCAACAACTCCGTTTTGCTGCGGAGTGTGAACACAAGACCGTTGATGTAAAGTGCCCTTTTCTTGAAAAAATGAATTGCAAGCAAAATTAATGAACTCAGTGCCATTATCCGATCGTATTATTTTGATAGTCTTGCCATAATGCGTGAACACATATTGAAAATAAGACTTTAGAGCTGTCAATACCTGATCTTTACTTTTCAACATATATGTCCAGCAAAACCGACTGAAATCATCAACAATCGTCAACATATATACAGCATTAGTGACAGATTTTAACTGATAAGGGCCCCATAAATCCACATGAGTGAGATAAAAAATATCCACAGTAGTGATTGTGCTAGTTGAAAACGGCAAACGAGTTTGTTTTGCAATGGGACAAATTGGACACATCAAATCAGCATAATCATATTGAGAAATTCCAGGAACATGTTTCAATCTTTTATGTGCTATATGCCCCAAACGAGCATGCCACAGCATTGCTAAATGCCTATCGTGATTATTACAAGTAGCAGTAGAAAAACAACTACTGTGTTTATTAAAAGAATCACTTGTCAAAAAATAAAGGTCTTCAATAACCCTTCCTTCTCCCAACACCTTCTTAGTCAGTAAATCCTGGAATACACAATGTTCAAGAAATGAGTGGACCGACAAACGGTAAGTTCTAGTGACCAAACTGACGGACATGAGATTGCAATTAAATGAGGGAACATATAAGACATTGTACAAAGTTATTCGATCATTTAATTTTATATTCCCTATATGTGTCACTGATCTGGTAGAATTGTCAGGTAACCGAATGGTTTTAGGTGGTTTTAGCTCAATCACTTGATTATAAAAGGACAGCTTAGGTGTGATGTGATAAGTTGCTCCAGAATCAATTATCCAATTATCCTTGCAACTAATATCAATGCCAAAAATAACAGAATTAAGTAACGTACCTGCGAAGTTCACATTTCTGATATTCCCATCATCTTGCTCAGCAAAGCCACCCTTGGACCTGAGAAACTTTTGGAACTCTTGCTGTAAATAATCAGAGACAACGTTATTAGCATTGGGTACATCATTTCCTTTCTGATTCTGACTATGTTGTTGTAATGGAGACTCTGCTTCTGCAATCTGTGAAACATTATTAGCAGCATAATACTTGCGCACGTCCACCCCCCTACTCTTCTGTAACTCAATAAACCAGTCAGGATATCCATGAATAGAGAAGCAATCATCAATCTTGTGCCCTCCTGTTTTGCAGTTGGTGCAATACTCCTTCTTCCTATCCTCTTTTCTGGTGTATGATGAATTTCCGCCACTGTTCTTAATTTTATTTCTATTTTTGGAATAACTACTGCTACCCCTTCTCGCCATCATAACTGCTGCCATTTCAGTGGATGTGATATTGCTGGTCTGTACTTCCCTTTGTTTCTCTACACTCATCACCATGGAATAGGCTTTGTTAATCGATGGAAGAGGATCTTGCAGCAACACTTGATTCTTCACGTTATCATATTCATCCCCTAAACCCATCACAAATTGCATAAGCCTATGATTGTTATCATAATCAGTGATAGCTGTACCAACCTCACAACATACTGGTAAAGGTGCTAAACATAAAAGCTCATCCCACTTCTTCTTAAGCTTTGTATAATACTCTTGCACAATATCATCTCCTTGCTTGTAACTAGCGATCTCCCTTTTAATTTGATAGATCATCGGTCCATTACTCTCACCATATCGTTGCTTTAACTCATCCCACAACGCTTCTGCGTTTTTGCAGAAAACAAACGCATCAGATATATCTTTGGCCATGGCGTTTAGCAACCATGAAACCACCATACTATCTGCAGTCAACCATTTATCATAATCGGCCGACCCAGATTCAGGTGCTTTAATCTTCCCATCAACAAAACCCAGCTTCTTCTTTGCTCTTAAAGCAATCTGAACTGATCTGCTCCAAGAGAGGTAATTTGGTCCTCTCAAAGGTACACTCACTAGGCTGAATCCAGGCGCCTCCGAACCATGAGTATGATATGGATCATCCTTAGTTGATTTGGTGTTGATCGCAGCAATGATCTTCGCCAGATCTTCTGGAGACATCATCGTCTCGATTGTAAATTTTCTAACTTATGTACTTTTCTCAATTTTAGGCAATTGAAACAAGGTTTCGATTAATACAATTACCACGACTCTGATACCATGATAAGGATTAAAGAAGCCAGCAACAATGGAACACAGAGTGTTTACAGGAGATGCCGTTTTGGGATAGCATTCCTGAATCTCTTTCTGTTTATTCACATATCTGTGTTAGTATTTATACAAGAACTGAACCAATCACAGAGTTGTGTGAGTTGGCATTCGGTTAGAGTCTAGACTAAACTAACATGCCTGTGAGGATACAAAATACAATATATACACTTTACAGAGTATGAATCATATAACACAGATGAATTTTCATACCTAGTCCAGTAATGGCATTCTCAACTGTCTTAAATAGTTCTCTTCTCTTGTCGAGTTGAAACTGTTTATCTAAAAGTTCTTGAGTAAAATCTGTGTTGGTGGGATATATCACAGTAGATATCAATAAAGCAACTCGCCAGAAGTCTTTGATTTCTCGTAGCCGAAATCCTGCATCATTAAAGTTACAAGTAGCAGTTTACTGAACTGAATGCCCTAATTGTTTGTGATATATTTAATATAATGGCTGAGCAGCCATTCCAATGAATGCCAAAAGGGGCGGATTTAGGCAATCAGGCTATTTCAGGGTAAGAATACTGAACTATTCCGGCACATCTATACGGTCACGGATATTGTGGTCACTTACTATTTAGAATAGAAAATTGACTATCTAGAATAAAATGACAGAGGTTGGGTGACTTGTTACAAATTTATAGATATTTACTAGAATGATTGTTTATAGTAGTGAAAGTTATCAATAGACGAGCCAAATAAGAAAGAATCATAGAGAAATCAGCGAGAGGTTGAATATGCCGCGGACAACTTTATACTTGCCAATACGCGGTGTTCTAATGAGAAAGGCACATCAATAAGTTCTACTCCCCAGTCAACTTCATCTGGATGGGTGTCCTCATTAGAAGTAAGCAAAGGGATCAAGTTTAAGAATTTCTCAATTGAACTATGTATCTTAATAATGTTAGGATTAATTCAAAATAATATTATTAAAAATATATTGAGATTTCAATTTTAGTTATACCAGATTTTCTGCATAGAATTTGATGTTTTTGTTATTAAGATTAATGATTTTTAGGAGTATTTTTAGGTCTTATTTGATTCACTTGTAAGCCTATAAATAGGCATATCCTTTTGTTAATTCAATGAAGTGCTAAACATTGTTAATCATCTTGTGCATTTCCATTTCTCCTTCCCTAAAATTTCAACATTTTTGGTATCAGAGCCTATCCCTTTGAGCCAATAAATAAATATAATGGCCACAAACACTATTCCATTTTCTTCCCCTCCAATTTTTGTTGGTGAAAATTATAAGCTATGGGTTGTTAAAATGAAAACTTATTTACAAGCTTATGACTTATGGGAGCATGTTGAAACAGAAAAAAAAAAATCCCTCCGTTGCCATCCAACCCAACTATGGTTCAAATTAAGAATCATAACGAAGAAAAAGCCAAAAAATTCAAAGCAAAACATGCCTTCACTCTTCTGTTTCGGACATAATTTTCACAAGTATTATGACATGTGAAACAACAAAGCAAATATGGGACTCATTAAAAAATGAGCATCAAGGCAATGAGGAAACGAAATTGATGCAAGTTTTGAATCTCAAAAGAGAATTTGAGATGCAAAAATGAAAACATATGAAGGTGTCAGAGAATATGTTAACAATCTCATGCCCATTGTTAACAAAATTAAATTACTTGGTGAGGAATTTCTTGAAAGAAGGGTGGTTGCAAAAAATTCTTTTTGGAGTATTGGAGAGATGTGCTCCATGAGAACATTGGAGAGATGTGCTCCAAAATAAAGAAAGTGATGAGAGGTGCATCAATATTTGAAGAGAAGTGCTTCAAAAAAAAAAAAAAAAATAAAATTCATTTGCTAGTTTGATGAGAAGTGCATCAATATTTGGTGAGAAGTGCATCAAAATGATGAGTTGGAGGTGCTTCAACAAAGTTAATTTGAGAGAGGTGCTTCAAATGCTAGATTAAAAAAAAATTATCATAATAAAAAAATATATTATGTTTGAATTAAGAGGGAATGTTAGGATTAATTCAAAAAAATATTATTAAAAATATTTTGAGATTTCAATTTTAGTTAGACCAGATTTTTTGCATAGAATTTGATGTTTTTATTATTAGGATTAATGATTTTTAAGAGTATTTTTAGGTCTTATTTAATTCACTTGTAAGCCTACAAATAAACATATCCTTTTGTTAATTCAATGAAGTGCTAAACATTGTTAATCATCTTATGCATTTCCCTTTCTCCTTCCCTAAAATTCCAACAAATAACCTACAAAAAAACAATTGAAGTTATCTTCAAGAAGCCCCTGAGACTGTTGAAATTATATCCTATCATTAGTAGATGCAGTTAGAAACCAAAGAGAATAGGTTAAACTCACTGTTTCAGAGTCGCTGACTTTTTGCTTAAGAGAGTCTTTGAAGACAAAGTTGACAACAGGAGCCTGCAGCATGAGAACACATGGGCAGCTTCCGCAGCAAATAAACTTAACTATTGGATATCGAAATAAAGATATGCATGTATTGAAACCCAAGACAAAGAGTACAATCAGAAAATTAAGAAACGACAAAAGCCTGAAAAGATAATTCAGGGCCAAAGGGAATTCATTATGATTCAAAATCAAATTGTTTGTACTTTGTTGAATGTTGCAGCCGGGTCAGGATGCCCCAAAAAAATACAACTGTAAAGTGGCTCCCTGCCAAAATCCCATTCTGAGAGAGGGTGAGAGAATTATACAAGGGGGACAACAAATGGTGCGAAAAAAGCTTAAATATTTGCATCATCCTATTATGAAACTAAACAATGGTAACAACTTCCTGTGATGCACGTTTAGTGTTCATGTGGATCCGTTGCATGCTTCCAGAAATAAAGAAACAAGCACAAAAAGATGCAGGATATAAAGAAAAAGAAACAAGGACCATACCTTTTTACCCTTCTCATACTTCTATTTAACATTTCTGAATGGAAGAAACAACGCAGCATATAAACAGAGTCTCCTTTGTTCATCCTAGAATGCAAATGTGACGGTATTTATAACTCAAAACCAAAGACAACACACTAAACATGCATAAAAAGAATTGAAATGGAAACTACTTTAGATAATGTCAACAGAAGAAGGTGAAAGTAAAAAGATTTGGGAAATAATTCGCGGCCCAATAATAATGATGTCAGCAAAAGTGTATAGGAATTCTCTCAGGATCAATATCTCATGAAAAGCGTGCATTCCAGCTGCTATTATACTACAAAAATTTCTTAATAAAAATGCAAAACATCAAAACTGCTCAAACGATATTGAATGAATGGGTTTACTTTGCTCAATAAGCTGCATCTATTTTTAAATTCCAAAGCGGTAAAATTTCAGGATAGAGGAGAAAACTTTTAAAACGCACTATGTTTGACCACCAAATTACTGGACTAGAGATAGGCATAGCCGATTCATTGAACCGTCGGTTCCGGTTTTTTGAACCAACGGATCAAAATTTTTAAATTGTTAAACCTGAATTGGCTCTTAAACTGTCGGTTCCGGTCGGGTTTCAGTTACGGTACAGTTTTGATGAACTAACGGTTCCGATCACGATTTCTGGTGATATATATATATATATTTTTTAAAAAAATCAGTTCTAAAGTTACATTTTTTTTTCGAAAATATTAATATGAGTTTAAAAAATATTAGTAAATTTTATTTTAAATAAATTTTAGAATGCTCATACTCATATAAGAATAAAAATAATTAATTTTACAAAATAATCAAATAAGTTATCACTTTATTTTGTTTAAATGTTATTAATTAAATAACTTATAAGAAAATTTTGAAAAATGCTTCAAAAAAAATGTAATTTTAAACTTAGTAAACAATTTAAAAGGGTAAAAAAAAAAAAGTTAAAAACAATATAAGTTTGGACCAAGTATTTCTCTCTTTTCTTTCCATTTTACTTTTTAAATTTTTAACTTTTAAAGTAAAGCGTATTTTTTTTAAAAAAAATCTTAAGTAAAGTATATCATGTAGTAATATATTATTAAGACTTTTAGAGATGTATAAAATATGCTAAGTGATTATTATTTTGAAAATAAAAAGAGAAAATTTTCGGTTCGAACTGGACTGGAACCACCGGTTCAGGGCTGGTTCAGGTTCAAATTTTAACATTCACATGAACTTTAACCGGCCCTTGAACCACCGATTTCGGTTCAAAATTTTGAACCGACGATTTTGATTTGATTACGGTTCATCTACAGTACGGTTCGATTCCAGTTCAAAATGAACCGGTAGTCATACTTAACTAGAGAAAGATAAATTATAATCACGCTAATGCATGCCTTCATCATTCCTAAGCTCTTGCTAAATAATATAACAAACTCTAATTTGGATTTTGGCCCAGTTTGATACTCAAACTTAGCATCAGATTTATTTTACATAAAAACAGAGATAAGATGTAATTATCAATGACATCATGAACCATATCATACTTGTGGCATCCATCTGACAATGCTGGCTCAACCTTAGGAGGAAAACCAAAGACAACCCAGAATAATGTCAAATTTGAAATATGTGTCGTAGCTTTAACAGGTTGATTGCCAAAAATCACGAGATCAACCTGCACAGAAGAGCAGCAACGAGATAAATAATAAACAACTATCATAGTACACAATGGATATAAAGAAGTCCCTCACAAGCAAGTCAATGTCTTGCCAGACATCAAAAAATATTTTGAGGCACATGCTATTCATCTATTCAAGAGGGTTAGCATACTTCAGTTCCAATGCGCTCTTTGCTAATTTTCACTGCAAGAGCATTTTGCACATCATCACAGGCAACAGCTACTTTGAGTTCTTCATCAAGTATGAATCCAAACCTTGCACCTAAATAACCAGAAATTAGCCATGTAAGACATAGAAATGGAAAAAGAGAAGCAAAACAAAAAGAACCAATAGAAGTGAAGAAAAATATTAGGTTGTAAGATCACGCTAGCTGACTACGCATATGAAAAAATTTGAGGTGTTTTGTAAGACATGATCAGGTTATATAATAGACATGGACTCAAAAGTTTTCAGCAGTTGAGTTATTGCCCATATATGCATAGCAATTTCAGAGCAATACTTAAGTTTGATCTTACTTCTTAATTACTGCTGTTATTAGTTGGTAGTTGTTTAAAATGAAGCCCCAGAAGATTTACAAAGTTCAACATGTTTCACCTATCCAAGGACCAACATGAGTTCTAATTGTTTGGTAGAGTTTTATTTCATATAAAATTTATAATTCAATTGAAAGAACAAAACCCGAATGTTTCTTGAAGACATTACATGACACTAAGAAAACAAAATAGAGATGCAAAAAAAAAAAAAAAAAAAAAAAAAAAAAAAAAAAAAAAACCAAGGAAGTTTTGATACTGAACTATTTCAAGACATGTTGAGCGAGAAACTTGCATATGTTATCCAAAAAATTATGTGTAGTCAAATTTCACCAAAAGGAAAAAGAAAAATGAAATTCCCAACACAATCAAATAAAATCTAAATTCAGAAGTACCAAATCGAATAGCTCGAAGAACTCTAAGTGGATCATCCAAAAAAGTAGCTTTTGGAGGTAAAGGAGTAACTATTTTTCCAGACTTTAGATCTTCAATGCCTGCAATGAAAGAAAGAGAAGGCAATATAAGTGAGAAAGCTTTATGCAAAGGACGTAACAAATTTACTTAACAGTAAACGAAAGAGAACAGCATAGAAAGCCTATCTTAACCTCTTTCGGTAAATTCCTCAACTGAACTGGTATTAATATTGTAGAACAAGCTGACATAAAATGAAATGTTAATGCCATACGTTAGTCCAACAACAAATATATAGTTATCATGAATAGCGTACAGAGAGCGCACCAATTTAATCATTTAAAGAGGAAGATACCAACATAAATGAATGTAATTTATTCACGAAGCTAATTGCTGAATAATTTGTTTTGACTTTGTTGAAAATAATTATTGTTTCCATTTATGTTTTTCGTTATAATACAAGTGAACCTGCCTTGAGCTGAAAAATATCTTGAATATTTCAACAAAACTTATTATGCATAAGCAAATTTTTAAATTTTGATATTTCATTGCACTCACAAGCTATGCCTAGTGCAATTACCGAATACAAATTTTGGCATAGTCTTAGGCTCGAAAACCACCTCCCTAATTCTAAAAAAAAACCCTATTTGATTTGTATTTTCCTGGTAGGATTGCTCTTAAATTTTAATATGATTATATTTGGTTTGTTAAATGAAAAAGTCTGGCATCAAATAAACAAATGGATCTTTAATTACCAAACTAAAATTAGCTTTAAAAATTTGAGTGACCAATGGTTTAATTTGGCCTATTGATGTAGTTATTGATGGATACCACATAAGTCAGTAGTTAGATAGTCTACTTGAAAAACTTAACAATAGGCAGTAGTCATTTGCTGGTTAAATTGGAAAAGTGAAGACTGTAAAATTAATTCATTGTAGTTTTGATAAAACATCTCAAAATAAATTAATGATAATAAAAAAAATGTGATTTGTATTTATTAACTTGATTTTCCTTGGCTTCTTAAACATACTTGAAGTTTTAATCAAGCATGCAATTGGAAAACTAACACGAGATAGATGATAGATTAATGAGTAAGAAGTAGGTTTAAAATTCTAAAAATTATAACAAACTCTGACATGCACATGTATACCATTCTTTTTATTTAGGCCTAATGTATTTATGTTATCTATATTGGTCTCTCATTTGTCTTTTGAAATTTGAACTTTTCTTGGCTGCAAATTCATAGTCTTGGAGACAACTCCAAGCTTTGAAACTAAAGTGGATAAGTTCTGCTTTTCAACTTTTAACTTTGGATTAGTTTAGGTAAGTGGAGATTTGAATTCGAAACTTTTAGATTTTTGCAAATAGTTTCAGTATCACTAAACAAAACTCATTGGTTATCTTTTTCAAAATTTAATTGCTTAGTTATTGTTAAGCTCTCAAAATTTTAGGTGTAGTAAATTGTAAATTAACCCATCCTCGGGGCAAATTTGGAGTATATATACTGGATTTATGATAGTCATGTTAGGATAAGGATTACGAATCCTACATTATCTGTTGGTTGGAGTTCATGTAGAAGTCTAGTATTATTATTTTAATATATTTTATTATTGTATGTTAACAGTAGTTCCCCATTAGTTATTTGGTCATTTTATGCCCAAATGTAGTGTTTATGTATTTTTAGTGTCTGTTTATTTCATTAGTTTTTTTTTATAAGCTTTTGTTGTGTTGCTTGTTGTGAAGGCTGTCATTTTATGGCATCTTTATTTTGCAAAGAATTAGGCATTGGTTTGGGGGGGTACTTGAAGAGTTGCCTTATTAAATGAGGTGACTCTTCAGTTGCCTTATTCTGACGATGTGGAGATAAAGGATCTAATCAACCAATGCTTGTTTCAAGCTATCAACGCCAACAGTATGAACTTTGTTTGGATAACCAAGTTAAAGATAGGTTATACTAAGATGAAAGTGAAGAAAAACCACATGGAGGATGCACTAAAGGGTGTTGAAGTTACCATGAGGGAACAGGAGGCTCAGCATTAGGCAGAGATTGCGACTCGAGATGTTGATGTAGACAGGTTGAGAGAGGAGAGCTGGGAATTACTCAACAAGAATAAAGAGCTTGAAAGCAAGGTAAAAGAGATGAGAAGGAGCTGTAGAAGTTTTAGGATTAAGTGGGGTCTGAGGAAGATAATCTGGCAAAGGCATGCTTAAGCTTGAGGACGACCATTCTAACCCAACTGAAGGCGAAGGAGCCTAAAGTTGACTGGGGTTGGATAAATGAAGTACACCTAGATGAGGGTGATGAAGACGAGGAAGGAGAAGAGGATGCAAATCGCCCTATCGATTATTTGTCTCCACCAAGGGTAGAAACTAAGGTATCTGCTGATATTCACCTCATTTCTTCAAAAGGGCGAGGTGCAACTAGGGATGGGTCTACTGACCAAGACATATAGCTAGATTAGGATTTATAGAGGGTAAAAAGTTTTGTAACTTATCTTTTTGAATAGGGATACCTTGTAAAATAACTATGTGATCACTTTTTATGAAATGAATGAAAATTATCACTATTGCTCGTGTGTTGAGCTTTTCATATTTGCCTAAGTATTTTTCTTTTACTTTTAAGATTTAAAGTTAAAATCCAAACTGTGTATAATCGAGCCTAAGGGTTTACTTAAGTTTTATTCAGTGAGTTACGTGTTTCCAAATCTATGGAGTTAGTAAAAAGGACCGCTTAGGTCATCTGGGTGAGCTATGAGCTAATGGACTTAGAGAGAAGGACCGCTTAGGTCATCTGGGCGAACTACGTATGTCCGAGCTAATGGACTTGGCGAAGAGGACTGCTTAGGTCATCTAGGCAAGCTATGTATGTTCGACCTAATGGACTTAATGAGAAGGACTGCTTAGGTCATCTGGACAGGCTACGAATGTCCAAGCTAATGTACTTAGTGAAAAGGACCGCATAAGTCATCTAGCGAACTAATGTGAAGGCTGGAAAGAGAAAAATTTTTAAGTAAGATCCTTTAGGAAAAACTTAGTGCATCATGCCCTTTTTTATCTTTGAAAGGCTTGATACATTAAGTGAAAAAACCTGAGGCCTTATTATTATTCAAATACAAAAGTTACTTTACATATTATTAACTAGAGACACAATATGCATTTTTAGATTATTAGCGTTCCATGTCCGAGGTAATTCAACTCCCTCAATCTTTCTCAGCTTATATGTTCTTGGGCCTAATGCTTCAAAATTTCATAGTGACCTTCCCATTTCTATCCTAATTTACCCACATCTGTTAAGCATCTGGTTATCTCTGCCTTTCGCCATACTCTGTCTCCTTCTCTGAACTACCTACTTTGAACTTGCTTATTAAAGTATCTTCTTATCCTTTGTTTGTATGCTTCAACTCGGACCGCAGCATCCTCCCTAAGCTCCTCTGCCAAGTCTAAGCTAATTTTTGGGCTCTCATTGCTGTCGAGCTCTTCGTACACTCCTGCTCTTTTGCTAGGTATGCTGATCTCTACTGATACAACTGCTTTGGTCCCATATACTAAAGAGAAAGGGGTTTGCTATGTTGCTTGCCGAGGCATGGTTCTATAAGCCCATAAGACGCTATTTAGTTCATCTACCTAGTTCTCTTTTTCTCCATCCAACCTCTTCTTTAAGCCTTGCGGGATGGTACTATTGGTGACTTCAGTAAGGCCATTAGTTTGTGGGTGGGCTACCAAGGTAAATGGAGCCCAATGTGCCAGTCTTCACAAAAAGATTTGAAGACTCCTGAGTCAAATTGCTTACCAGTTTTAGTAACAATTTTATGGGGCACGCCATATCTAAACATCACATTGTTCTTGAAAAAGCTAATAACCCGAGCTGGGGTAATGGTGTTGAGGGCCTTAACTTCTACCCAGTTGGAGAAGTGATCAATTGCAACTAGCATGAACTTTCTTACGCTCTTGTTGTGGGAAAAGGTGCTAGAATTTCTATCCCTTATTGAGCGAAAGCTAGGCTGATGATAAGGATTGTAGTTCTGATAAGGCTTTTCTGGATACACGATCATATTTTTGACAAGTGCTACAATGGCGAATATGCTGGCTAACATCCTTCTTCATTATTTGCCAATAGTATCCTAGGAGCAGTATTTTTCGAAGCATACCTCTGAGCCCTCATGTGCCTTGCAAACACCTTCATTTGCCAATAATTGCCTTCTTCCTCAGTTAGACACTTCACCCAATGATGTGATTTTGATCTCTTGCAGAGTTCTCCATTTTCCATTGCATAGTTCGCCGCTTTCCCGCAAAGCTTGATCACCTCTTACTTATTGCTAGGCCGAACGTCATTCTATAAGAAGTCAATGATCAGACCCATCCAGTTACTATCGGTTGGGATACAAGGACTTCATTTAACTCATAGCTCAGCCGGTTTTGGTGTTAGACAATCACTTCCCTTAGTAAATCTTCTTCCCGCGTTGCAGCTTTGGCTATGGAGTTTGCCTCTTTATTGTTCACCCGTTCTATTTAGGTCATCTTCCTAATGCTGCCTTCTTCTTCTAACTTGTGTAAGAGGAATAAGGCTAGATAATGGTACTTGAATAGATTTCGCTTTTTGGTTATTAAACTCTCATACTCGGCACCATTGTTAGTTGTCGTAAAGTCTGGGCGTACGACATACTGAATTTTTTTCTTTCTTGGCCCTTGTAGATTACCCCTGCTGTAGCTCCCGAGCTCCCTAAGGCCCTGTCAGTGTGCAACTGCCAAGTGTTGTAGCTGGGGTTCAGGAGTTCGGCTTCAGGCTCGCCTTTTTCATCTTCACTAGAAATTTCGGCCACAAAGTCTACAAGCATTTGTGCCTTCATTACGGTACAAGGAGTGTACCTGATATCAAATTCTCCTAATCTAATCGACCATTCCACCAATCTTCTGGAAGTTTCGGCTCAGTATAGGATCTTTTTTAGGGGGCGGTTAGTTCGGATAATTATAGTGTGATATTGGAAGTAGTGCCACAGCTGGTTCGTCGAATTAAGGATGGCGAATGCTAATTTTTCAACATTTGGATACTGAGCTTAAAACCCCTTAAGACTTTGCTAATGTAATAAACAAGATATTGCTCAACTTCCTCTTCCCTAAACAATACTGATGCAACAAAATTTTCAATAGCAGCTAACTACAAGTATAAGGGCTCATCTTTTTTAGGTTTGCTCAAGAGGGGAGCAAAAGACAATAAATCTTTAATTCTTTCAAAGGTGAGCTAGCACTTTTCATCCTATTGAAAACCTTTCAACTGCTTTAGGGTTTGGTAGAAAGGCATGCGCCTCTTGGCCGAGTAGGAGATAAATCACACTAAGGCTGTAATTCGACCATTCAACTATTGAACTTCATGAATGCTGGTGGGTTCTTGCATCTTCAAAATTGCCTTGATCTTATCAAGGTACACCTCAATCCCCCTTCATAATATCACAAAACCCAAAAATTTCTCCGCCTTAACTCTGAATGTGTAGTTGTCTAGATTGAACTTCATATTAAACCTATTCAGGATTTCAAACACTTCATGTAGGTCTCTAGGATGGTCGACAGCTTGAGTACTTTTTATTATCATGTCATCCACATATATTTCTACGGTTCGCCTATCTGATCTTGGATCATGCTATTGACCAACTCTGGTATATGGCTCCTGCGTTCTTTAATCCGAATGGCATGACTTGATAACAATAAATTTCTCTATCAGTGATGAAGCTCATCTTTTCCTCATCCAGTTTGTTCATCCTTATCTGACGGTATCCAACTTCTGTATCCATAAAACTATATATTTCATAGTCGGCTACTGAATCTACCAGCTAATCTATATTGGGTAAAGGGTAAGGATCTTTAAGGCATGCCTTGTTCAAATCAGTAAAGTCAACACATAATCTCCATTTTCCATTGGACTTCGATACTAAAACTATGTTCACTAGCCATTCTAGATAGTTCACCTTCCTTATAAACTTTGATTTCAAAATCTTAGCCACTTCAGTTGCAATAACATGTTGTCTTTTTAGACCATGATTCCGCTTTTTTTGCTTTATCGATTTAAAGCTTGGGTCTATGCTGAGCGTGCGGGATATGGTATCAGGATCGATATCAATTATGTCTTTCGCAGTCCAGCTGAAGCTGTTAACATTATTCCCTAAAACTGTCTTAAGATTATCATGTACCTCTCTCGAAAGATCGTCTCCTGACATTAAGTTCTTCCCCTGTTTCCCTTCCCATGTGATCAGCTTACCCACAGGTGTTGGGCTGGTCTGTATTATGTTTGGGGATATCAAAGGGTTGGTGTTTGGTTGACTTTATGGTGGTTCTTATTCTAGCATCCACATGATTGGTAGGGTAAGAGGTAACCCTTTCAGTGCTATCATATTTACTTCCCGAGCTATATTCTAGTCTCCCCTAATAGCGATGACTTCGCCCTTGTCGGAGTAAAACTTCATGGTGAGATACCTGATGCATGTGGTCGCTTCAATTCAAATAGGGCTAGTCTTCCCAACATAGAATTGTATAGAAAGTGAATGTCTGCTACCATAAACTCCAATTTGAGTTTCCTTGATGAGACTTTAGTTCTGACCTCTAGGGTTATGTCTATAGATCTAGAAAATTGTACAGGTTTTCTTGCCAGGCCGATTAAAGGGGTTCGGACAGGTTTAAGCTTCGCCTGGTCTAGTTTCAAAGCCTTGAACACTTTCATGCTCAACAAGTTCACTGCACTACCTTCATCTACCAAGATTCTTTTTACTAGAAAGTTTTCCAAAATTCCCCTAATTACTAGGGCATCATTCTGTGGAGTATGTACAAGTTTGTCATCCGCCTTAGAGAATGATATGGGCGGACTAGCGCTCAATTTCTACTGGGGTAGAATGGAATACATTTCCATAACTCTCCTTTTCCTAGCTGCATTGCTGTCACCCCCCCGATGAGCCACCAAATATGGTGTGGATTGTGCCTAGGTTATGACATTTTTCCACCTTCTTGTCTTTCTATTCACTTTCCCTCCGAGCTCTCCCAACAAATTGCTTTAGTTCGCCTCTTTGCAGAAGGCATTCTATCTCTTTCTTTAATTGCCAGCAGGCTTCGGTCTTGTGGCCTACATCCCTATGGAACTCTCAATACTTGCTTTTATCTCGATGGCTCGAGGTATCCTGCTTCATCTTTCTAGGATAATAGAACTGAATTTGATTGCCATGTTCTCTAACTCAAGACAATATTTTTGAGTGTGGTCTATTCAAAGGGGTAAACTCTCGATCTTATTGTGGTCTGCCATCTCTTAAGTATGGCATTCGAACAGAGTAACTGGTTCGTGGGAGCCAGATGGGCAACCCCCTTTGGGACAATCATCTCCTTACCGGGGATGAGTGTCTTCTGTGCCTATACCGGTCTTCTTTAGGCGATCTATGCTGTTGTGCCTCATAGGCTTCATCTGATTTGGTGTATTTGTGAGCTTGCACCATGAGCTCGGCGAAGGTCAGGGGAGGGTCTATACTTAAACTCTTAAACAACTTATTGTACTTGTAATTCTTTGCCATGGCGCTAATGGCCACCTCATCATTCAAGTTCTCCATTTGCATCACCATTCTTTGAAATTTGGATACATATTGCCTTAGAGTCTCCCCCTCTTCTCTTTTTAAATCTACCAAGTCAGATGATATTTTTCTGGATGATACACATGTTATAAAACAAGCTTGGAATATTGTGGCTAACTGGGAGAAGGAATGAACAGATCCTGTTTTGAGTGTTTGATACCACTCTTGAGTTGCTCCTTTCAAGGTAGTTGGGAAGACCTTGCATATTAGATCCTCCAGTACATCATTGCCCGGAAGGTCGCCAGATGGCTTCGGGGATCGGTAGATCCATCATATGATTGGAAAGTAGGAAGTTTGAACTTTGGTGGGAAGGCTACAGCCAAAATATCAGCTGACAAGCGCGAGTCTTGTCGAAGACCATAATCCCATGGTTCTCTTGTCTCTCTACACTCTCAAACCAATTCCTTGACAACATTTTGAAGATTAACTTCGTCCAAGACTGGCTAAGTGTGACTTAGCTCTTGGCTGCCAAGGTTAATCGCACTAGGGTCCACCTCCGATTCCGCCTCATGGTATCGATCAGACACTAAATGACTTCAGTATTTAGGCGAGGTGGGAGGGAGGCTATGTTCTAGGTTGGGGGGTTCGCCGGCCTGGTGGGTGGAACTGGCTCGCCAATAGGTAGAGGGTTCTCTAAGAGGCATTTCAGCATAGTGGTAAACAACGAATAAGCCTGAGATAGAGTAGCTACTACCTGGGGATCAGTGGTTGTTGGAGGGGGCGAATGTGGGTTTTTGGTTGGCCTCACCATGGTTGTTTTCTTGGCCTCGCCATGGTTGTTTTCTTGGCCTTCCATGTTGAGGCGTTCAGTGGAATCATTAGCCATAGGAATTGAGAAAAACTGTGGGGATTTTTTAGGTTTTAAAGGTGTCTTCCACGCTCACCGCACCAATTATTAAGCTCTCGAAATTTGAGGTGTAGTAAATTGTGAAATAACGTGTCCTTAGGGTAAATTTAGAGTATATATACTGGACTTAGGATAAGGATTACGAATCCTAAATTATCTATTAGTTAGAGTTTATTTAGGAGTCTAGTATTATTATTTTAATATATTTTATTATTGTATGTTAACGGTTATTAACAATATTCGACTATTTCACAGAAATCTCCAAAATGTTCCTACCTTTGTTTGTGTTTTTAATGCAGTGATGAGATTTCTAATCAATGAAAGTCAAACACTCAAAGGGAAACAACCATTTTTATTGCGAATGTTTCATTCAAACCTCAAGGACCAAATATTAAATTATTCCTTATTTATTTATTTTTTGGCCTCCTAGCTCTATTGCTTGAATGACTATATAACGGTAGTAGCTTCAATGAAAGGATTAAAGATTCTATTGTAAAGGTATTCTGGAAAAGCATTGTATCTAAGCGGAATCAAATTCACATTTTTTAAGACAATGAAAATAAAATCCATTAGCATTCACAATATCTCAAAAACAAAATAAAGATTCATTGCAAGATTCAAGACTTGAATTCCTATAAAAATGGATGCATCGAACTTTAATTTAATTTGTTGGATATTTTAATTTACAAAATTACTCTTCTTAAACACATATCAAATAATTGAAAGTGGTTAAATAAACATTCAATGTATGAAAATTTTCAATTAAATTGCTCAATGAGTCAGATTAGAATTTGAAACTTAATTGTCAAAATACATTTCATCATTTCTACAAAAATTGCCTCCAAAAGCGTCAATTGTCGAAACTTAACTTCTTGCACTACATCACATACTTTTAATTAGGGAGTAAAACTTAATCAACCTTGGTCTTTTGCACAAGGTATTCAATTAATCGAGATGCAAGTGAGCTAAACTATTTATGAGCTATTTCGATTGGACTAACAAAAAAATTTGAGTTTAACTTGATTTTAATTGTTTTAAACTTAAAATCGAGTAGCTTCGACCCAATAATTAAGCTGAGTTTGAGTACTATAATATTTGATTATGGTTACTTGCAGAATTAATTGATTATTTGAATTTTATATTACATAATAATTGAATAATAATTTACTTAAATCCAACTCATTTAAAATTATTAGAGTTTCATTTTTTCATTAGCAAATAAATATATCTACCAACGCGTTTTTTTTATTGTTAGACACAATGTTAAACACTTTTCAAGATTTATATATAGCCAATTCAAAGATTTAAATTATCTGTCCACACGCAAAACTCATAAAACTAAGATTTCAAATTATCTTCTTCTAACGGTATAACGGTAACATCCCGCGTCTCTCCATTAGGTATTTATTGCTTTCCCTCGTTCCCTCTTTTTGCTTGATTCCCAAACTATTATTTGGCTTCTGCGCTACTTTTCCCTGAGAAAGCTGAGAAAATTCAAGAATTTCTAGAGAAAATCAAGAACGGGAGACTAGAATTCAACCATGCTTCCTGGATTTCGGTTCGATCCTACCGATGAGGAGTTAGCAGGTCACTATCTGTACAAGAAACTCACTGGAAAGCCTTTTGCGGCAGCGGAGATGATAGTAAGTGACTGCCAGTTATATGGAAGAGAAGAGCCCTGGGAAGTCTGGAAGAGATTCGGTGGTGACGAGAGAACTGATGTTAAGGATCTCTACTTTTTCACTGAATTAAAGAAGAAAGCCTCGCAGAAGAAGAACAAACAAACGCTGATTACTGACTGTTCTAGAGTTGATCGAAGTGTTGGTACTGGTGAGGGTAACTGGCATAGAGAAGATTCTGGGAAAATTTTTGAAGTCACGGCTAGGGCAGATTTTGATTGTAGGATTAAGATAGAAGCAACCAAGAAAAGGTTCAAATACAAAAACAGAAATTCAAGCCACCATTGCGGTTGGATCTTGTTTGAGTATAGTTTGCCTGATTTGAACCGTGAATTAGTGCTCTGTCGTTTGAGGAAAAATGGGTCTAAAACAGGGGAAAAAAATAAGGGCAAGAGGAAAATAGATGATTGTGAGGGTGGTGAAGTTGTAAACTGTGAGATGTTTATGTCTGGCAATAAGCGTATCAAGGCTAATGACAATGAAGCAGAGTCATACTATAACCAGATTAGGGCTAATGGAGATGATGATTGTTTGGTTATAGCTTCTGATTTTGATGATCAAATGGGTACTGAATTTTGGGCTAATAATCAAGTACAAGAACAACAAGAAGTAACATCAGATTGTAGTATCATGAGAGGAAACGGAGATTATGGGAATTGGGTTATAGGTAGCGATTTTGATTATCCATTGGGAACTGAACTTAGGGCTAATAATCAGGTAGACGAGCTTGAACACGTTGTCTCAGAATGTAATGATATCTGGGCTCCTGGAGGTGATGAATGTTTGACGGTAGGCGCTGATCGCGATGAGCCAATGGATACTGAATTTAGTGTTGAGGAGCTGCTGGATAATGCTAATACCTTTGAATTTGATCAGATCGATTATGGCGATGAGAATGAGGATTTTTTTGCTGATATGTAGAAATTTCTGGGGTCTGATTCTGATCCTAATTCTGGTTCTGTTTAGTGCCTCTTGTACATTCTCTCTTCCTCTTTTCCACAACCTTAGCCATTGAGCTGCGGTTTAATTGCAGATATGACAAGGAAAACATTTTTGGTGGTTCTTTTTTTTAGTTTGTTTCAAAAATATGGAACACTATTGGTGTTTTCTGTGTAATCAATTTACATGTTGATTCATTAAAGGAAACTCAAGTATTGGATTCAAAACATATGTGTTGTTTCTTTGCAGTATTATTTAGTATTTTCAACTTGTCTACATTCAATTCAATTCAATTAGTAATGTGTTGGGAAATGCTGAATTTGTGCATTTGAATGATGGGTTCATATGGATATGAGCAAGATTGCTTCCTTCCTTGCATACGTAAATGTATTGTCCGGTATCCTCTGTTTTTGGTTGAAAGAAATGTCCCTGCAAGTTTCGTGTGATTTCAAGATGTTTGGTTTGATGCCTGTGTTGCAAGGCTTTCAGTTTGTGTATTTTGGTCTTAAAGGCTTTTTTTTTTTTTTGTTCCTTTCTGTTGCCAAAATAATGAAATACTCGAAATTAAGATGTTCAATTTCCTCTGTTAATTCCATGTAATTGTTTTTCAAAATAAAACAGACAGTTGACAGAAGAATTTGATAGGGAATTGATTTCTATTTTTTCTGACGTGATAAACTGAGACTAGATTTGTAAGTTAAAATGACTGTTATGTGAGATTTGTTGAGTTCTTGAGCCTGTTGCTTCTCTAGCATGCCCATATCCATGGTACACAGAAGACATTTCAATCACATACCAGACATCTGATTCAAAAACGATCCAAGATGGGAATTGTAATCTTCTTCTTGAGGATCAATTGAAAAGGAATCATTATAAGATTTTTAAACTTATATGGGTTCCATCAAATTCCATGACGTTTAAGAACATTAACCCAAAAGCAGTTAAAATAGCAGCTGTATGAACTAATATTTAACAGCTATATACCAGTTACATGAACAAGTCAAAATGTTTACGATTCCAAGTGTAAACACAGTAGAATAAGTGGGTCATAAAGCCCATAGTTAAAATACAATTTTGCTGATTCTTAACAATCATGCTTAGAAGGTGAAACTACAGTCAATTTTTATAACAAAATACTTTTGCCTGTACTGCAACTTCAAGTACGTATCTGTAGATCTGTACAAAATTGTTACCTGTCTTCTGACAGTGATTTTTGCAAGTGTATGAAATCGCAGCAAGTAGAGTATCGTCTCCACAGGATTGTATATCAAATACCAAAATTATGTTAACCTATTATTATTTAAATGGCAATAAGGGGAATGATTGTAAGAAATTTAAAATAAATAATTAAAAGAGAACAAAAATAAATCAAGCAACAGTATTTGAAGGAAAGAAATCAAGGATTTAAAGTTACTAGGGATTTTGATTTCACTTAACTCTATCCAATTTATTTTTATTAGTTTGTTAATCAACTTTAGTTGTTCAAGTCGGGGAAACAACCCTAAAATCACTAACAAGCTCTCCCGATGTTTTGTTAGCTATTTTAATACAATCTAATTACCTATCTTCCAATAGCGAAATCAAACATGAATTAAATCACTAAGTTTTGTGGTTTGTTTTGTGAATTCATAACCTAAGGTCGTTAACTTATGAAAAATCCCCATGAGTCAAACCATATAACTTCCGCATCAAGTTATTATTCTCATGTAATTTATTACCCTTTTCATATCAAAAACCCTTCTCCCGATAGTGATTAATGAAATAAATCAATCCAGGGGAAAAACTCTGCCTGGAAGCATTAAGTTCAATAATAAATTATACTTTGAACAAAGAAAAATAAATCTAATATTATAAATTGGAAAAAAATTCAAGCTACATCAAATCTCTAGTATGAGAATTTAGTTCGACATAGTAATTAAATAAAACTCAATAATACTTGAATAAAATTTCATAATCAATGTGAATAATGGAAAGTAAAACAAGATTAAGAGTTTAGAGATAAAAACTAAACAACAGATAATGTGGACGGCTTCCTTGAATCTTGGCACAAATCATGACTGCTTGAAGTTTTTGGGGGAGAAAAGAAACAATGGAACAAGAATTGTCAAAGACCGGAGATGCCTTATAATGAATGGCTCCTCTCTTTACATAGACTTCCTGGGAGAAAATCCGACTCTGTTTAGGAAATAGAATCCTCATTAAGTACAAAATCTTTTTGGAGATAGCAAACTGTTTAGGCTTTGGATTTCTTCTCAATTAGTACTCTTTCATCTTCTTAAATAGGATTAGGTCTTCATTTTGTACGTCAGGAAAATATTTGAGGTGGGCCCATGTAAGTTATAGACACTGGCTGGCATTCTTGATTCAAGACAGTACCTAATACGTAGCACGGGCATGTTGTTTTGCACAGGAAGGGCGTGCCAGAGTCTAAGTCTAAGGGTGGTTCAGCACGGGCCGTGCTTCGTGACACGTCTAGAGAAGAATCTGTGGCACGGGCATGCCCCATGGCACGGCTAGGGCATGCTAGGCTTTGACTTTCCAAGATAAAATGCATCACGTGCCCTAAGGTCCTCTTAGGCATGGGCGTGCCAGTTAGCACGGTCTGGGCGTGTTAGAGTTTGAGTCTCCACTTGATTTTCCTTAAGTTCAACACGAGCGTGCTAATGTGCACGGGCAGGGCGTGCTAGAGCCTTAGTGTTTTGCTTTATTTTGCTCTTTTTTGTGCCAAAATCCTGCAAATTTATTTAAGATCAAGTAGATTATGATTCAAGGAAGCTTTGAGGCAAAACATAAATAAAACTAAATAAAAATTAATTAAAGTAATTAAAACTACTAAAATTCCTAATAAAAACTATATTAAAAATACTATAAGAATAACACCTATCAAAATTCCCCGCACTTAAACCATTGCTTATCCTCAAGCAACAAAACTAAAAACAAGAAAAAAAAAAAACACAGGCTAAACAAACTTAACAAAGCTAGTTTAATATGATTGGAGATAATTATTCACAACTTCAAAAGTATCAAAAATCATTAACATGTGAATAAATCAAGTGTTTCCCATGCTAATTATATTCTAGCAAAAATTCAATTTTCGATGAAACACATTCCTTAATTTAAACATAAGCTAATAAGATTTTCAACACCAATAATTATTCAACCTATGATAAGTAGAATGTGAATTTTCACAAAAAATTATTTAACCCGTAATTTAGATGTTTTAACAATATAACTTTAACATTCCCATAGGCAAAAATTAGTCATCCCTTCTCCACGATCGAAAGTCATACAATTTAAAAAGATCAAAAGCTCTTTATTTCGGTTGCATTGGGGTTTTAGGGGTATAATTTTAGCTAAACAAAGAAAAAGGATAAGAAGATAGACAAAGAATACCAAAAAGAAAAATGTATAATATCAAGATTTTCATTATATCAAAACAAAATTTTCTTTGTAAAGGGAGATTAATTCTTGAAGTTCTTCTCTAGCTCAAAATTAGAGATATTTTGGCAAAGTCTCTTCATAATACATTGATAATTTCTTCCTTGCTTCAATTTCCCAAACTTGAATTCTTTAATTGATTGCTTCTTCTATGAGGTGTTTCTGTTTGAGTTTTCTAATTGGTCCACTTGCTAGTATTAATGAAATTTTCTCCCTTTTTGTTGCTATGTTTTAATAAAAATCAAATCCTTCAATTATACATTATTGCACTTAGGGTAGGAATTTAAATTGGTTTAATGGCTAGGCTTAGTAAGGGTGAACAATAAAATTTGGATATAGGCTTCAAATTGGTTGCAAAAGTCATATTTTAATTTAGTTGGCCTAGGCTAAATAAGGGGTTCAACAAATAATGCCTAAATCATCTCTTTCTAAATGTAAGCATTTAAAAATTTTGTCTCAAAGGGAATTTTAATTTGTTCTAGAAATGCCAAGGTTAAATAAAATTTTGATTAAAAACATATCTACATATCATAAAATTCACAAAAATTAGTGTTTATAATCTTAAAAACAAATAGTTAAACCAAAGAATTATGATAAGTGAAAAATTAAAATTAAAGCTCAAACATACTAGTCTAGAAAAAACAACTAAATTTATCACAAGTTAGTAAATTATGATAGTTTTCAAGCTTACTCATAATTATTCCAACCATGTTAAGCTAAAATAAAAAAATAAAATTTGAACTAAAATTTTCCTTCCCCTAACTTAATCTGGCACATTATCCCCAATGTGTTCAAAAATAAGATCACTTCCCCAAACTTATCATATTATCAATATAAAAGAATAAGGGAGTGTAGTAACCATTACCATCATTGTATTGAAAAATACAATAGAGCTGGGTGTTGGAATGTAGCAAAGCTAGAAATCAGAAAAAAAACACTAAAAGCGAGAATATATAATATCTAAAGAGATTGAAAAAGCAACAAAGGAAACACAATCCAAGATATAATATCCAATATATAAAAACAAAAATTGAAATAGAAAGCAACCGAAAAGAAGTCAAAGTCCATCAAGATTCAATGGTGGAGGCGGATATGGCTGCAATAATTGAATGACAGTGTGGAGTTGGCCTTGCATAATCTCTATGGACTGGAACCTTTCAGCAATCATGGACTCCATTCTGTTAAGGTGAGTGTCAAACATGTCCATTCAGGACATCATCCGTGCAAGAACTTCATCGTTGGACATGCTTGATGCTCCCTGAAAAGATGGACCAGCTCCAGAAGTACCTGCACCAGAAGAAGTACCAAAAGCAGGGAAAGGAGTCAGATTACCCTCCTCCATGTTAGTGTCACTGGCATCCTCAGCCTCCTCATCATCAGAACTTTCTTCTCGAGAACCCATTATCCGATACTAATCGCCCACTTTTTCAACCAACTTCATATGAATCATGACATCTAAGTCTAGCCTAGTGCCCTTTCCTCCTTCCACACTATCATAAACTGGTCTAGCGGGGTTCCAAACTCTCAAATATGCTGCAATTCGGGTTACAAAACACTCCAACATAATAGCTCCTTTATCTGCCCATGCAACTCTCGCCCATCGTAAACATAGCCAGTAACCAACATGCAACAAAATTCCCTGATCAATGGCCTATAAAAAATATAATTCATTACGGCTCAATACCCCATCGCTCTCATTTCTCCCAAAAATAGTGTTGGCTAGGAATTTGTGAATATACCTCAGAGCAGGGTTTCTCAATTTTGAGGCTTTCGAAAACCTAGGATTATAATTATGTTCACCAGTCAGATCATTCCATGTACTGCGATCATTAAAGTCCGTAGATATTCGATTATGGGCATTTTCAGTTGAGAACCCAAATATATGACTAACCTTGTTTACAGAAAGTTCATAATTTCTCCTAAACAGCCTAGATCTAATTTTGCTAGGGAAGTCAAATAGGAGAATAACAGAAGAATAGGAACTCAAAAACTCTAAAGTTAGAGATGCATAAATAAGATCTTTCATGTTAATAAATTATTCCCACCCAATACGCCTAAGAGGTTCTAAAAGAGCATCCCTAAGCCCCACTTATGCTAGTGCAGACTCATCAATAAACCTATTTGGCAATATAGGGTAAAGAGAAAGTTTGTTGTACCTTTCTTGTTGTTTTGGTGAGTCAATCTCAAATGGTGGAGGAGCCGGAGCCGTAGGAGGTGGAACGGGCAGAGGAGAAGTGGCGGAAGATCAAGCAAATGGTCGTTGTCTAGCAACTACTGAAGAGGCAGGTCAGCTGTGCTTATATCGGGGAGGCATGGTGAAGGAGAAAGGTGAGGAAATTTGGTTTTTGGTGTGTTTGGGTTAAGAGAAAAAGAAAGAAAATAGAGAAAAGGGAGGAGGCAGCTAGGGCGTGTGGTTTGGGAAAAGAAGGGAATAAGGGCGTGCCCTTTAAATAAAGGTTTGTTTTAATGCGCAGGTCTGAACGTGGCATGGTCATTCTACCTGGCACGGCCTGGCCGTGTGCGCTTCTGAATCTCTAAGGTGGTTTGTGGGCCCGGGCATGCTGGGAAGCACAGCTGGGGCATGCGTGCCTCTGACCTATAGAAGAAAACTTTAGCTTACCTGGCACAGCGTGATGGAGGGCACGGCAAGGGCGTGCGCGGCTCTGACTTGCGAGACAACTTTCTCCTTTCTTGATGCACGAACGTGTCCTGGAGCACGGATTGGGCATGCAAACTGCAATTCCTTGCCTTATATTAGCACGGGCGTGCTGTATCACAAGGTTAGGGCATGCTAGCCTCTGACCTTCAAGGCTGATTCCCACCTCTTTGCGGCACGGTCGTGCTGATGAGCACAGTCAGGGCGTGCTAGCTTCTGACCTTCAAGAGTGATGTTCACCTCCATCACGGCCGTGTTGATGAGCACGGCTAGGGCGTGCTATCTTATTGACTTCAACTTGCACCTGAAAGAATTTTTTACTGAAACAGAGGAACAATTATGGAGAGAATTTTGGGAAATTTGTAATAGAAATAACAAAAATAAATTGAAAAAAGAAAATTCAGAAAAATAATATGGGTTGTCTCCCACAAGCGCTTTTGTTTAACGTCGTTAAGCTCGATGCACTAAACCAAGTTTAGGCTAAACAAGACTGATGGTGTTTTTGACTTGATAAAAGTTTTCATCTTGATAAACCTTTAAGCATTGAGCATTGACTTTGAAACTCCTGTCACCATCCACTGTTTCAATAGCCCCATGTGGAAAAATTTCTTTGATCATGAATGGGCCAGACCATCTAGAGTGCAACTTACCTAGAAAGAGATGGAGTCTGGAGTTATAGAGCAATACCTGTTGTCCTACCTTTAGATTCCTTAGGATAATGTGCTTATCATGCCATTGTTTGGTGCGGTCCTTATAGATTCTAGCATTCTCATAAGCATGGAGTCGCATTTCATCCCTCATATTTAATTGAAGCAACCGCTTTTGACCAGCTTCCTTAGTATTAAAGTTAAGAAATTGGATTGCCCAATATGTCTTGTGCTCCAACTTAACAGGGAGGTGACAAGCCTTACCATAGACCATTCGATATGGAGACATACCAATTAGTGTTTTGAATGCGGTTCTATAAGCCCATAGAGCATCATCGAGTTTCTTACAGTCCTTCCTAGATTGTCCAACTATGGTCTCCAGAATCTTTTTGACTTCCCTATTAGTGACTTCCACTTGTCCACTTGTTTGAGGGTGATATGGAGTACCTACACGATGAGTAACACCATATTTTGAAAGGAGGGAATCTAAGTACTTGTTGCAAAAGTGCTTAGCTCCGTTTGTGATTATTGCTATTGGGGTGCCATGATGTGTGAAAATATATTTCTTGATGAAGTTCATCACACTTTTGGCATCATTATTGGGAAGGGCAATAGCTTCTGCCCACTTCAAGACATAGTCCACCGCTACTAGAATGTATTGGTTGAAGTAAGAAGATGGAAAAGGTCCCATGAAATCTAAGCCCCAAACATCAAAGATCTTTACTTCAAGGATATTATTTAAAAGCATCTCGTGTCGCTTCGAGATGTTACCTAACCTTTGAGAATGATCATAAAGTCGAACAAAGTTAAAGGCATCTTTAAATAGGTTAGGCCAATACAAATCGCTTTCCAAGATACGTGCTACCATCTTGCTTACTCCAAAGTGTCCCCCACACTCCATTGAATGACAAAATCGAAGGACACTTTACATTTCCTCTTCCGGTATACATCGTCGAAGGAGCTGATCACTACAATATTTGAACAAGAAAGGCTCCTCCCAATAGTAATATCTGAGATCATGAAAAAACTTTTTCTTTTGTTTATAAGAAAGATTGGGAGGAGTGATTTTGCAAACAATGTAGTTAACTATATTGGCATACCATGGAGCTTGTTTTTTTGCTAAGAGGAGAACATGTTCATGGGGGAAGTCTACATTGATTTGTAATTCTATTTGCTCTTCTTCCCCCAACTCGAGCCTGGATAGGTGGTCTGCTATGAGGTTCTCGGTTCCTTTTTTATCATAAATTTCTAGATCAAATTCCTGCAAAAGAAGAACCCAGCGAATTAATCTAGGCTTTGCATCTTTCTTTTCTAATAAATACTTAATGGCAGATGTGAACCCCTTCCCCAAATGTCATAAGCATGTGATGCATATGATGAATGAGAAGAAATACACGTAATGTGTGTGAGTCGCCACCGTGTTTAATTATTTTAGGGTAAACTAGGAAAAACCCTAAGTGACTCCATTTTTAATTAACCTAGTTACTAGATTAATTATCCCAATGATTAAGGCACAATCTGCGAACCCGAGATGGATCCCGAGACTATGTCATGCCGATAAACTAACCGATGAATGAATGTTTTGCAAGGTGAATGATGGATTAATGAAATGTTTGAGTGATTTTGACTTGCCACCCGGCGTGAAATCCCGGACGTGCCTACGTACTTCCGTTTGAATGGAAGATCAAAGTCAACGTAGTTCGATAGGCCTCTTTTAGAGGGCTTTGAATGATATGCTTAATGCATGGGTGTGTGTATGCTTAGTGCATGATTTTGTGTATGCTTTGTGCATTTTGTGTGTATGCTTTGTGCATGATTTTGTGTATGCTTTGTGCATGATTTTGTATGCTTTGTGCATGCTTTTGTATGCTTTGTGCATGAGTGTGTATGCTTTGTGCATGAGTGTGTGTATGCTTTGTGCATTTTGTTTAGGCATTTTGCCAAAAATGTTGATTTTGAGGCATTTGTGCCAAAATGATTCATTTAAACGATTTGTCGCTTAAAAGATTGATTTTAAGGCCTTTGGCTGAAAATTGGTTCATTTTAAGGCATTTCGCCAAAAATGTCAATTTTACGGCTTTGAGCCGAAAATGGTTGATTTTAAAGGCATTTTGCCAAAAATGTCGATTTTACGCGATTTGACGCTAAAATGGTTGATTTTACGGTTTTAAGCCGAAAATGTTGATTTTAAGGCATTTTGCCAAAAGATTGATTTTAAGCGATTTGTTGCTAAAAATGGTTGATTTTAGGCCTTTGGCCAAAAGGTGTTGTTTTAGGCAATTAGTTTGCCAAAATGTGCGATTTAGGCTTTAATGCCTCGATTATCAATTAATCGGGCGTTCGAGCTTAATCACAATTTATTGTCGAAACGTGATTGATTAAGGCTTTTAGCCACAATTATTGATTAATTGGACTTAAGCCGGATTTGTTCGAAATAAGGCAATTGAACCGTAGTTATTAATTAACTAGGCTCTTTTAGCCAATATTGTCGGATTTAAACTTTAATACCACGATTATTGATTAACCGGGCATTTAAGCTTAATCAAATTAATTAAGGCAGTTTATTTACCAAAAATAATGACGTGGATGCATTTATGCAATTGTAGAATTATTAAGAGTAGAAGAGAAATATGCATGAAGTGCTAAAATTAAATAGGCAGAGTTTTGTTTACATACCTGATTTAATCGACGACCGCTTCTTAACTCCGGATTAAGCTCTTCGCTTAGGAAATATTAATTAATTTTAATTTGTTTGATTTTAATGGTCAAATATCACAATAAAAATGCAATAAAAATTAAATTAAATGCAAAAAAGCGGTAAAGAAAACGCAAGGAGCGTGAGAGGGAGAAGGATTCGTCCGTCAATACAGACAGGTGTACCAGAAAATGGCTGAAAATGGCCTATTTATAGGCCATTTTCGGGTCCCGGGCGGCAGGTGCCGCCGGGAGGGCGGCAGCTGCCGCCCTGTCGGTGGGGCGGCAGGCCCCGCCCACACTGGGCGGGGGGTGCCGCCTGGGAGGGCGGCAGCTGCCGCCCAGTCGGTGGGGCGGCAGGCCCCGCCTGGTCTGGGCGGCAGGTGTCGCCCAAGCTGGGCGGCATGTGCCGCCCAGGGGCGTGGGGGGGCCAGGCCCCGCCTGCGCGGGGCGACAGGCCCGCGCGTGCTGGGCGGCACGCCTCGCCGTGCGGGGCGACAGGCCCGCCGCGCGGCTGCGGCTTCCCCCGCCCTCCCCTTGCAGGCCCGCCCTGCCGGGCTTACAACGCCTGCGCCGCTGGCTCTAGCCTCGCACGTAGGCGCGGACCGGGGCGCTGACATTCCTCGTCCCGCGCGCTTGGTCGGCCCCGTCCCTCTCGTTGTTAGCATTCCTCGCCGATGGGGCAGCCTCCCCAGGAAGTGGTGCGGCAGTGCCGCCCAGGCTTGGCGGCGGCCGCCTCTGCCGTGGCCAGGCGGGCACGGCGCCGCCTGGCCAGTGTGGACACCCGTGCCTTCGCTCCGAGGGCCCTTTTTGGGAGTTCCGGACCTCCGAAAAATATTCCGGGACCTGTTCCGCGATCCTCGCGATATTCCGGACGTTTTAAGTACCATATTGACATATTTTCGGTGAACTTCCGAAATAGCCTCCGGTCCGGCCGGAATGTTTGCAGTCCGAGAAAACAGGCTTTCTGAGCCTCAAAATTTGGGTATTCACAGCAGAGTGATCAGTCTAAACTATTGTTTTAGCTCCAATCAAATAAGCCCTAAATTTATCAAAAGCAAAAACAATAGCTAGAAGTTCTTTTTTAGTGGTGGAATAATTTGATTGTGCATAATTCAATGTGTGACTGGCATAATAAATGACGTGCAACTTCTTTTCCTTTCTTTGCGCAAGAATAGCTCCAACAGCATGATCACTAGCATCACACATAAGTTCAAAGGGAAGAGTCCAATCTGGTGTAGCAATGATGGGAGCTAAAATCAACTGTTTCTTTAACATGTTAAAAGCATTCAAGCACTCTTTGTCAAAATCAAAAGGGACATCTTTAACTAATAAATTACAAAGAGTTTTATGATTTTGGAGAAGTCTTTGATAAATATCCTATAAAATCTTGTATGGCCAAGAAAGCTCTTTACTCCTCTCACTGAATTTAGAGGAGGTTGCTTTTCAATTACCTACCTACATTTTGGCTTTATCCACTTCAATCCCTTTTTGTGAGATTTTTATGCCCTAAAACAATACCTTCACTAACCATAAAATGACATTTTTCCCAATTCAAAACAAGGTTAGTGTCCTCGCATCGCTGCATTACTAAAGATAGGTTATAAAGACAGGTTATAAAGACAAGCATCAAAAGAGAAACCAAACACAGAAAAATCATCCATAAATATTTCAATAAATTTTTCAACCATGTCAAAGAATATGGACATCATGCATCTTTGAAAAGTTGTAGGAGCATTGTATAATCCAAAAGGCATTCTCCTATGAGCAAAGGTACCATAAGGGCAAGTGAAAGTGGTTTTCTCTTGATCTTCCAGAGCAATAGGTATTTGGAAGTATCCTGAATAACCATCCAAAAAATAATAGTAGGGATAAACTGCAAGTCTTTCAAGCATTTGATCAATAAAGGGTAAACGGAAGTGATGTTTGCGTGTCGCTTTGTTCAACTTCATATAATCAATGCGCACGTGCCAACCTGTGACTGATCGAGTGGGAATTAACTCATTGTTTTTGTTAGAGACAACTGTCATACCTCCCTTCTTTGGAACAACTTGAACAAGACTTACCCAATAGCTATCAGAAATTGGATAACAATGTCGGCATCCAAAATCTTTATGATCTCAGCCTTGACTATCTCTTTCATATTTGGATTCAATCTTCTTTGATGCTCAATTGAAGGTTTATAGTCTTCCTCCATCAGGATCTTGTGCATGCATACACTTGGGCTAATTCCCTGCAAATCTGAAATTGACCACCCTAGAGCTTTCTTATGTTTTCGAAGAACCTACAACCTTTCCTCTTGATCAAGTGTTAAGTGAGAAGAAATAATAACAGGAAAAGAATTATTTTCACTTAAGAATGCATGTTTTAAATGAGATGGAAGTTGTTTCAGTTTTTGCTTTGGTGGTTCACTTTCTTTCTCATCCATGATGCTTGAATTATTAATGTCATCTTTAGTCTTAATATGCAAAGTGTCTTCCACACATTCATCAACAACATCAATCCTAAAGCAGTCATTATAATCCATAGGAAGTTTACAAGATTTAAGAACATCAAAAACAATTTCTTCTTGACCAACCCTCAAAGTTAATTTGCCCTCATATACATCAATTAATGCTCTTGTAGTTGTAAGAAAGGGTCTTCCAAGGATTAAGGATCCTTCTCTATCTTCATTAATGTCAAGAATAACAAAATCAATAGGGAAGATAAATGTACCTACCTTTACGAGCACATCTTCTACAATTCCTCTTGGATATTTGATTCATCGATCTGCCAATTGTAGAGACATCCTTGTTGGTTTTAGCTCTCCTATCCCTAGCATCTTAAAAACTTCATAAGACATAAGGTTAATGCTAGCACCTAAATCTGCTCAAGCTTTTTCAAAATCAAGATTACCAATATTATAAGGGATAGAAAAACTTCCTGGATCTTTTAATTTTGGAGGCAATTTATTTTGAATAACTGCACTACACTCCTCAGTTAACATTACCATTCCTTAATCATCAATTTTTTGTTTCTTGCTCAAGATGTCTTTTAGAAATTTTACATAGCTAGGCATTTGAGCCAGAGCTTCAGCAAAAGGAATGTTGATTTGAAGCTTTTTGAAGACATCAAGAAATTTGAGGAAGCTTTTATCATCTTGTGCTTTTTCTTTTCGGTATTACTAGGTAACGTACCTTGAGGTCGGGATGCCATCATGTTTGCAAACTGTCCTAGATAAATCTCCAAGTTTCTTATCGCAGCTTGCTGAATTTTGTTGTTTTCTCTGATTTCGTTCATGAAGTCCATGTGCGATTTAGAAAGTCCATGTGCCATCATGTGCGATTTTTTCTCTTAAGGTATAAAACCTGGTGGTGCATTCAAGGCGTTGTTTGGATTCCCATATGAAAGATTAGGGTGATTCCTCAATCTGTTATCTTAAGAATTAGAGTATAGGTAATTCTTCCTTCCTTGATTCATCACATAGTTTACTTGTTCCAAAGTTTGCGGATTTAAAAAGTCTAGCATGCATTCTCCAATCCCATGTTGCCCATTACACTGTCACAAACTTGCATAATAGTTTACAGGGTTAGTAGTCAATAAGTCCAATTTTCTTACCATATTATCTACCTTGGCATTGAGTGCTGTAATGGTAACTATTTCATAGACTCCTGCAGACTTCTTTCTTTAAGAACTATTTTGGTAATGACTATTGCTTGCCATCTCTTCTATTAGGTCATATGCCTCATCAATTTCTTTTCTTTCAAAAGATCCACCTGCAGCTACATCTTGAGTGATTTTAATGTTAGGAGATAACACATTATAGAAAGTTTGTACTTGTAACCACTTAGGCAAACTGTGATGTGGGCACTTTCTCAATAAGTCCTTGAATATTTCCCAAGCTTCGTACAAACTCTCTTGATCATAGTGGACAAAGGTCATTATCTCATTGCTCAATTTTGTGGTCTTTGAAGATGGAAAGAATTTTGCTAAAAATTATTGGGCTAATGCCTCCCATGTTGTAAAACTTCCAGCAGGGCATGATTGTAACCAAGATCGTGCTTTGTCCTTAAGAGTGAAAGGGAAGAGTCTTAGTTTTATGCCATCCTCGGAAACACCATTTTGTTTGAAGGTATCGCAAATCTCCAGGACATTTGTGATATGGGCATTAGGATCTTCACTAGGTAAACCTCCAAATTGAATTGAGGTGAAAAGCATTTGGATAATTGCAAGTTTAATTTCAAAATTATTGGCTTCCACCCTAGGTCTAGTGATACTCGAGGTTGTTCCATTAAGAGAGGGGGTTATGTAATCTCGCAAGGTGCGAACATGAGGTTGAGGTTTGTTTTCTAGGTTGATCGTCCATGTCTGTTTGCTGTTCAGGCTTGCTTTCACGTGCTCTCCTAGCAGCGTTGTTCCTACGACAAGTCTTTTCAATTTCTGGATCAAAGATTAGGAGTTCAGTCCTACCTGATCTTCTTTGCGTAAACACCTGAAATAATTATTTAAAAGAAAAATTAAATAGAACAAAAGAAGAATAAATTTCTAAATTAATAATAGGGTAATTATTATTGATATTAATAACGTCAATCCCTGGCAACGGCGCCAAAAACTTGACAGTGATTTTCGCAAGAGTACGAAATCGCAGCAAGTAATATAGAATGAGTAGAGTATGGTCTCCACAGGGATTGTATATCAAGTACCAAAATTATGTTAACCTATTATTATTTAAACAGCAATAAAGGGGAATTATTGTAAGAAATTTAAAATAAATAATTAAAAGAGAAGAAAAATAAATTAAGCAACAGTATTTGAAGGAAAGAAATCAAGGATTTAAAGCTACTAGAGATTTTGATTTTACTTAACTCTATCCAATTTGTTTTATTAGTTTGTTAATCAACATTAATTGTTCAAGTCGGGGAAACAACCCTAAAATCACTAACAAGCTCTCCCGATGTTTTGTTAGCTATTTTAATCCAATCTAATTACCTATCTTCCAATAGCGAAATCAAACATGAATTAAATCATTAAGTTTTGTGGTTTGTTTTGTGAATTCATAACCTAAGGTCATTAACTTATGAAAACCCCCCATGAGTCAAACCATATAGCTTCCGCATCAAGTTATTATTCTCATGTAATTTATTACCCTTTTCATATCAAAAACCCTTCTCCCGGTAGTGATTAATGAAATAAATCAATCTAGGGAAAAACTTTGCCTGGAAGCATTAAGTTCAATAATAAATTAAACTTGAATAAAGAAAAACAAATCTAATATTATAAATTAGAAAAGAATTCAAGCTAATTAAACAAAACTCAATAATACTTGAATAAAATTTCATAATCAATGTGAATAATGAAAAGTAAAACAAGATTAAGAGTTTAGAGATAAAAACTAGGCAACAGATAATGTGGACAGCTTCCTTCAATCTTGGCACAAATCTTAAATGCTTGAAGTCTTTGAGAGAGAAAAGAAACAATGGAACAAGAATTGTCAAAGACCGGAGATGCCTTACAATGAATGGCTCCTCTCTTTATATAGACTTCTTGGGAGAAAATCCAACTCCGTTTAGGAAATAGAATCCTTATTAAGTACGAAATCTTTTTGGAAATAGCAAACTGTTTAAGCTTTGGATTTCTTCTCAATTAAGACTCTTTCATCTCCCTAAATAGGATTAGGTCTTGATTTGTACGTCAGGAAAATATTTGAGGTGGGCCCATGTAATTTATAGCAACGGGCTGGCATTCTTGATTCAAGACAGTACCTAATACGTAGCACGGGCGTGTTGTTTTGCACAGGAAGGGCATGCCAGAGTCTGAGTCTAAAGGTGGTTCAGCACGAGTAGTGCTCCGCGACATGTCCAGAGAAGAATTTGTGGCACGGGTGTGCCCCATGGCACGGCTAGGGCGTGCTACACTCTGACTTTCTAGGATAAAATGCATAAGCACGCCCTAAGATCCTCTTAGGCATGGGCATGCCTCTTAGCACGGTCTGGGCGTGCTAGAGTCTGAGTCTCCACTTAATTTTCCTTAAGTTCAGCACGGGCGTGCTAATGTGCACTGGCAGGGCGTGCTAGAGCCTGAGCGTTTTGCTTTATTTTGCTGTTTTCTATGTCAAAATCCTGCAAATTTCTTTAAGATCAAGTGGATTATGATTCAACGAAGCTTTAAGTAAAAACATAAATAAAACTAAATAAAAATTAATTAAAGTAATTAAAACTACTAAAATTCCTAACACAAACTATATTAAAAACACTATAAGAGTAACACCTATCATCTTCCATCATTTCTCCATCAGTCTATTACCCAAAGCTACATGAATGTTCATGGGAACTCAGGGGAACGTGCAAAAGCAACTTCCAGTCAGATTAGATGAGGTCTTATATTAAATAGAGATTGAATTAGATTGATGTTTACGCCATTTTGGTGCGCTTTAAGTGCGTTTCATTCATCCAATCAAGGCATTCTTCTGCAGTTCCTGTGGGATGGGCAAGTTGCCAAGCTAGCAATTTTTGTTGCTGCAAAGAGGAAATAAATTAGAATCAAGAAATTTTATAGTAGCTCTCAACTATGGGAAAGAACGAATGCCTTACCTATTCCCGAACAAGAGGTCCTCCTGATTTAAGCTACAAAACGCTGATAATATATTTGCCATTAACCAACGGCTTTACGTCCCAGATTTTTTCAAGACCTGTATCATGATAAAAACATCACAATCAGAAAAAGGACATGTAGGGGAGCTTCCCAGTCAAAATAAAACAAACTAGGATTTTCTTATGTCTATAATATATACATAGCAGATAATGAGTATTTGACATTTTTATACCTATGCTCAGAAGGATAAACATTCTTAAGAGTATGAATCATATAACACAGATGAATTTTCATACCTAGTCCAGTAATGGCATTCTCAACTGTCTTAAATAGTTCTCTTCTCTTGTCAAGTTTAAACTGTTTATCTAAAAGTTCTTGAGTAAAATCTGTGTTGGTGGGATATATCATAGTAGATATCAATAAAGCAACTCACCAGAAGTCTTTGATTTCTTGTAGCAGAAATCCTACATCATTAAAGTTACAAGAAGCAGTTTACTGAACTGAATGCCCTAATTGTTTGTAATATATTTAATATAATGGCTGAGCAGCCATTCCAATGAATGCCAAAAGGGGCATATTTAGGCAATCAGGCTATTTTAGGGTGAGAACACCAAACTATTCCGACACATCTATATGGTCATGGATTTTGTGGTCACTTACTGTGTAGAATAGAATATTGACTATCTAGAATAAAATGACAGAGGTTGGTGACTTGTTACAAATTTATAGGTATTTACTAGAATGATTGTTTATAGTAGTGAAAGTTCTCAATAGATGAGCCAAATAAGAAAGAATCATGGAGAAATTAGCGAAAGGTTGAATATGCCGCAAACAACTTTATACCTGCCAATACGCGGTGTTCTGTTGAGAAAGGCACATCAATAAGTTCTACTCCCCAGTCAACTTCATCTGGATGGGTGTCCTCATTAGAAGTAAGCAAAGGGATCAAGTTTAAGAATTTCTCAATTGACCTATGTATCTTAATAATGTTAGGATTAATTCAAAATAATATTATTAAAAATATTTTGAGATTTAAATTTTAGTTAGACCAGATTGTATGCATAGAATTTGATGTTTTTGTTATTAGGATTAATGATTTTTAGGAGTATTTTTAGATCTTATTTGATTCACTTGTCAGCCTATAAATAAACATATCATTTTGGTAATTCAATAAAGTGCTAAACATTGTTAATCATCTTGTGCATTTCCATTTCCCTTCCCTAAAATTCCAACAATTTTGGTATCAGAGCCTATCCCTTTGAGCCAAAAAAAAAAAAAAAAAATACAATGGCCGCAAACACTATTCCATTTTCTTCTCCTCCAATTTTTGTTGGTGGAAATTATCAGCTATGGGTTGTTAAAATGAAAGCTTATTTACAAGCTTATGACTTATGGGAGCATGTTAAAACAGAAAAAAAATCCCTCCATTGCCATCCAACCCAACTATGGTTCAAATTAAGAATCATAACGAAGGCAAAGTAAAAAAATTCAAAGTAAAATCTGCCTTCACTCTTCTGTTTCGGACATAATTTTCACAAGTATTATGACATGTGAAACAACAAAGGAGATATGGGACTCATTAAAAAATAAGCATCAAGGCAATGAGGAAATGAAATTGATGCAAGTTTTGAATCTCAAAAGAGAATTTGAGATGCAAAAAATGAAAACATCTGAAGGTGTCAGAGAATATGTTAATAATCTCATGTCCATTGTTAACAAAATTAGATTACTTGGTGAGGAATTTCTTGAAAGAAGACTGGTTGAAAAAAAATTCTTTTTTGAGTATTGGAGAGATGTGCTCCAAAATAAAAAAAAGTGATAAGAGGTGCATCAATATTTGAAGAGAAGTGCTTCAAAAAAAAAAAATTTGAAATTCATTTGCTAGTTTGATGAGAAGTGCATCAATATTTGGTGAGAAGTGCATGAAAATGATGAGTTGGAGAGAGGTGCTTCAACAAAGTTAATTGAAGAGAGGTGCTTCAAATGCTAGATAAAAAAAAATTATTGTAATAAAAAAATATTATGTTTGGATTAAGAGGGAATGTTAGGATTAATTCAAAATAATATTATTAAAAATATTTTGAGATATCAATTTTAGTTAGACCTGATTTTCTGCATAGAATTTGATGTTTTGTTATTATGATTAATGATTTTTAGGAGTATTTTAAGCTCTTATTTGATTCACTTGTAAAGTGGCTGACAGCTTATTTCGCAAGTGTACGAATCGCTACAAGTAATATAGAGTGAGTAGAGTATCGTATCCACAGGGATTGTATACCAAGTACCAAAATTATATTATCTTGTTATTATTTAAACGATAAATGAGGAAATTGTTTATAGAAATTAAAATTCAACAAGTAAAAATAAGAAGTTAAGCAAGCAATTATTGATTAAAGAAATCAAGGAAGTAAAACTACTAGGGGTTTTGATTTCACTTAACTCTATCCAATTTACTTCATTAGTTCATTGATCAATTTAATTATTCAAGTAGGGGAAACAACCCAAAAATTACTAACAAGCTCTCCCGATGTATTGTTAGCTATTTTAATCCGGTCTAATTACCTATCTTCCAATAGCACAATCAAACATGAATTAAATCATTAAGTTTTATGGTTTGTTTTGTGAATTCATAACCTAAGGTCATTAACTTATGAAAACCCCCCATGAGTCAAACCGTATAGCTTCCGCATCAAGTTATTATTCTCATGTGTTTTATTAAACTTTTCATATCAAAGATCCTTCTTCCGATAGTGATAATTGAAATAAATCAATCTAGGGGAAAATTCTGCCTAGAAGCATTAAGTTCATTAATAAATCATAACTTGAATAAGGAAAAATAAATCTAATTGCATAAATTGGAAGAGAGGTTAAGCTACATCAAACCCCCTAGTATAAGAATTTAGTTACACATAGTACTTAAATAAAACTCAAAAATACTTGATAAATATTCCATAATCAATAAAGATAATGAAAGAAATAAACAAGATTAAGAGTTAAGAATAAGAACTAGAGAGGTATTGCTTTGATGGCTTCTTTGGATCTTGCACAATTCTTGCTCACTTAACTTTAAAAGAAAATGAAGCTATCTGTAAAACTATAAGAAAAGAATTTTTGTGGAGTATGGAAAGAATGGAATTGCTGGATGCCCTTGGAGTGGTTCTTTCTCTTCCTTATATAGACTTCTTGGGGGAACAAGCCTTGTGTTTTAATGAGTAAAGTTCAACTTTGTGAGGTGGAAAAGTTGTAAATCAAGCCATGAATTGCTCTCAATTATGGTTTTCTCAATTGCACATGGTTGAACTTTGACTGGCATGTGAAGAAAGCATCCAAAGCATCTTGTAAAAATGGTAGAAATTGGTTGGCAACTTTTGACTCAAAATATAGAATTTTTGTATTGCACGGGCGTGTTGCCTGGCACTGCCTGGGGCGTGCCAGTCTTTGGAGGGTTAGAGGTTCTGGCACGGGCCGTGTTCCTTAGCATGGCTTGGCAAGCTCACGCGCACGGGCGTGCTGTCTAGGCGTGCAGTCTCCTGGAAGTCTTATTGATAGCGCGCACGGGCGTGCGGGGTAGCACGGCTTGGGGCGTGCATCTCTCTGGAAGTCTGAGGCATGTGATGCACGGGCGTGCGGGTTAGCACGGCTTGAACAGGTTAGCGCGCACGGGCGTGTTCTTTGGCACGGCTTGGGGCATGCATCTTTCTGTCTCTTTAGTTTGTCTCGCCTTATGCCAGACACGGCCGTGCTTCGCGACACGGGATGGGGCGTGCCAATTGTGTTTTGCTTCATTTTTGTTCTTTTCTTTGCAAAATCCTACAATTTTCTTTCCAATCAAGTGAGTTGTGTTTCAAGGAAGCTTTTGAATAAAAATATATCAATGTTACATAAAAACTAATTAAAAGTAATAGGAATTTAAATCAAAATTACAATAATAACACTATAAAAATCAACACTATCAAAATTCCCCAAACTTAAACTATTGCTTGTCCTCAAGCAATGAAATTCTTATAAAAATAGCATGGAATAATTGATTATGAATTTAATAAATAACTTGAGTTAAACATAAGAATAAATTCTATACATATTTCCTATGCAAATTATTTTTAGCCAAAATTGAAATAACATATTCTTTTAATCAAACATGAGTAAGAAATATTTTTGTCTTCTTCTTTAGAACATTAGTTACTTGGGACAAGTTTAGCCTACACGTAGTATTTCTCATCTCAAGGCATTTTTAGGTAATCTATTTCTATTAATGAAATTGGTTGCATTTTATGCTCCATACCACTTCTCATATTTTTCTTTTGTGGTTGCATTTTATGCTCCATACCACTTATATATTTTTTTAGAAATATAGGTAATAAGTAGTTGCATTTTATGCTCCATACTACTTTGTTGAGATAAAACCTTCATCCTTTATTGATTTAGAACATACATGTAATATGGCTTTAGTGTCCCTAGTTTTAGGATTCAAAATTTTCCAAACAATTGATTAAATTCCAAGAAGTATGCTAAAATCAATTTTTGGTTTAGAATAATTTACTTAGGAGATATTATAAATTTATTCAGAAGTTTAACTAAGATAGATCATAAATTCATTTTATTAATTATTCCATACTTATTTTATTGAAATAAAATTTTATAATTTAGATAAACGTCCACCCCCTACTTAATTGAGCACATTGTCCTCAATGAACAATTCCCCAAACTTATGGAATTCAAATAACAAAAAAAAGTTTAGAAGTGTACCATTGTTGGGGCAAGAGAATGCAATGGAACGTGGGAGAGCATCCAAGCTAGGAGGTGAGAAACATAAAATAATAATAACAACCAAAATATGTAAATGGACAACCAATTTAAAAATCCAAAGTAGCAACTGGAACTAAGTAAAAGCCAAAGTGTGCACACGCAACCGATGTCAAATGTGTGATAATGAGAAGAAATCAGAAAAAAAAATAAACAAAGCAATATAATAAAACAAATATCAGGCCTCTGGTGGTGGAGGAGGAGGAGGCTGGAGCAACTGGATCACAGTCTGAAGCTGAGTGGCTAGGCCCTGGTAGTGACTCTGCAAGGTGTCCAAACGAGAGTCAATGCTGCCCTGTGTGATCTCAAGAGATTGGAAGCGATCAGTAATTGTGGACTCAATGCCGGTAAGTCGAGTATCAAACATGTCCATGCGAGAAAACATACGTGCAAAAAGCTCATCAGTAGAAGGGCCCTGGAATGAAGGTCCAGCTCCAGATGTACCTGCACCAGAAGTAAAACCAGGGAAAGGAGGTGGCTGATCCTCCTCAATGTCAGTAGCTGCAGGTATGTCCTCGTCAGTAGCTGCCACTGGGGCACCTATCACTCTATATGTGTCGCCAAATTTTTCTACAAGCTTCATGTGAATCATTAGCTCAATGTCTAATCGAATCCCTCTACCTCCTCCTAAGCTATCATAAATTGGTCGAGCTGGATTCCACAGCCTCAGATAGGTGGCAATGCGTGTAACAAAACTACCCATCACAATGGCTCCTTTGTCGGCACGTGCTACTCGAGCCCATTTTTGGCATAGCCAATACCCCACATTTAACGACACTCCATTTTTAATAGCCCATAAAAAATAAAGTTCACTGCGCCCTACAACTCCTTCACTCTCATTTCGTCCGAAAATAGTATGAACCAAAAACTTATGGATGTATCGTAAAGCAGGGCTTTTTATTTTTGACGCTTTGGACGATCTAGCACTATAAACACTGGTGTCTGCTAACTCGCCCCACCTATGACGATCCATAAAATCATTCGGGACTTGGGTGACCGCATTTTCAGTAGGAAAACCGAAAATGTGACTAACCTCATCTATGGATAATTCAAAATTTCGTCCTAGGAGTCGAAATGTGATGTTATTCCTAAAACTGTCAGCTGGAAATTTAATTGATGCAGAAAAGGAGCTTAAAAATTCTAACGTAAGAGGCGGATACACAAGGTCTTTCATTTCAATAAAGGCACCCCACCCCACACGTTTCAACGGTTCAATCACAGCATCTTTAAGCCCCACCATAGACAAAGCATGCTCATCAATAAATTTATTGGCTAAGATGGGGCGTGTTAGAAGTTTATTGTACCTTTCTAACTGGTCACTGGAACCCATATCAAAAGGAGGCAGTGGTGTAGTGTCCGAAGAAGGCGTGGAAGATCTTGTGGTGGAGCCTCGTCTTCCGGCTACCGAAGAAGAAGGACGGCTGCGCTTGTACCTAGGAGGCATGATTGTGAAAAATATTGAAAAAAATCAGAAAATAGTGCAAGAAAATGAGGGAAAACGAGAGAAAATTGACAGAAAATGAGAGAAAATGGATGTGACGGCTAGGGCGTGTTGAGTTGAATGAAACAGCGCTAGGGCGTGTTGTTTAAATAGGGTAGCGTGCACAGGCGTGTCGAGTGACACGGCCCAGGGCGTGCACCTCTCTGGATGTCTTAGCACATGCGGGCACGGGCGTGCAGCTCTGCACGGTTGGGGGCGTGCACTTCTCTGGATATCCTGCGTATGCGTGCACGGGCGTGCAGCTCTGCACGGTTGGGGGCGTGCACTTCTCTGGATGTCCTGTAGGGTACCTATCTTACCTGACACGGGAGTGTTGGGTGACACGGCCCAGGGCGTGCCACTTTTTTTTTTTTTTTTTTTTTTTTAATAAGTTCAATCGAGCTAAATTACATACCAAGATTATCTCAACCTTTTGGCCACTGTAAAAAGCAAATCAAGTTATAACAAGCTCATAGAAGCAATTATAATGAAAAATGGGTTGTCTCCCATAAGCACTTTTGTTTAACGTCGTTAAGTTCGATGCTCCACACTGGATAAGAGCTTACTCAAGATTGATAGCGGTTTTAGCAGGATCAAAATTTCCTCCTTGGTAAACCTTTAGTCGGTGAGCATTGACTTTGAAACTTCGGTCACTGTCCATGATTTCTACTGCTCCATGCGGGAAAATTTCTTTAATAGTGAAGGGTCCGGACCACCTTGAGCGCAGTTTTCCTGGAAAAAGACGGAGTCTAGAGTTGTAGAGTAATACCTGCTGTCCTACCTTTAGATTCCGCAAAACGATAAGCTTATCATGCCATTGTTTGGTGCGTTCTTTGTAGATTTTGGCATTTTCATAAGCGTGAAGCCTCATCTCATCCATCATATTCAATTGAAGCAACCTCTTTTGACCAGCTTCCTTAGTATCAAAATTAAGAAATTTGATTGCCCAATATGCCTTGTGCTCCATCTCGACAGGAAGGTGACAAGCCTTACCGTATACCATTCGATATGGTGACATGCCAATTGGTGTTTTGAATGCAGTCCTATAGGCCCAAAGAGCATCATCGAGCTTCTTGGACCAGTCCTTCCTTGATTGGCCAACTGTTGTTTCCAATATCTTTTTGATTTCCCGGTTCGTAACTTCTACTTGTCCGCTTGTTTGAGGGTGATATGGAGTACCTACACGATGTGTGACGCCATATCTGGAAAGTAATGAGTCAAGGTACTTGTTACAGAAATGCTTACCTCCATCGGTGATTATGGCCCTTGGAGTACCATGGCGTGTGCAAATGTATTTCTTGATGAAGCTCATTACACTTCTGGCATCGTTATTGGGAAGGGCAATAGCTTCTGCCCATTTTGACACGTAATCCACTGCTACGAGGATGTATTGATTTGAGTATGATGATGGAAAAGGTCCCATGAAGTCCAACCCCCAAACATCAAAGATTTCAACTTCAAGAATGCTATGTAGAGGCATCTCATGTCTTCTTGAAATGTTGCCTAACCTTTGATAGCGATCACAAAGACGTACATAGTTAAAAGCGTCTTTAAAAAGATTAGGCCAATACAAACCGCTTTCCAAAATGCGTGCTGCTGTTTTGTTTGCTCCAAAATGTCCTCCACATTCCATCGAATGACAGAATTTAAGCACACTTTCTATTTCACTTTCCGGTATGCAACGTCGGAATAGCTGATCACTGCAATACTTGAACAAGAACGGCTCCTCCCAATAATAGTATTTGACATCATGGAAGAATTTTTTCTTTTGTTGATAAGAAAAATTGGGGGGAACGATTTTGCAAACAAGATAATTGACTATATCAGCATACCAGGGAGTTTGGGTCATTAGCAGAAGGTGTTCATGAGGAAAACTCTCATTGATTTGTAGCTCGGTTGCATCCTCTTCTTCTAATTCTAATCTGGAAAGGTGATCAGCTACTAGATTCTCGGTTCCCTTTTTGTCTCAAATTTCCAGATCAAATTCCCGCAGTAAGAGAACCCAACGAATTAGTCTTGGTTTAGCATCTTTCTTTTCAAGCAAGTATTTGATGGCAGAGTGGTCCGTATATACTATTGTTTTAGCTCCAATTAAATAAGCCCTAAATTTGTCAAAAGCAAACACAATAGCTAATAATTCCTTTTCAGTAGTTGCATAATTCAATTGTGCATCATTCAATGTACGACTAGCATAGTAAATGACATGCAACTTCTTGTCCTTTCGTTGTCCAAGAACATCTCCAACAGCATGATCACTAGCATCACACATGAGTTCAAATGGAAGAGTCCAATCTGGTGTAGTGATGATAGGTGCTGAGATCAATTCCTTCTTTAATCTGTTAAAAGCATCTAAACACTCTTTATCAAAATTGAAAGGGACATCTTTAACTAATAAATTGCAAAGAGGTTTTGTGAATTTTGAGAAGTCCTTGATAAATCTTCTGTAGAACCCTGCATGTCCAAGAAAACTTCTTATGCCTTTCACTGAGTTAGGAGGAGATAGTTTTTCAATTACCTCGATTTTGGCTTTGTCTACTTCAATTCCTTGCTGAGAAATTTTGTGTCCCAAGACGATACCTTCACTAACCATGAAATGACATTTTTCCCAATTCAACACAAGATTAGTATCTTCACATCGTTGCATTACTAAAGCTAGATTATAAAGACATGCATAAAAAGAAGAACCAAATACAGAAAAATCATCCATAAATATTTCAATGGATTTTTCAACCATATCGGAAAATATGGACATCATGCATCTTTGGAAAGTTGCAGGAGCATTGCATAGTCCGAAGGGCATCCTCCTATAGGCAAAAGTGCCATAAGGACAAGTGAAAGTAGTTTTTTCCTGATCTTCTGGAGCAATGGGTATTTGGAAATACCCGGAATAACCGTCCAAGAAACAGTAGAAAGGATAACCTGCAAGTCTTTCAAGCATTTGGTCAATGAAGGGTAAGGGAAAATGGTCCTTACGTGTTGCTTTGTTTAATTTTCTGTAATCAATGCACACACGCCATCCCGTGACTGTTCTAATGGGAATTAACTCATTACTTTCATTAAAAATAACAGTCATACCCCCTTTCTTTGGCACCACTTGAATAGGACTTACCCAACTACTATCGGAGATTGGATAGATAATGCCGGCGTCCAGGAGTTTTATGATTTCAGCTTTTACCACCTCCTTTATGTTCGGATTCAAACGTCTTTGATGTTCGATTGAAGGTTTGTAGTCATCTTCCATTAGGATCTTGTGCATGCATATGCTTGGGCTTATTCCTTGTAAGTCGGAAATTGACCACCCTATTGCTTTCTTATGCCTTCGAAGAACCTGCAACAACCCTTCCTCTTGATCAAGCGTTAAGTGAGAAGAAATAATAACAGGAAAAGAATCGTTCTCACCTAGAAATGCATGCTTCAAATGAGGAGGAAGCTGCTTCAACTCTTGCTTAGGTGGTGTGTCTTCTTTTTCTTTTTCTTCTGTATTATTATTGTTTATGCTATATAGAGTTTTATTTACACATGTATCTATTACATCTATTCTAAAGCAATCATCGTGGTCCATAGGTAATTTACAAGATTTTAACACATCAAAAATGACCTCTTCTTGACCAACTCGCAATGTTAGTTTCCCATCATGTACGTCAATTAGAGCTCTTGCAGTTGCAAGAAAAGGTCTTCCAAGGATCAATGATCCCTCTCTTCCTTCATCGATATCAAGGATTACAAAATCAACTGGAAAAATGAATTTCCCTACCTTGACTAACACGTCTTCTACAATTCCTTTAGGGTATTTGATTGATCGGTCAGCTAATTGTAGAGACATCCTTGTTGGCTTGAGTTCTCCCATACCTAGCATTATAAAAACTTCATAAGACATCAAATTTATGCTAGCTCCTAAGTCAGCCAATGCTTTTTCAAAGTTCAAATTGCCAATGTTACAGGGGATAGAAAAACTCCCTGGATCTTTGAGCTTTGGTGGTAATTTGTTTTGAATTATTGCACTGCATTCCTCCGTCAGTTTTACCATGCCTTGATCATCAATCTTTCTTTTCTTGCTCAAGATTTCTTTCAAGAATTTTGCATAACTGGGCATTTGAGCAAGAGCTTCAGCAAAGGGGATGTTTATTTGAAGCTTCTTAAAGACGTCCAGGAATTTCATGAAGCTTTGATCATCTTGCGTCTTTTTTAATCTTTGTGGAAATGGAATGGGCGGAGCATAAGGTTTTACCTCTTCCTTTTCCACTAGATCAATGATAGGAGCCTTTTTCTCCTCTACATTCTCCTTTACTTTCTCTTTTCTGGGTTTGTCCTCCAATTCTCTTCCACTCCTCAAGGTGATGGCTTGTACCTGCTCTTTGGGATTTTTTTCTGTGTTGCTAGGTAACGTGCCTTGAGGTCTAGCTGCCATCATGTTTGCAAACTGTCCCATTTGGATTTCCAGATTTCTTATTGCAGCTTGTTGGATTTTATTATGTTCTCTTGTTTCGTTCATGAAATCCATGTGTGATTTGGAGAGGGCAGTAAGGAGATCATCATGAGACTTCTTTTTCGGAGGCAAGAAACCTGGTGGTGCATTTAAAGTATTGTTAGAATTACCATATGAAAGGTTCGGATGATTTCTCAACCTATTATCGTAAGGATTTGAATATGGGTAGTTCCTCCTCTGCTGGTTCATCACATAGTTCACTTGCTCCAGAGTTTGTGGATTTGTAGGATCTATCATGCATTCTCCAGCTCCATGTGGTTCATTGCATCTGTCACAGGTTTGTATGATAGAGTTTATGGATTTAGTGGTTAGCAGATCAAGCTTCCTTACCATATTGTCAACCTTTGCATTTAATGCAGTGATAGCATCAATCTCATAAATTCCAGCAGTCTTTCTTCTTTCGGAGCTGCTTTGATAATGGCTATTGCTGGCCATTTCTTCAATCAAATCATATGCCTCGTCGATCTCTTTTCTTTCGAAGGATCCTCCTGCAGCTGCATCCAATGTAATTTTTATGTTAGGTGACAATGAATTATAGAAAGTTTGGACTTGTAACCATTTGGGCAGGCTATGGTGAGGACATTTTCTCAACAAATCCTTAAATCTTTCCCAAGCCTCATATAAACTCTCTTGATCATGATGAACAAAGGTCATGATCTCATGTCTTAATTTAGTTGTTTTAGAAGATGGAAAAAATTTAGCCAAAAATTTCTGGGCTAATTCTTCCCAAGTTGTAAAACTTCCGGCAGGACAGGATTGTAACCATGATCGGGCCTTATCTCTTAGAGTGAAAGGAAAAAGTCTTAATTTAATGGCATCTTCAGAAACACCATTTTGTTTGAAAGTGTCACAAATTTCCAGGAAATTAGTGATATGAGCATTAGGATCTTCACTAGGAAGTCCTCCAAATTGAATAGAAGTGGAGAGCATTTGTATTATTGCTGGTTTAATTTCAAAATTATTTGCTTCCACTCTTGGTCTAGTGATACTGGAGGTGGCTCCATTAAGAGAAGGTGTGGTATAATCTCGCAATGTGCGAACGTTTGGCTGCTGTAGGGCTTGAGGATTTGCAGCAAGTGGTATATTTGGAAGTTGAGGATTAAGTCCGTCCATGTTTGTTTGTTGTTCGGATCTGGTTTCTTTTGCTCTCCTTGCTGCGTTGTTTCTTCTGCAGGTTTTTTCTATTTCTGGATCAAAGATCAGAGGTGCTGTTCTTCTAGCCCTTCTTTGCATAAAACCTGAGATGGTTCACTGAATTAAATGATTAAATGAATAAGTAAATGTCTAAATTAATAACATGATAATTTGTATTGATATTGATATTGCCAATCCCCGGCAACGGTGCCAAAAACTTGACAGCTTATTTCGCAAGTGTACGAATCGCTACAAGTAATATAGAGTGAGTAGAGTATCGTATCCATAGGGATTGTATACCAAGTACCAAAATTATATTATCTTGTTATTATTTAAACGATAAATGAGGAAATTGTTTATAGAAATTAAAATTCAACAAGTAAAAATAAGAAGTTAAGCAAGCAATTATTGATTAAAGAAATCAAGGAAGTAAAACTACTAGGGGTTTTGATTTCACTTAACTCTATCCAATTTACTTCATTAGTTCATTGATCAATTTAATTATTCAAGTAGGGGAAACAACCCAAAAATTACTAACAAGCTCTCCCGATGTATTGTTAGCTATTTTAATCCGGTCTAATTACCTATCTTCCAATAGCACAATCAAACATGAATTAAATCATTAAGTTTTATGGTTTGTTTTGTGAATTCATAACCTAAGGTCATTAACTTATGAAAACCCCCCATGAGTCAAACCGTATAGCTTCCGCATCAAGTTATTATTCTCATGTGTTTTATTAAACTTTTCATATCAAAGATCCTTCTTCCGATAGTGATAATTGAAATAAATCAATCTAGGGGAAAATTCTGCCTAGAAGCATTAAGTTCATTAATAAATCATAACTTGAATAAGGAAAAATAAATCTAATTGCATAAATTGGAAGAGAGGTTAAGCTACATCAAACCCCCTAGTATAAGAATTTAGTTACACATAGTACTTAAATAAAACTCAAAAATACTTGATAAATATTCCATAATCAATAAAGATAATGAAAGAAATAAACAAGATTAAGAGTTAAGAATAAGAACTAGAGAGGTATTGCTTTGATGGCTTCTTTGGATCTTGCACAATTCTTGCTCACTTAACTTTAAAAGAAAATGAAGCTATCTGTAAAACTATAAGAAAAGAATTTTTGTGGAGTATGGAAAGAATGGAATTGCTGGATGCCCTTGGAGTGGTTCTTTCTCTTCCTTATATAGACTTCTTGGGGGAACAAGCCTTGTGTTTTAATGAGTAAAGTTCAACTTTGTGAGGTGGAAAAGTTGTAAATCAAGCCATGAATTGCTCTCAATTATGGTTTTCTCAATTGCACATGGTTGAACTTTGACTGGCATGTGAAGAAAGCATCCAAAGCATCTTGTAAAAATGGTAGAAATTGGTTGGCAACTTTTGACTCAAAATATAGAATTTTTATATTGCACGGGCGTGTTGCCTGGCACTGCCTGGGGCGTGCCAGTCTTTGGAGGGTTAGAGGTTCTGGCACGGGCCGTGTTCCTTAGCATGGCTTGGCAAGCTCATGCGCACGGGCGTGCTGTCTGGGCGTGCAGTCTCCTGGAAGTCTTATTGATAGCGCGCACGGGCGTGCGGGGTAGCACGACTTGGGGCGTGCATCTCTCTGAAAGTCTGAGGCATGTGATGCACGGGCGTGCGGGTTAGCACGGCTTGAACAGGTTAGCGCGCACGGGCGTGTTCTTTGGCACGGCTTGGGGCATGCATCTTTCTGTCTCTTTAGTTTGTCTCGCCTTATGCCAGACACGGCCGTGCTTCGCGACACGGGATGGGGCGTGCCAATTGTGTTTTGCTTCATTTTTGTTCTTTTCTTTGCAAAATCCTACAATTTTCTTTCCAATCAAGTGAGTTGTGTTTCAAGGAAGCTTTTGAATAAAAATATATCAATGTTACATAAAAACTAATTAAAAGTAATAGGAATTTAAATCAAAATTACAATAATAACACTATAAAAATCAACACTATCAGTGGCCCCTGTCGAAATCCCATTCTCAGAGAATTATACAAGGGGGACAACAAATGGTGCGAACAAGGCATAAATATTTGCATCATCCCATTATGAAACTAAACAATGGTAACAACTTCCTGTGATGCACGTTTAGTGTTCATGTGGATCCGTTGCATGCTTCTAGAAATAAAGAAAACGAAACAAGGACCATACCTTTTTACCCTTCTCATCCTTGTATGTAACATTTCTGAATGGAAGAAACAACGCGGCATATAAACAGAGTCTCCTTTGTTCATCCTAGAATGCAAATGTGACGGTATTTATAACTCAAAACCAAAGACAACACACTACACATGCATAAAAAGAATTGAAATGGAAACTACTTTAGATAATGTCAACAGAAGAAGGTGAAAGTGAAAAGATTTGGGAAATAATTCGTGGCTCACTCACAGTGAAGAAAGCACACCCAATTGATTGAATAAGGTTCCATGCAGCATCCAAGTAAGCAACACAGAGCCTAAAATGGGTAAAAGGATCCTGTGAGTAGGAAAAAAAAAACATATATATAATAAAAGGCTGCTGTAAACACAATGACATTCTCTAAGCCCAATAATAATGATGGTAGCAAAAGTGTATAGGAATTCTCTCAGGATCAGTATCTCATGAAAAGCGTGCATTCCAGCTGCTATTATACTACAAAAATTTCTTAATAAAAATGCAAAATATCAAAATTGCTCAAACGATATTGAATGAATGGGTTTACTTTGCTCAATAAGCTACATCTATTTTTAAATTCCAAAGCGGTAAAATTTCAGGAGAGAGGAGGAAACTTTTAAAACGCACTATGTTTGACTACCAAATTACCGGACTAGAGATAGGCATGGCCGGTTCATTGAACCACTAGTTCCGATTCATGGAACCGACGGTTCAAAATTTTTGAAATGTTGAACCTGAACCGACCCTTGAACCGCCGGTTTTGGTCTAGTTTTAGTGCCGGCCAGTTTCGGTACAGTTCCGATGAACCGACGGTTCCGATCACGATTTCCGGCGATATATACTTTTTAAAAAAAAAAATCGGTTCTAACGTTACATCTTTTTTTCGAAAATATTAATATGATTTTAAAAAATATTGGTAAATTTTATTTTAAATAAATTTTAGAATGCTCATACTCATATAAGAATAAAAATAAGTAATTTTACAAAATAATCAAATAAGTTATCACTTTATTTTGTTTAAATGTTATTAATTAAATAAATTATAAGAAAATTTTGAAAAATACTTCAAAAAAATGTAATTTTAAACTTAGTAAACAATTTAAAAGGGTAAAAAAAAAGTTAAAAACAATATAAGTTTAGACTAAATATTTCTCTCTTTTCTTTCCATTTTACTTTTTAGATTTTTAACTTTTAAAGTAAAGTGTATTTTAAAAACAAAAATCTTAATTAAAGTATATCATGCAATAAAATATTATTGAGACTTTTAGAGATGTATAAAATATGCTAAGTGATTATTATTTTAAAAATAAAAATAGAAAATTTCTGGTTCTTACCGGACTGGAATCCCCGGTTCAAGGCTGGTTCAGGTTCAAATTTTAACATTCACATGAACCTTCACGGCCCTTGAACTGCCAGTTCCGGTTTAAAATTTTAAAACGACGGTTCCGATCCAATTCTGGTTCATCTACAGTACAGTTTGATTCCGGTTCAAAATGAACCGGTAGCCATGCCTAACTAGAGAAAGATAAATTATAATCACGCTGATGCATGCCTTCATCATTCCAAAACTCTTGCTAAATAATATAACAAACTCTAATTTGGATTTTGGATTAGTTTGATACCCAAACTTAGCAGCAGATTTATTTTACATAAAAAGAGACATTAGATGTAACTATCAATGACATCATGGACCATATCATACTTGTGGCATCCTTCTGACACTGCTGGCTCAACCTTAGGAGGAAAACCAAAGACAACCCAGAATAATGTCAAATCTGAAATATGTGTCATAGCTTTAACAGGTTGATTGCCAGAAATTATGAGATCAACCTGCACAGAAGAGCAGCAACGAGATAAATAATAAACTACTATCATAGTACACAATGGATATAAAGAAGTCCCTCACAAGCAAGTCAATGTCTTGCCAGACATCAAAAAATATTTTGAGGGACATGCTATTCATCTATTCAAGAGGGTTAGCATACTTCAGTTCCAATGCGCTCTTTGCTAATTTTCACTGCAAGAGCATTTTGCACATCATCACAGGCAGCAGCTACTTTGAATTCTTCATCAAGTATGAATCCAAACCTTGCACCTAAATAACCAGAAATTAGCCATGTAAGACATAGAAATGGAAAAAGAGAAGCAAAACAAAAAGAACCAATAGAAGTGAAGAAAAATATTAGGTTGTAAGATCACGCTAGCTGACTGCGCATATGAAAAAATTTGAGTTGTTTTATAAGACATGATCAGGTTATATAATAGACATGGACTCAAAAGTTTTCAGCAGTTGAGTTATTGCCCATATATGCATAGCAATTTCAAAGCAATGATCAATCACTTAATTTTGATCTTACTTCTTAAATACTACTGTTATTAGTTGGTAGTTGTTTAAAATGAAGCCCTAGAAGATTTACAAAGTTCAACATGTTTTACCTATCCAAGGACCAACATGAGTTCTAATTGTTTGGTAGAGTTTTATTTCATTGAAAATTTATAATTCAATTGAAAGGATAAAACCCAAATGTTTCTTGAAGACATTACATGACACTAAGAAAACAAAATAGAGATATAAAAAATACAAGTTTTGATACTAAGCTATTTCAAGACATGCTGAATGAGAAACTTGCATGTGTTATCCAAAAAATTATCCCAACACAATCAAATAAAATCTAAATTCAAAAGTATCAAATCGAATAGCTCGAAGAACTCTAAGCGGATCATCCAAAAAAGTAGCTTTTGGAGGTAAAGGAATAACTATTTTTCCAGACTTTAGATCTTCAATGCCTGCAATGAAAGAAAGAGTAATATAAGTGAGAAAGCTTTATGCAAAGGACGTAACAAATTTACTTAACAATAAACGAAAGAGAACAGCATAAAAAGCCTATCTTAACCTCTTTCAGTAAAGTCCTCAACTGAACTGGTATTAATAGCATAAAATGTTAATGCCATATGTTAGTCCAACAATAATTATATAGTTATCATGAATAGCATACAGAGAGCGCACCAATTTAATCATTTACAGAGGAAGATACCAACATAAATGAATGGAATTTATACACGAAGCTAATTGCTGAATAATTTGTTTTGACTTTGTTGAAAATAATTATTTTTTCCATTTATGTTTTTTGTTATAATACAAGTGAACCTGCCTTGAGCTGAAAAATATCTTGAATATTTCAACAAAACTTATTATGTATAAGCAAATTTTTAAATTTTGATATTTCATTGCACTCACAAGCTATGCCTAGTGCAATTACCGAATACAAATTTTGGCATAGTCTTAGGTTTGAAAACCACCTCCCTAATTCTAAAAAAAAAACCCTATTTGATTTGTATTTTCCTGGTAGGATTACTCTTAAATTTTAATATGATTATATTTGGTTTGTTAAATGAAAAAGTTTGGCATCAAATATACAAATGGATCTTTAATTACCAAACTAAAATTAGCTTTAAAAATTTGAGTGACCAATCGTTTAATTTGGTCTGTTGATGTAGTTATTGATGGATACCACGTAAGTCAGTAGTTAGATAGTCTACTTGAAAAACTTAACAATAGGCAGTAGTCGTATGCTGGTTAAACTGGAGAAGTGAAGACTGTAAAATTAATTCATTGTAGTTCTGATAAAACATCTCAAAATAAATTAATGATAATAAAAAAAATGTGATTTGTATTTATTAACTTGTTTTTCCATGGCTTCTTAAACATTCTTGAAGTTTTAATCAAGCATGCAATTGGAAAACTAACACGAGATAGATGATAGATTAATGAGTAAGAAGTAGGTTTAAAATTCTAAAAATTATAACAAACTCTGACATGCACATGTATACCATTCTTTTTATTTAGGCCTAAAGTATTTATGTTATCTATATTAGTCTCTCATTTTTCTTTTGAAATTTGAACTTTCTTGGCTGCAAATTCATAGTCCTGGAGACAACTCCATGCTTCGAAACTAAAGTGGATTAGTTCTACTTTTCAACTTTTAACTTTGGATTAGTTGTCTCCATGCTTCGAAACTAAAGTGGATTAGTTCTACTTTTCAACTTTTAACTTTGGATTAGTTTAGGTTAGTGGAGATTTGAATTCGAAACTTTTAGATTTTTTCAGATAGTTCCAGTATCACTAAACAAAACTCATTGGTTATCTTTTTCAAAATTTAATTGCTTAGTTATTGTTAAACTCTCAGAATTTGAGGTGTAGTAAATTGTAAATTAATCCATCCTTGGGGTAAATTTGGAGTATATATATTGGATTTAGGATAGTCATGTTAGGATAATGATTACGAATCCTACATTATGTGTTGGTTGGAGTTTATGTAGGAGTTTAGTATTATTATTTTAAAATATTTTATTATTTAATGTTAACAGTAGTTCCCAATTAGTTATTTGGTCATTTTATGTCCAAATGTAGTGTTTATGTATTTTTAGTGTCTGTTTATTTCATTAGTTATTTATTTTTTACAAGCTTTTGTTGTGTTTCTTGTTGTGAAGGCTGTCATTTTATGGCAGCTTTATTTTGCAAAAAATTAGGTGTTGATTTTTTTTTGGGGGGGGGGGGAGTACTTGAAGAGTTGCCTTATTAAATGAGGTGACTCTTCAGTTGCCTAGCCTGGCCTATATAAGGCCACTTCCTTACTTCATTTGTTTCACTTCTCAGAAATTGATCCTCAGAGCATCTCTCTCTAAACTGTTTCTCTCTCTAACTTCTTCCAAGTAAGTTCAATCTGCTCCTTTCTTCCTTTTCCATTTTGCCTGTTAGGGTCATGGGTTCCTCTGGTGACGAGGATGTCCAGATGTTACATGATTAGTTCGGTGATAAGCATACTACAAACATTGACTTGGGGGTTGGCGAAGCCAAGGGTTGGAAGGAGAATGTTAGAATTCCCAACATAACGTCTGATATTGATGAGGACGAGCTATTGGATGTATGTTTTATACATAACCTTTAACCAGAATACAAACTGATCCGAACTTCAGAGGGCAAGAGGGTACCCGAGCCGTTAGACGGATATTCTATTATATGATGTATGAAGAAAGCTTCCAATCTAGGGTTCGATTTCCTTTATCCAAATCATTGAAATAAGTTTTCAATGAGTACAACATTACTATCAGCCAACTACACGCCAATGGCTTGAGTCTCTTGTGTGACCTAATAGCGTTGGCTCACAGATGGGTATAATATGACGGCTAGGGCGGTTTGGGAGCTTTATCATTTCTCCGTTCGCCCAATGGAGGACCACTGCTTCCACTAGGCAAATAACACTTGCAACATTTTTTCAAAGAAATGTAACATTTCCTCTTTGAAAAATTAAAAATCTTATTATTTCATTATCAAATACACTGGGGGGTTTGGAGTGGCAAACCATTGGTCTGAGGATCCGCTTTGCCACATTCCTACCTTGCCGAGTCCTTATGACCGAACCTGTATAGAGTTAATAAAGGCTAAGGGACTTGGTTCTGTTAATCTAAGGCAGGTGATAGCTGAGGGTTATCCGACCTGTTACCCTAGTGGACCCATGAGACCCAGCCCTTCCTTCTCTGGTAAGCTTTGTCCTTAATAACTTTGCCTTTGATTCTTTACACTAACATCTCTTAATTTTCCCTTCTTGCTTTGGCGCAGAAATGGTACCGAAGAAATCCAAAAGCTCTGAGATGGCCAAGGTCTTCGAAGCAATGAAGAAAAAGGCTATTGCTGGGATTTCGGGAAATGAGGCTCCTTCGGTGGTACTTGATACTCAGCCAATCAAAGTTGATGCTGCTGTAGGGGTCACTCATTCTGAACAACCTCCCTCAAGCCCGCCGGTCGAGCCTCTCAGAAAAAGGCAGAGGGAAGTACGTGTTCCTGTCCCCTCTCCTGTTCCTCCAAGGGCGTTGGACATCCGAAGCTACTTCCTACATAAGTATGGGGTGACTTGCAATCTTTGGGAGGAGAGCCTAGCCGAGAAGTGGCTCACCACTGTCTATTCCCTACAAACGCTAGCTACTTTGAGCATGTGGACGATGTGGCGATAAAGGATCTAATCAACCAATGCTTGTTTCAAGCTATCAATGCCAACAGTATGAACTTTGCTCGGATAACCAAGTTAAAGATAGGTTATACTAAGATGAAAGTGAAGAAACCATATGGAGGATGTACTAAAGGGTGCTGAAGTTATAATGAGGGAATAGGAGGCTCAGCACAAGGTAGAGATTGCTACTCGAGATGCTGATGTAAACAGGTTGAGAGAGGAGAACTGGGAATTACTCAATAAGAATAAAGAGCTTGAAAGCAGGGTAAAAGAGATGAGAAGGAGCTGTAGAAGTTTCAGGATCAAGTGAGGTCTGAGGAAGATAATCTGGCCAAGGCATGCTTAAGCTTGAACGAACATTCTAGCCGAACTAAAGGCGAAGGAGCCTGAAGTTGACTGGGGTTGGATAAATGATGTATACCACGATGAGGGTGATGAAGACGAGGAAGGAGAAGAGGATGTGAATCGCCCTATCGATGATTTGTCTCCCCCTAAGGGTAGAAACTAAGGTATCTGCTGATATTCACCCCATTTCTTCAAAAGGGCAAGGTGCAGCTGGGGATCGGTCTACTGACTAAGACATGTAGCTAGATTAGGATTTATAGAGGGTAAAAAGTTTTGTAACTTATCTTTTTGAATAGGGATACCTTGTAAAATACCTATGTGATCACTTTTTATGAAATGAATGAAAATTATCACTATTTCACGTGTGTTAGGCTTTTCATATTTGCCTAAGTATTTTTCTTTTACTTTTAAGATTTAAAGTTAAAATCCAAATTGTGTATAATCGAGCTTAAGGGTTTACTTAAGTTTTATTCAGTGAGTTACGTGTTTCCAAATCTATGGAGTTAGTAAAAGGGACTGCTTAGGTCATCTGGGCGAGCTATGTATGTTCGAGCTAATGGACTTAGTCAGAAGCACCGCTTAGGTCATCTGGGTGAACTACGTATGTCCGAGCTAATGGACTTGGCGAAGAGGACTGTTTAGGTCATCTAGGCGAGCTGTGTACGTTCGAGCTAATGGACTTAATGAGAAGGACTGCCTTAGGTCATCTAGATGAGCTACAAATGTCTGAGCTAATGGACTTAGTGAAAAGGACCGCTTAGGTCATCTGGCGAACTAATGTGAAGGCTGAAAAGAGAAAAATTTTTAAGCAAGATCCTTCAGGAAAAACTTAATGCATCATGCCCTTTTTTATCTTTGAAAGGCTTGATACATTAAGTGAAAAAACCTGAGGCCTTATTATTATTCAAATACAAAAGTTACTTTACATATTATTAACTGGAGACATAATATGCATTTTTAGATTATCAGCGTTCCATGTCCGAGGTAATTCAGCTCCCTCAATGTTTCTCAGCTTATATGTTCTCGGGCCTAACTGCGTCGAAATTTCATAGTGACCTTCCTAGTTCTGTCCTAATTTACCCACATCTGTTAAGCATCTGGTTATCTCTGCCTTTCGCCATACTATGTCTCCTTCTCTGAACTACCTACATTGAACTTGCCTATTAAAGTATCTTCTTATCCTTTGTTTGTATGCTTTAGCTCGAACCGCAGCATCCTCCCTAAGCTCCACTACCAAGTCTAAGCTAATTTTTATGCTCTCATTGCTGCCGAGCTCTTCGTACACTCTTGCGCTTTTGCTAGGTATGCTTATCTCTACTCATACTACTGCTTTGGTCCCATATACTAAAGAGAAAGGGGTTTGCTATGTTGCTTGCCGAGGCGTGGTTTTGTAAGCCCATAAGACGCTGTTTAGTTCATCTACCTAGTTAGCTTTTTCTCCATCCAACCTCTTCTTTAAGCCTTACGGGATGGTACTGTTGGTGACTTCGGTAAGGCCATTAGTTTGTGGGTGGGCTACCAAGATAAAATGAAGCCCAATGTGCCAGTCTTCACAAAAAGATCTAAAGACTCCTGAGTCAAATTGCTTACCATTGTTAGTAACGATTTTATGGGGCACGCCATATCTAAATATCACATTCTTCCTGAAAAAGCTAATAACCCGAGCTGGGGTAATGGTGCTGAGGGCCTCGGCTTCTACCCACTTAGAGAAGTGATCAATTGCAACCAGCATGAACTTTCTTACGCTCTTGTGGTAGGAAAAGGTGCTAGAATGTCTATCCCTTATTGACCAAAAGGCTAGGCTGATGATAAGGATTGTAGTTCTGATAAGGGTTTTCTAGGTGCACAATCATATTTTTGACAAGTGCTACAATGGCGAATATGTGGCTAACATCCTTCTTCATTATTTGCCAATAGTATCCTAAGAGCAGTATTTTTCTAAGCATAGCCTCTAAGCCCTCATTTGCCCTACAAACACCTTCATGGGTCTCCCTTATGATGTAATTGCCTTCTTCCTCAGTTAGACACTTCGCCCATGGATGTGATTTTGATCTCCTGCAGAGTTCTCCATTTTCCATTGCATAGTTCATCGCTTTCCCTCAAAGCTTGATCACCTCTGGCTTATTGCTAGGCCGAATGCCATTCTATAAGAAGTCATAGCTCATAGCTCAGCCGGTTTTAGTGTTCGACCATCGCTTTCCCTCAGACTCATCCAGTTGCTGCCGATTGGGATACAAGGACTTCATTTAACTCATAGCTCAGCCGGTTTTAGTGTTCGACCATCACTTCCCTTAGTAAATCTTCTTCCCGCGCTGCAGCTTTACCTATGGAGTTTGCCTCTTTATTGTTCGCCCATTCTATTTAGGTCATCTTCCTAATGCTGCCTTCTTCTTCAAACTTGTGTAAGAGGAATAAGGCTAGATAATGGTACTTGATTAGATTTCGCTCTTTGGTTATTAAATCCTCATACTCAGCACCGTTGTTAGTTGTCGTAAAGTCTGGGCGTACGACATACTGAATTTTTTTCTTCCTTGGCCCTTGTAGATTACCCCTGCTACAGCTCCTGAGCTCCCTAAGGCCCCATCAATGTGCAACGGCCAAGTGTTGTAGCTAGGGTTCGGGAGTTCGGCTTCAGGCTCGCCTTTTCCATCTTCACTAGAAATTTCGGCCACAAAGTCTGCCAGTACTTATGCCTTCATTGCAGTTCAAGAAGCGTACCTGATATTAAATTCTCCCAATCTAATCGACCATTCCACCAATCTTCTAGAAGTTTCAGCTTAGTGTAGGATCTTTTTCAGGGGGTGGTTAGTTCGGATAGTTATAGTGCGAGATTGGAAGTAGTGGCGCAACTGGTTCGCTGAATTAAGGATGGCGAATGCTAATTTTTCAACATTTGGATACCGAGCTCAGAATCCCTGAGGACTTTGCTAATGTAATAAACAAGATATTGCTCACCTTCCTCTTCCCTAACCAATACTGATGCAACAGAATTTTCAATAGCAGCTAAGTACAAGTATAAGGGCTCATCTTTTTTAGGTCTGCTTACGAGGGGAGCGAAAGACAAGAAATCTTTAATTCTTTCAAATGCGAGCTAGCACTTTTCATCCCATTGAAAACCTTTCAACTGCTTTAGGGTTTGGTAGAAAGGCATGCACCTCTTGGGCGAGTAGGAGATAAATCGCACTAAGGCTATAATTCGACCATTCAATTGTTGAACTTCATGAATGCTAGTGGGTTCTTGCATCTTCAAAATTACCTTGATCTTCTCAGGGTACGCCTCAATCCCCCTTCATGATATCATAAAACCCAAAAATTTCTCCGCCTTAACTCTGAATGTGTAGTTGTCTAGATTGAACTTCATATTAAACCTATTTAGGATTTCAAACACTTCATGTAGGACTCTAGGATGCTCGACAGCTTGAGTACTTTTTATTATCATGTCATCTACATATGCTTCTACAGTTCGGCTATCTAATCTTGGAACATGCTATTGACCAACCTCTGGTATATGGCTCCTGCGTTCTTTAATCCGAACGGTATGGCTTGATAACAATAGATTTCCCTGTCAGTGATGAAGCTCATCTTTTCCTCATCCAGTTCTTTCATTCTTATCTTATGGTATCCAACTTCTATATCCATAAAACTATATATTTCATAGCCGGCTATTGAATCTACCAGCTAATCTACATTGGGCAAAGGGTAAGGATCTTTAAGGCATGCCTTGTTCAAATCGGTAAAGTCAACACATAATCTCCATTTTCCATTGCACTTTGGTACCAAAACTACGTTCGCCAGCCATTCTAGATAGTTCACCTTCCTTATAAACTTTGATTTCAAAAGTTTATCCACTTCAGTTGCTATAACATGCTGTCTTTTTAGACCATTATTCTGCTTTTTTTGCTTTATCGGTTTAAAGCTTCGGGTCAATGCTGAGCGTAAGGGATATGGTATCAGGATCGATATCAATTATGTCTTCCGCGGTCCAGCCGAAGTTGTTAACATTATCCCCTAAAACTGTCCTAATACAATCCTGTACCTCTCTCAGTAGATCGTCTTCCGACGTTAACTTCTTCCCCTGTTTCACTTCCTATGTGATCAGCTCGCCCACAGGTGTTGGGCTGGTCTATATTATGATTGGGGTTATCAAAGGGTTGGTGTTTGGTTGACTTTGTCGTAGTTCTTCTTCTAGCATCCACATGATTGGTAGGGGAAGAGGTAACCTTTTCAGTGCTATCTATTTGCTTCCTGAGCTATATTCGAGTCTCCCCTAATAACGACGACTTCGCCCTTGTCGAAGTAAAACTTCATGGTGAGATACCTAATGCATGTGGTCGCTTCCAATTCAAATAGGGCTAGTCTTCCTAATATGGAATTGTACGGAAAGTGAATGTCTGCTACCATAAACTCCAATTTTCCTTTATGGGACTTCGGTTCTGAGCTTTAGGGTTATGTCTATAGATCCAGACATTTGTACAGGTTTTCTTGCTAGGCCGACTAATGGGATTCGGACAGGTTTAAGCTTCGCATGGTCTAGTTTCAAAGCCTTGAACACTTCCACGGTCAACAAGTTCATTGCACTACCTTCATCCACCAATATTCTTTTTACTAGAAAGTTTTCCAAAATTCCCCCAATTACTAGGGCATCATTGTGTGGAGTATGTAGAAGTTCGTCATCAGCCTCTGAGAATGATTTGAGCGGATTAGCGCTCGATTTCTATTGTGTAGAATGGAATAGATTTCCCTAACTCTCCTTTCCCTAGCTGCATTGCTATCACCCCCCGATGAGCCACCAAATATGGTGTGGATTATGCCTAGATTATGACATTTTTCCACCTTCTTGTCTTTCTATTCACTTTCCCTCCGAGCTCTCCCAACAAATTGCTTTAGTTCGCCTCTTTGCACAAGGCATTCTATCTCTTTCTTTAATTGCCAACAGGCTTCGGTCTCATGGTCTACATCCTTATGGAACTCACAATACTTGCTTTTATCTCGATGGCTCAAGGTATCCTCCTTCATCTTTCTAGGATAATAGAACTGAATTTAATCGCCATGTTCTCTAACTCAGGACAATATTTTTTAGCGTGGTCTGTTTAAAGGGGGTAAACTCCCGATCTTGTTGTGGTCTGCCATCTCTTGAGTATGGCATTCGAACAGAGTAACTAGTTCGTGGGAGCCGGATGGGTAACCCCCTTCGGGGCGATCGTCTCCTTATCGGGGATGAGTGTCTTCTGATCCTATACCTCTCTTCTTTAGGCAATCTATGCTGTTGTGCCTTATAGGCTTCATATAATTTGGTGTATTTATGAGGTCGCACCATGAGCTCGGCGAAGGTCTGGGGAAGGCCTATACTTAAACTCTCAAACAACTTATTGTACTTGTAATTCTTTGCCATGGCGCTAATGCCCACCTCATCATTCAAGTTCTCCAATTGCATCACCATTCTTTGAAATTTGGATACGTATTGCCTTAGAGTCTCCCCCTCTTCTCTTTTTCAATCTACCAAGTCAGACGATATTTTTCTAGATGATACACATGTTATAAAACAAGCTTGGAATATTGTGGCTAACTAGGAGAAGGAATGAACAGACCCTGTTTTGAGTGTTTGATGCTACTCTTGAGCTGCTCCTTTCAAGGTAGTTGGGAAGACCATGTACATTAGATCCTCCGAGTTAGTTTAAAGGCACATCATTGTTCGGAAGGTCGCCAGATGGCTCGGGGATCGGTAGATCCATCATATGATTGGAAAGTAGGAAGTTTGAACTTTGGTGGGAAGGCTGCAGCCAAAATATCAGCTGATAAGGGCGAGTCTTATAAGAGGCCATAATCCCATGTTTCTCTTGTCTCTCTACACTCCCAAACCAATTCCTTGACAACATTCTGAAGATTAGCCCCGTCCAAGACTGGCTAAGTGTGACTTAGCTTTTGGCTGCTAGGGTTAGTCGCACTAGGGTCTACCTCCGATTCCGCCTCATGGTATCGATCAGACACTGAATGACTTCGGTATTTAGGCGAGGTGGGTGGGAGGTTATGTTCTAGGTGGGGAGGGTTCGCCCACCTAGTGGGTGGTACTGGCTCGCTGATAGGCTGAGGGTTCTCTAAGAGGCATTTCAGCACAGTGGTAAACAACGAATAGGCCTGAGATAGAGTAACTACTACCTAGGGATCAATGGTTGTTGGAGGGGCGAATGTGGGTTGTTGGTTGGCCTCGCCATGGTTGTTTTCTTGGCCTTCCATGTTGAGGCGTTCAGTAGAATCATTAGCCATAGGAATCAAGAAAAACTGTGGGGATTTTTTAGGGTTTAAAGGTGTCTTCCACACTCACCGCACCAATTGTTAAGCTCTCAGAATTTGAGGTATAGTAAATTATGAAATAACACGTCATTGGGGTCAATTTAGAGTATATATACTGGATTTAGGATAGTCTTGTTAGGATAAGGATTACGAATCCTACATTATCTGTTAGTTAGAGTTTATTTAGGAGTCTAGTATTATTATTTTAATATATTTTATTATTGTATGTTAACGGTTATTAACAATATTCGACTATTTCACAGAAATCTCCAAAATGTTCCTACCTTTGTTTGTGTTTTTAATGCAGTGATGAGATTTTTAGTCAATGAAAGTCAAACACTCAAAGGGAAACAACCATTTTTACTGCGAATGTTTCATTCAAACCTCAAGGACCAAATAGTAAATTGTTCCTTTTTTTTTTTTGGCCTCCTAGCTCTGTTGCTTGAATAACTATATAACGGTGGTAGCTTTAATGAAAAGATTAAACATTCTATTGTAAAGATATTCTGTGAAAGCATTATATCTAAGCGTAATCAAATTCACATTTTTTAAGACAATGAAAATAAAATCCATTAGCATTCACAATATCTCAAAAACAAAATAAAGATTCATTGCAGGATTCAAGACTTGAATTGCTATAAAAATGGATGCATCGAACTTTAATTTATAAAAATTTATTTGTTGGATATTTTAATTTGCAAAATCACTTTTATTAAACACATATAAAATAATTGAAAGTCGTTAAATAAACATTCAATGTATGAAATTTTTAAAAATTAAATTGTTCAATGAGTCAAATTAAAATTTGAAACTTCAATTGTGAAAATACATTTCATCATTTCTACAAAAATTGCCTCCAAAAGCGTCAATTGTTGAAACTTAACTTCTTGCACAACATCACATACTTTTAATTAGGGAGTAAAACTTAATCAACCTTGGTCTTTTGCACAAGGTATCCAGTTATTCGAGATGCAAGTGAGCTAAACTATTTATGAGCTATCTCGATTAGACTAACAAAAAAAATTTGAGTTTAACTTGATTTTAATTGTTTTAAACTTAAACTCGAATAGCTTCGACCCAATAGTTAAGCTGAGTTTGAATACTATAATATTCGATTATGGCTACTTGCAGAACTAATTGATTATTTGAATTTTATATTACATAATAATTAAATAATAATTTACTTAAATCCAACTCATTTAAAATTATTAGAGTTTCATTTTTTCATTAGCAAATAAATATATCTACCAACGCGTTTTTTTTATTGTTAGACACAATGTTAAACACTTATAAAGATTTATACATAGCCAATACAAAGATTTAAATTATCTGTCCACACGCACAACTCATAAAACTAAGATTTCAAATTATCTTCTTCTAACGGTATAACGGTAACATCCCGCGTCTCTCCATTAGGTATTTATTGCTTTCCCTCGTTCCCTCTTTTTGCTTGATTCCCAAACTATTATTTGGCTTCTGCGCTACTTTTCCCGAGAAAGCTGAGAAAATTCAAGAATTTCTAGGGAAATTCAAGAACGGGAGACTAGAATTCAACCATGCTTCCTGGATTTCGGTTCGATCCTACCGATGAGGAGTTAGCAGGTCACTATCTGTACAAGAAACTCACTGGAAAGCCTTTTGCGGCAGCGGAGATGATAGTAAGTGACTGCCAATTATATGGAAGAGAAGAGCCCTGGGAAGTCTGGAAGAGATTCGGTGGTGACGAGAGAACTGATGTTAAGGATCTCTACTTTTTCACTGAAATAAAGAAGAAAGCCTCGCAGAAGAAGAACAAACAAACGCTGATTACTGACTATTCTAGAGTTGATCGAAGTGTTGGTACGGGTAAGGGTAACTGGCATAGAGAAGATTCTGGGAAAATTTTTGAAGTCACGGCTAGGGCAGATTTTGATTGTAGGATTAAGATAGAAGCAACCAAGAAAAGGTTCAAATACAAAAACAGAAATTCAAGCCACCATTGCGGTTGGATCTTGTTTGAGTATAGTTTTCCTGATTTGAACCGTGAATTAGTGCTCTGTCGTTTGAGGAAAAATGGATCTAAAACAGGGGAAAAAAATAGGGGCAAGAGGAAAATAGATGATTGTGAGGGTGGTGAAGTTGTAAACTGTGAGATGGTGGTTACGTCTGGCAATAAGCGTATCAAGGCTAATGACAATGAAGCAGAGTCATACTATAACCAGATTAGGGCTAATGGAGATGATGATTGTTTGGTTATAGCTTCTGATTTTGATGATCAAATGGGTACTGAATTTTGGGCTAATAATCAAGTAGAAGAACAACAAGAAGTAACATCAGATTGTAGTATCATGAGAGGAAACGGAGATTATGGGAATTGGGTTATAGGTAGTGATTTTGATTATCCATTGGGAACTGAACTTGGGGCTAATAATCAGGTAGACGAGCTTGAACACGTTGTCTCAGAATGTAATGATATCTGGGCTCCTGGAGGTGATGAATGTTTGACGGTAGGCGCTGATCGTGATGAGCCAATGGGTACTGAATTTAGTGTTGAGGAGCTGCTGGATAATGCTAATACCTTTGAATTTGATCAGATCGATTATGTTGAAGAGAATGAGGATTTTTTTGCTGATGTGCAGAAATTTCTGGGGTCTGATTCTGATCCTGGTTCTGGTTCTGTTTAGTGCCTCTTGTACATTCTCTCTTCCTCTTTTCCACAACCTTGGCCATTGAGCTGCTGTTTAATTGCAGATATGACAAGGAAAACATTTTTGGTGGTTCTTTTTTTTAGTTTGTTTCAAAAATATGGAACATGATTGGTGTTTTCTGTGTAATCAATTTACATGTTGATTCATTAAAGGAAAATCAAGTATTGGATTCAAAACATATGTGTTGTTTCTTTTCAGTACTATTTAGTATTTTCAGCTTGTCTATATTCAATTCAATTCAATTAGTAATGTGTTGGGAAATGCTGAATTTGTGCATTTGAATGATGGGTTCATATGAATATGATCAAGATGGCTTCCTTCCTTGCATACTTAAATGTATTGTCCGGTATACTCTGTTTTTGGTTGAAAGAAATGTCCCTGTAAGTTTTGTGTGATTTCAAGATGTTTGGTTTGATGCCTGATCAAATGGCCTGTGTTGCAAGGCTTTCAGTTTGTGTAATTTGGTCTTAAATGTAAAGGCTTTTTTTTTTTTTTTTTGCCTTTTTGTTGCCAAAATAATGAAATACACGAAATTAAGAGGTAAATGTTTTTTTGTTCAATTTCCTCTGTTTGTTTCCATGTAAATGTTTTTCAAAATAAAACAGACAGTTGACAGAAGAATTTGATAGGGAATTGATTTCTATTTTTTCTGACGTGATAAACTGAGACTAGATTTGTAAGTTAAAATGACTGTTATGTGAGATTTGTTGAGTTCTTGAGCCTGTTGCTTCTCTAGCATGCCCATATCCATGGTACACAGAAGACATTTCAATCAAATACCAGACATCTGATTCAAAAACGATCCAAGATGGGAATTGTAGTCTTCTTCTTGAGGATCAATTGAAAAGGAATCATTATAAGATTTTTAAACTTAACCCAAAAGCAGTTAAAATACCAACTGTATGAACTAATATTTAACAGCTATATACCAGTTATATGAACAAGTCAAAATGTTTACGATTCCAAGTGTAAACACAGTAGAATAAGTGGGTCATAAAGCCCATAGTTAAAATACAATTTTCTGATTCTTAACAATTATGCTTAGAAGGTGAAACTATAGTCAATGTTTATAACAAAATACTTTTGATTTTAGTAATTTTATATATTTTTATATACTAGCATTAATGATTTGATGTGTAATTAATATTAGGGATGAGAAAATGGTTCATTTGATTCAAACCTAACCAAACCAAAGTTAAAAATCTAAATTTGAATTTTGTTTGATTGCAATCGAAGCAAAATTGATATTAAATTCAACCATATTGAACCAATCGATTTTGATCAATTTGTACCATTTGGAACTAATTTTAAGTCTAACCAGTTAATTTTTGTAAAATCAAGCCGAATCACTAATAATTTCAGTTCAAACTAACTAACTCATAAAACAAAATTCTCTTTCAATGCGTTTACTGAACCCAACTAAAATAGGTAATTTCGATTAGTTGTTTTGCTCACCCCCTAATTAATATTATTTTCTAAAACTAATTTTCACATTTTTTAATTATTCAACAAATATTTTTGTTCGAAAGACTTTGCTCATTACAAGTTGGGCATTTAATATAATAATTTTATTAATTAAAATATTTAATAGATATAATTTTATAAATAGAGAGTTTCAATAGATCAAAGTGAAAAATTAAAAATTGACATATAATTTTTTACAAAAATTCATAAATAAATTAATAATTTTTCATCAACAATATCTTCCCCTTATATATTTTTAATAAAATCATAATCTACATAATTTGAAGTATATATTGATCACTAAATTAATAATTAATAATTAATAATTGAATTTTAATTTCTAAAAGAAAAGTTTTAAGTTATTATATAATATATTAACACAATCTAACCTAACCTAAATTGGGTTTAGTATGATTTCGTTTTCAATCCAAATAAATAATAAACATTTTTTTTTTATTACAAGAGATATTGAATTTCTCCCGAGAGAAGCACACATTCGTACACAATTAGTAAGTTCAGGACGAACACAGGCCCAAACAACCTCGGCGTTATAGAAGTGATATGAGAATTATGTATATTTCTATATTTTACAGAGGAAGATGACAGTATATATATATACATTCAGCTTATAGCTGTGATCCCACAATTACGGGATGATCCCACAATTACGGGATATGATAGGCATATATAAAGTTACTATAAATAATAATGATTCTGTTTACACTATACATTATCTTATACACCCCCGCAAGATGGCGGATCTTGGAGTAACGCCAATCTTGTCTCTGTTTTGAGAAATTGGGATGTGGGGAGTGCCTTGGTGAGCAGATCCGCAAGTTGATCCTCAGACTTGACATGTGCAACTCGAAGTTTCCCTTCTTGAACTTGAGTCCGAACAAAGTGATAGTCGATAGCTATATGTTTCATTTTGGAGTGAAAGACTGGGTTGGCAGCTACATATGTAGCACTAAGATTGTCACAGTAGACCAGTGGTGGATGCAAAGTAGAAATCTTTAAATCAGTGAGAGTATTCATAACCCACGAAAGCTCAATAGATGTGTTCGCTACCAATCTATATTCCGCTTCAGTGGACGATCTCACCACTGTCTTCTATTTCTTTGAGTTCCAAGCAATCGGATTACGTCCCAAGTATAAGATGTGAGCACTAGTAGAGGTGCGGTCATCTCGATTACCCGTCCAATCAGAGTCGGAGAATGCATGCAAGTTAAGGGACGACTGTCTATGCAGAAAAATGCCAAAATCAAAGGTGCCAACAAGATACCGAAGAAGCCTTTTTAGGGCTGCCCAATGGTTGACTGTAGGACGAGAGCTAAATTGGGACAGTTTATTGACGACATAAGAGATGTCCGGTCGAGTCAAAAGCAAGTATTGTAGACTGCCAAGTAGAGCTCGATACGCAGAGGCATTTGACAAGTGAGCAAAATCATCAAGAAAGAGAGATGTTGTTGGAGACAAGGGTGTGTTAACTGGATTGGCTCCTTCCATTTTTGCCTTTTCCAAAATTTCCCTCATGTAGTTTTGTTGAGAAAGAAACACCCCCGTGGGTAGGTGAGTGACCTCAACCCCTAAAAAATACTGTAAATCACCCAAGTCCTTAAGTGAAAACTTAGAGCAAAGTTTGAGAATAAAAGCCTCCACATCCATAGGTTGATTACCGGTAATAATGATGTTATCAACGTAGACAACAACATAAATGAGCACTTGACCCTTCGAGTATATGAACAAACAAGTATCCGAGTGGGAGTTAGCAAAGCCGAGGTCCTTTAGATACTGTTGTAATGCATAATACCAAACACGTGGAGCTTGCTTGAGACCGTAGAGGGATTTATTGAGACGACAAACATGAGAGGGGTTCGTACTATCAATAAATCCCGGTGGTTGATGCATGAACACTGTTTCTGTGAGTTTGCCATGGAGAAAGGCGTTATTCACATCGACTTGCCGTAATTTCCAACCACGAGTGACAGCAATGGTGAGAACAAGTCGAATTGTTGTGTGCTTGGCAACTGGAGAGAATGTTTGATCAAAATCCAAACCGGGCCTTTGAGTGAAACCACGAGCAACCAACCTAGCTTTGTACTGGATAGGAGTACCTGTAGAATCAGTTTTTACTCGAAAAAGCCATTTACAGCTCACCAAATTCTCAGTTGAAGTAGACGGAACAAGTGTCCATGTATGCTGATTTAGTAAAGCAGCATACTCGTCTTCCATGGCCTGACGCCACTCAGGAACTTTGAGAGCCTGCACAACAGTTCGGGGAACAGATATCTGGGATAATGAAGGTCCAGCAGTCGCAAGACATAATTTTTGAATGGGTTTATGAATATTGTTTTTACTGCGGGTGACCATTGGGTGAGTGATGAGAGGAACAACAGTCGAATCCCTTGGCAAAGCACCAGCAGAATTAGTGGAATGAGTATTAGAATCAGTAGGGGCAGGAGAAGTACCTGAGGTGGCAGGTTGCTGTGTCATGGAGTTGCGCGAAGGACGAGGCACAGAGGACAACAATGGTGAAGAACCGCCTAGTGATGGTGTGTGTGTAGATCTTGATGGTGTCTCGAACCGGTGATGCGGAAGAATAACATGTGGTGCCCAATTGGCAACCGTAGATTCAGTAGACCGTTCAGTATTGCTGTCTAAAGTTGCAAATGGAAAACTTGTTTCAACAAAATCCACATGCCGAGAGATATACAATTTTTGAGTTGTCGGATCAAGACACTTGAAGGCACTCTGATTGGTGGAGTATCCCACAAAGACACATGGATGAGATCTTGGTTGCAGCTTGTTAGAGTTGTAAGGACGTGTCCAAGGATAGCAACGACAGCCGAATACCCTCAGTTTCTCATAGTTAGGAGCATAACCATGTAGCCATTGAAAGGGAGATTGATTGTTTAACACAGAGGTGGGAAGCCTGTTTATGAGATATGCAGCCATTTGGAAGGCATAAGACCAAAAAGATAATGGGAGATGAGCAACATGTAACAGTGTAATCCCAGTTTCAACAATGTGGCGATGACGCCGTTCAGCAGTGGCATTATGTTCAGGTGTATATGGTGGAGTAAGATAGTGGGAGATACCATGACTGTGGAAAAAAGATGTTAAGTGTAAAAACTCCCCTCTATTGTCAGAGTAGAAGGACCGAATTTTCTTCTTAAAATGGTTTTCAACTAATTGCTTAAAAATAGGGAATATGTGAGACACATCGGATTTTCATTTCATGGGATATAACCAAACATACTTCGTATAATGATCAACAAATAGCAAATAATACTGAAATCCATCAATGGAAGAAACAGGGGCTGGTCCCCAAACATCCGAATAAATTAGTTGAAGAGCCTCAGTGCTGTGCATTGTAGACTCAGCAAAAGGTTGTTTGTGCATTTTATTGCACTTACAAGAGTCACAAAAATACTTATTATCAATAGCAAAAGGCAATTTAATGGATGAACTAAGCAACCGTAAAATTGGAGTGGCAGGGTGTCCAAGCGTCTTGTGCCAAACGGAGTGTGTAAGAGCCGTAGTGTTCGAAACTTCCGGTCAACACATGGAGGATGCATTTGAGGGCCACATATACACACCATCACTTGGCTTTCCTTCCACCAGAATTTTCCCCGTGCATAAATCCTTCACATTAAATAAAGATGGGTTAAAAGTAATCTCAACATTATTTTGGACACAGAATTGATAAACAGAGATTAAATTCTTATGAAGTCCAGGAACACACAGCACATTTGTCAAAAGTAAAGGTCGAGAAGAGGTTTTGAGAGAGGCAGAACCAGTGTGTGTGATTGGATGTGCAGTACCATCACCAAGAAGAACATCATCAGACCCGTCATATTCAGAGTGTAGCGACAGATTCTGCAAATCATGAATGACATGTTGGTTTGCATCAGAGTCAAGCAACCATGAAGAGTCCGATGTCGAGCCTGTAGTAGCAATTTGCTTGAGGTTTAGGTGCATTTGAATTGATTGAGTTAACCAGCCATGGGCACTTTTTCTTTAACTTTCTGCATTGCTTCATAACATGACCAGGAATGTCACAGTACTGGCAAACTACTCGAGATCCAGAATTTTGCCGATTGGAGCTTTGATAATTTTGTCCAGAATTTGGCATCGAGGGACCTCCAGAGTTATGTCGATTGGTCTGTGACCGATTGTTGGTGTAGTGGACTGTGGTTGGCGGAATGGCAGAGGTAGTGTCATGCTCCAGCTGTGTTTCGAAGTCTGTCAATTTTTCATGAAGCTCCTCGAAGGTAACCGGAGTTTCTCTTGCTCGTAATGCAGCAGCTACCTCCTTATATTCAGGTGGTAAGCCATGTAATACATATAGGACTGTTTCTGGCATAAGAATGTTGACACCAGCTATAGCAAGGGTAGAAGTGATGGATTTTACCTTTTGCAAATAACTGGTCACAGACATCGTGCCTTTCTTGATGGTGAGTAAAGATTCCCTCAAACTCATGATGCGTCCTTGAGAAGGTTTCGAGTACATGTTATGTAGAGTCTGCCATACCTCATGAGACGTATTCTCGCCAACAACAAATGAAACGATTTCGGGAGAGAGTGACGCGATAAGGGCACTCCAAATAAGCTGATCCTGTCGGATCCTGTAGGAATTGGCACTCAGATCTGCTGTAAGTGGCTTTGCAACAATTTTAAGAAAGTCATATCCAATAAGAAGTGAATACCATCGTGTGTACCATGACATGTAGTTCATGGCAGTCAATTTGAGTGGAGCTTGTGCAGCAGCGTTAATGGAGATTAACTGATTGGTATCATTTAGGTGGATATTAGAGGTAGGTGAGGGCGGAATAACAGTTGGGGTGCTAGTGTTAGATGAGGTATCATCATCGATAGCCATCAAAGGAGATAAAAATCAATTGCAGGTCGATGACCAAAAGAGAAAAAAAAAAAAAAGAAAATAGAGAGACCGTTAGGTTTACGACTCTGATACCATATAGAAGTGATATGAGAATTATGTATACTTCTATATTTTACAGAGGAAGATGACAGTATATATATATACATTCAGCCTATAGCTGTGATCCCACAATTACGGGATGATCGCACAATTACGGGATATGATAGGCATATATAAAGTTACTATAAACGATAATGATTCTGTTTACACTATACATTGTCTTATAGGCGTTGGGTCCCGCCGCTATTATTTTGAACAAAACCATTTCCTTTTTCCTGTTTCCTGTTTCCTGTTTTATAAAACCGCTCCTTCCTTCTATAAAGGCACTCTTCTCGTCGCCCAATCCCACAACTGCACTAGTTATTGCTCTAAGTTTCAAAACTAAGCATCTTAGCTTCGCTCACTTAAAATCTAGAAATGAGTTACCTGAACCGCGTTTCCTATCTCAAAACTATAGTCAAGTACGTATCTGTAGATCTGTACAAAATTGTTACTCGAAACTTGAGAAATTTTCTCGTGCTACCTGTCTTCCATCATTTCTCCATCAGTCTATTACCCAAAGCTACATGAATGTTCATGGGAACTCAGGGGAACGTGCAAAAACAACTTCCAGTCAGATTAGATGAGGTCTTATATTAAATAGAGATTGAATTAGATTGATGTTTACGCCATTTTGGTACGCTTTGAGTGCGTTTCATTCATCCAATCAAGGAATTCTTCTGCAGTTCCTGTGGGATGGGCAAGTTGCCAAACTAGCAATTTTTGTTGCTGCAAAGAGGAAATAAATTAGAATCAAGAAATTTTATAGTAGCTCTCAACTATGGGAAAGAACGAATGCCTTACCCATTCCTGAACAAGAGGTCCTCCTGATTTAAGCTGCAAAACGCTGATAATATCTTTGCCATTAACCAATCGCTATACGTCCCAGATTTTTTCAAGACCTGTATCATGATAAAAACATCACAATCAGAAAAAGGACATGCAGGGGAGCTTCCCAGTCAAAATAAAACAAACTAGGGTTTTCTTATGTCTATAATATATACATAGCAAATAACGAGTATTTGACATTTCTATACCTATGCTCAGAAGGATAAAAATTCTTAGGAGTGTGAATCATATAACACAGATGAATTTTCATACCTAGTCCAGTAATGGCATTCTCAACTGTCTTAAATAGTTCTCTTCTCTTGTCGAGTTGAAACTGTTTATCTAAAAGTTCTTGAGTAAAATCTGTGCTGGTGGGATATATCATAGTAGATATCAATAAAGCAACTCGCCCGAAGTTTTTGATTTCTCGTAGCAGAAATCCTGCATCATTAAAGTTACAAGAAGCAGTTTACTGCACTGAATGCTCTAATTGTTTGTAATATATTTAATATAATGGCTGAGCAGCCATTCCAATGAATGCCAAAAAGGGCAGATTTAGGCAATCAGGCTATTTCAGGGTAAGGTTAAATATGCCGCGGACAACTTTATACCTGCCAATACGTGGTGTTCTGATGAGAAAGGCAGATCAATAAGTTTTACTCCCCAGTCAACTTCATCTGGATGGGTGTCCTCATCAGAAGTAAGCAAAGGGATCAAGTTTAAGAATTTCTCAATTGAACTATGTATCTTAATAATGTTAGGATTAATTCAAAATAATATTATTAAAAATATATTGAGATTTCAATTTTAGTTATACCAGATTTTCTGCATACAATTTGATGTTTTTATTATTAGGATTAATGATTTTTAGGTCTTATTTAATTCACTTGTAAGCCTATGAATAGGCATATCCTTTTGTTAATTCAATGAAGTGCTAAACATTGTTAATCATCTTGTGCATTTCCATTTCTCCTTCCCTAAAATTTCAACATTTTTGGTATCAGAGCCTATCCCTTTGAGCCAAAAAATAAATAAATAAATAAATATAATGGCCACAAACACTATTCCATTTTCTTCCCCTCCAATTTTTGTTAGTGAAAATTATAAGCTATGGGTTGTTAAAATGAAAACTTATTTACAAGCTTATGACTTATGGGAGCATGTTGAAACAGAAAAAAAAATCCCTCCGTTGCCATCCAACCCAACTATGGTTCAAATTAAGAATCATAACGAAGAAAAAGCCAAAAAATTCAAAGCAAAACATGCCTTCACTCTTCTGTTTCGGACATAATTTTCACAAATATTATGACATGTGAAACAACAAAGCTGATATGGGACTCATTAAAAAATGAGCATCAAGGCAACGAGGAAACGAAATTGATGCAAGTTTTGAATCTCAAAAGAGAATTTGAGATGCAAAAATGAAAACATATGAAGGTGTCAGATAATATATTAACAATCTCATGTCCATTGTTAACAAAATTAAATTACTTGGTGAGGAATTTCTTGAAAGAAGGGTGGTTGAAAAAATTTCTTTTTTGAGTATTGGAGAGATGTACTCCATGAGAACATTGGAGAGATGTGCTCCAAAATAAAGAAAGTGATGAGAGGTGCATCAATATTTGAAGAGAAGTGCTTCAAAAAAAAAAATTAAAATTTATTTGCTAGTTTGATGAGAAGTGCATCAAAATGATGAGTTGGAGGTGCTTCAACAAAGTTAATTTGAGAGAGGTGCTTCAAATGCTAGATTAAAAAAAATTTATCGTAATAAAAAAATATATTATGTTTGAATTAAGAGGGAATGTTAGGATTAATTCAAAAAAATATTATTAAAAATATTTTGAGATTTCAATTTTAGTTAGACCAGATTTTTTGCATAGAATTTGATGTTTTTATTATTAGGATTAATGATTTTTAAGAGTATTTCTAGGTCTTATTTAATTCACTTATAAGCCTATAAATAGATATATCCTTTTGTTAATTCAATGAAGTGCTAAACATTGTTAATCATCTTATGCATTTCCCTTTCTCCTTCCCTAAAATTCCAACAAATAACCTACAAAAAAACAATTGAAGTTATCTTCAAGAAGTCCCTGAGACTGTTGAAATTATATCCTATCATTAGTAGATGCAGTTAGAAACCAGAGAGAATAGGTTAAACTCACTGTTTCAGAGTCGCTGACTTTTTGCTTAAGAGAGTCTTTGAAGACAAAGTTGACAACAGGAGCCTGCAGCATGAGAACACATGGGCAGCTTCAGCAGCAAATAAACTTAACTATTGGATATCGAAATAAAGATATGCATGTATTGAAACCCAAGACAAAGAGTACAATCAGAAAATTAAGAAACGATAAAAGCCTGAAAAGATAATTCAGGGCCAAAGGGAATTCATTATGATTCAAAATCAAATTGTTTGTACTTTGTTGAATGTTGCAGCCGGGTCAGGATGCCCCAAAAAAATACAACTATAAAGTGGCTCCCTGCCAAAATCCCATTCTGAGAGAGGGTGAGAGAATTATACAAGGGGGACAACAAATGGTGCGAAAAAGGCTTAAATATTTGCATCATCCTATTATGAAACTAAACAATGGTAACAACTTCCTGTAATGCACGTTTAGTGTTCATGTGGATCCGTTGCATGCTTCCAGAAATAAAGAAACAAGCACAAAAAGATGCAGGATATAAAGAAAAAGAAACAAGGACCATACCTTTTTACCCTTCTCATACTTCTATTTAACATTTCTGAATGGAAGAAACAACGCAGCATATAAACAGAGTCTCCTTTGTTCATCCTAGAATGCAAATGTGACGGTATTTATAACTCAAAACCAAAGACAACACACTCACTAAACATGCATAAAAAGAATTGAAATGGAAACTACTTTAGATAATGTCAACAGAAGAAGGTGAAAGTAAAAAGATTTGGGAAATAATTCGCGGCTCACTCACAGTGAAGAAAGAACACCTAATTGATTGAATAAGGTTCCATGCAGCATCCAAGTAAGCAACACAGAGCCTAAAATGGGTAAAAGGATCCTGTGAGTAGGAAAAAAAAAAAAACATATATATAATAAAAGGCTGCTGTAAACACAATGACATTCTCTAAGCCCAATAATAATGATGTCAGCAAAAGTGTATAGGAATTCTCTCAGGATCAATATCTCATGAAAAGCGTGCATTCCAGCTGCTATTAATACTACAAAAATTTCTTAATAAAAATGCAAAACATCAAAACTGCTGAAACGATATTGAATGAATGGGTTTACTTTGCTCAATAAGCTGCATCTATTTTTAAATTCCAAAGCGGTAAAATTTCAGGATAGAGGAGAAAACTTTTAAAACGCACTATGTTTGACCACCAAATTACTGGACTAGAGATAGGCATGGCCGATTCATTGAACCGCCAATTCCGGTTTTTTGAACCGATGGATCAAAATTTTTAAATTGGTAAACCTGAATCGGCTCTTGAACTGCCGGTTCCGGTCGGGTTCCAGTTACGGTACAGTTTTGATGAACCGATGGTTCCGATCACAATTTCTGGTGATATATATTTTTTTTTTAAAAAAAAAATCGGTTCTAAAGTTACATCTTTTTTTCGAAAATATTAATATGAGTTTAAAAAATATTGGTAAATTTTATTTTAAATAAATTTTAGAATGCTCATACTCATATAAGAATATAAATAATTAATTTTACAAAATAATCAAATAAGTTATCACTTTATTTTGTTTAAATGTTATTAATTAAATAACTTATAAGAAAATTTTGAAAAATGCTTAAAAAAAACGTAATTTTAAACTTAGTAAACAATTTAAAAGGGTAAAAAAAAAAAAGTTAAAAACAATATAAGTTTAGACCAAGTATTTCTCTCTTTCTTTCCATTTTACTTTTTAGATTTTTAACTTTTAAAGTAAAGTGTATTTTTTTTAAAAAAAATCTTAAGTAAAGTATATCATATAGTAATATATTATTAAGACTTTTAAAGATGTATAAAATATGCTAAATGATTATTATTTTGAAAATAAAAAGAGAAAATTTTCGGTTCGAACTGGACTGGAACCGCCGGTTCAGGGCTGGTTCAGGTTCAAATTTTAACATTCACATGAATCTTAACCGGCCCTTGAACCACCGGTTCCGGTTCAAAATTTTGAACCGACGATTTTGATTTGATTACGGTTCATCTACAGTACGGTTCGATTCCAGTTCAAAATGAACCGGTGGTCATACTTAACTAGAGAAAGATAAATTATAATCACGCTAATGCATGCCTTCATCATTCCTAAACTCTTGCTAAATACTATAACAAACTCTAATTTGGATTTTGGACTAGTTTGATACTCAAACTTAGCATCAGATTTATTTTACATAAAAACAGAGATAAGATGTAATTATCAATGACATCATGGACCATATCATACTTGTGGCATCCATCTGACACTGTTGCTCAACCTTAGGAGGAAAACCAAAGACAACCCAGAATAATGTCAAATTTGAAATATGTGTCATAGCTTTAACAGGTTGATTGCCAAAAATCACGAGATCAACCTGCACAGAAGAGCAGCAACGAGATAAATAATAAACAACTATCATAGTACACAATGGATATAAAGAAGTCCCTCACAAGCAAGTCAATGTCTTGCCAGACATCAAAAAATATTTTGAGGCACATGCTATTCATCTATTCAAGAGGGTTAGCATACTTCAGTTCCAATGCGCTCTTTGCTAATTTTCACTGCAAGAGCATTTTGCACATCATCATAGGCAACAGCTACTTTGAGTTCTTCATCAAGTATGAATCCAAACCTTTCACCTAAATAACCAGAAATTAGCCATGTAAGACATAGAAATGGAAAAAGAGAAGCAAAACAAAAAGAACCAATAGAAGTGAAGAAAAATATTAGGTAGTAAGATCACGCTAGCTGACTGCGCATATGAAAAAAATTGAGGTGTTTTATAAGACATGATCAGGTTATATAATAGACATGGACTCAAAAGTTTTCAGCAGTTGAGTTATTGCCCATATATGCATAGCAATTTCAGAGCAATACTTAAGTTTGATCTTACTTCTTAATTACTGCTGTTATTAGTTGGTAGTTGTTTAAAATGAAGCCCTAGAAGATTTACAAAGTTCAACATGTTTCACCTATCCAAGGACCAACATGAGTTCTAATTGTTTGGTAGAGTTTTATTTCATAGAAAATTTATAATTCAATTGAAAGAACAAAACCCGAATGTTTCTTGAAGACATTACATGACACTAAGAAAACAAAATAGAGATACAAAAAAAAAAAAAAAAAAAAAAAAAAACAAGGAAGTTTTGATACTGAGCTATTTCAAGACATGTTGAGCGAGAAACTTGCATATGTTATCCAAAAAATTATGTGTAGTCAAATTTCACCAAAAGGAAAAAGAAAAATGAAATTCCCAACACAATCAAATAAAATCTAAATTCAGAAGTACCAAATCGAATAGCTCGAAGAACTCTAAGTGGATCATCCAAAAAAGTAGCTTTTGGAGGTAAAGGAGTAACTATTTTTCCAGACTTTAGATCTTCAATGTCTGCAATGAAAGAAAGAGAAGGTAATATAAGTGAGAAAGCTTTATGCAAAGGACGTAACAAATTTACTTAACAGTGAACGAAAGAGAACAGCATAAAAAGCCTATCTTAACCTCTTTCGGTAAATTCCTCAACTGAACTGGTATTAATATTGTAGAACAAGCTGACATAAAATGAAATGTTAATGCCATACGTTAGTCCAACAACAAATATATAGTTATCATGAATAGCGTACAGAGAGCGCACCAATTTAATCATTTAAAGAGGAAGATACCAACATAAATGAATGGAATTTATTCACGAAGCTAATTGCTGAATAATTTGTTTTGTCTTTGTTGAAAATAATTATTGTTTCCATTTATGTCTTGAGCTGAAAAATATCTTGAATATTTCAACAAAACTTATTATGCATAAGCAAATTTTTAAATTTTGATATTTCATTGCACTCACAAGCTATGCCTAGTGCAATTACCGAATACAAATTTTGGCATAGTCTTAGGCTCGAAAACCACCTCCCTAATTCTAAAAAAAAACCCTATTTGATTTGTATTTTCCTGGTAGGATTGCTCTTAAATTTTAATATGATTATATTTGCTTTGTTAAATGAAAAAGTCTGGCATCAAATAAACAAATGGATCTTTAATTACCAAACTAAAATTAGCTTTAAAAATTTGAGTGACCAATGGTTTAATTTGGCCTATTGATGTAGTTATTGATGGATACCACATAAGTCAGTAGTTAGATAGTCTACTTGAAAAACTTAACAATAGGCAGTAGTCATTTGCTGGTTAAATTGGAAAAGTGAAGACTGTAAAATTAATTCATTGTAGTTTTGATAAAACATCTCAAAATCAATTAATGATAATAAAAAAAATGTGATTTGTATTTATTAACTTGATTTTCCTTGGCTTCTTAAACATACTTGAAGTTTTAATCAAGCATGCAATTGGAAAACTAACACGAGATAGATGATAGATTAATGAGTAAGAAGTAGGTTTAAAATTCTAAAAATTATAACAAACTCTGACATGCACATGTATACCATTCTTTTTATTTAGGCCTAAAGTATTTATGTTATCTATATTGGTCTCTCATTTGTCTTTTGAAATTTGAACTTGTCTTGGCTGCAAATTCATAGTCTTGGAGACAACTCCATGCTTTGAAACTAAAGTGGATAAGTTCTGCTTTTCAACTTTTAACTTTGGATTAGTTTAGGTAAGTGGAGATTTAAATTCGAAACTTTTAGATTTTTGCAAATAGTTTCAGTATCACTAAACAAAACTCATTGGTTATCTTTTTCAAAATTTAATTGCTTAGTTATTGTTAAGCTCTCAAAATTTTAGGTGTAGTAAATTGTAAATTAACCCATCCCTGGGGCAAATTTGGAGTATATATACTGGATTTATGATAGTCATGTTAGGATAAGGATTACGAATCATACATTATCTGTTGGTTGGAGTTGATGTAGAAGTCTAGTATTATTATTTTAATATATTTTATTATTGTATGTTAATAGTAGTTCCCCATTAGTTATTTGGTCATTTTATGCCCAAATGTAGTGTTTATGTATTTTTAGTGTCTGTTTATTTCATTAGTTTTTTTTTTTATAAGCTTTTGTTGTGTTGCTTGTTGTGAAGGCTGTCATTTTATGGCATCTTTATTTTGCAAAGAATTAGGCATTGGTTTGGGGGGGGGGTACTTGAAGAGTTGCCTTATTAAATGAGGTGACTCTTCAGTTGCCTTATTCTGACGATGTGGAGATAAAGGATCTAATCAACCAATGCTTGTTTCAAGCTATCAACGCCAACAGTATGAACTTTGTTTGGATAACCAAGTTAAAGATAGGTTATACTAAGATGAAAGTGAAGAAAAACCACATGGAGGATGCACTAAAGGGTGTTGAAGTTACCATGAGGGAACATGAGGCTCAGCATAAGGTAGAGATTGCGACTCGAGATGCTGATGTAGATAGGTTGAGAGAGGAGAGCTGGGAATTACTCAACAAGAATAAAGAGCTTGAAAGCAAGGTAAAAGAGATGAGAAGGAGCTGTAGAAGTTTTAGGATTAAGTGGGGTCTGAGGAAGATAATCTGGCACAGGCATGCTTAAGCTTGAGGACGAACATTCTAACCGAACTGAAGGCGAAGGAGCCTAAAGTTGACTAGGGTTGGATAAATGAAGTATACCTAGATGAGGGTGATGAAGACGAGGAAGGAGAAGAGGATGCAAATCGCCCTATCGATTATTTGTCTCCACCAAGGGTAGAAACTAAGGTATCTGCTGATATTCACCTCATTTCTTCAAAGGGCGAGGTGCAACTAGGGATGGGTCTACTGACCAAGACATATAGCTAGATTAGGATTTATAGAGGGTAAAAAGTTTTGTAACTTATCTTTTTGAATAGGGATACCTTGTAAAATAACTACGTGATCACTTTTTATGAAATGAATGAAAATTATCACTATTGCTCGTGTGTTGAGCTTTTCATATTTTCCTAAGTATTTTTCTTTTACTTTTAAGATTTAAAGTTAAAATCCAAACTGTGTATAATTGAGCCTAAGGGTTTACTTAAATTTTATTCAGTGAGTTACGTGTTTCCAAATCTATGGAGTTAGTAAAAAGGACCGCTTAGGTCATCTGGGTGAGCTATGAGCTAATGGACTTAGAGAGAAGGACCGCTTAGGTCATCTAGGCGAACTACATATGTCCGAGCTAATGGACTTGGCGAAGAGGACTGCTTAGGTCATCTAGGCAAGCTATGTATGTTCGACCTAATGGACTTAATGAGAAGGACTGCTTAGGTCATCGGGACAGGCTACGAATGTCCAAGCTAATGGACTTAGTGAAAAGGACCACATAAGTCATCTAGCGAACTAATGTGAAGGTGTGAACCCCTCCCCCCGAAAATAGGCATATGATGAATATGACTAAGGGCAGAAATGCACGTGAATGTGTGAGTCGCCACCTTGTTTAATTTTTTAGGGTAAACTAGGAAAAAACCCTAAGTTGACTCCAATTTTAATTAACCTAATTACTAGATTAATTATCCCAATGTTTAAGGCATAGTTTGCGAACCCGAGGTGGATCCCGAGACCATGTCATGTTGATGAACTAACCGAATGAATGCTTTGCAAGGTAAATGATGTAATTGGACCAATGAAATGTTTAAGTGTTTTCGACTTGCTACACGGGGTTAAATCCCAAACGTGCCTACGTACTTCCGTTTGAATGGAAGATCAAAGTCGACGTAGTTCAATAGGCCTTTTTCAAAGGGCTTTGAATGGGTATGCTTAATGCATGAGTGTGTGTATGCTTCTTGCATTTTGTTTAGGCATTTTGCCAAAGTTTGATTGATTTGTTGTTTTAGGCATTTGTTGCTAAAAGTGTTGATTTAAGGCTTTTAGCCAAAAAGATTGATTTAGGCAATTTATTGCCAAAAGTTGATGTGATTTAGGCAATTTGTTTGCCAAAAAGTGCTGATCGGGCGATTGTCGCCAAAATGATTGATTTAAGGCTTTTAGCCAAAAGATTGATTAATTCAAGGCATTTTGCCAAAAATTGATGTGTAATTTAGGCAATTTATTGCCAAAATGTGATTGATTAAACTGTAGGCAATTTGCTGCCAAAAAACATGATTGATTAAGGCTTTTAGCTATAATTATTGATTAATTGGACTTAAGCCGGACTGTTCGAAATAAAGGCAATCATACCATATCATTAATTGACCAGATACTTTAGCCAATATTGTCGGATTTAGGCTTTAACGCCACGATTATTAATTAACCGGACATTTAAGCTTAATCATATTTAATTGAGGCATTTTGTTTGCCAAAATGATGACGATGGTGTGAATGCAGTTGTAGAATTAGGAGTAGAAGAGAATATGAATATAATGCTGAAATTAAATAGACAGGGTTTCGTTATTACCTGAGTTAATCGGCGACCGCTTCTTAGCTTCAGCTCGAAAAAACTCCCGATTAAGCTCCTCGTTAGGGGAATATTAATTAAAATTAATTTAAATTAAGTGACCAAGTATCACAACAGCAGAATAAAAGCCTACACTAAATGCAGAAAAAGCAGTAAAAGAACCGCAAGGAGCGTAGGGGAGAAGAGAGCGTCCGTCAACACAGACTGAGTGAGTAAAAAAGTCGCATCGGGGCTGTATTTATAGAAAAAATCGGGCTGGAGGGCGGCCGCAGCCGCCGCAGCCCCTGCCGGCGGCTGCAGCTGCCGGTGGCCATCTGCAAACGGCGGCCTCCACCGCGAGGCCGGCGGACTTGCTGTTGTTTTGTTCAAATGGCTTTTTCGGGAGTTCCGTACCTCCAAAAAATATTCCGGGACCAGTTCTGCGATCCTCGCAATTTTTCGGACGTTTCAAGTAACATATTAGCATACTTCCGGTAAATTTCAAAAATGGCCTCCGGTCCGACCGGACTGTTTGCATTCCGGGAAAACAGGCTTTTAGAGCCTCAAAATTTGAGTATTCACAGTTGGCCCCCACCGACAACCATAAAAATGATTTATGGGCGTCGGTGGTTGTCTAAAAAATAAATTTTGAAGGCGAAAACCGGACGCGTCCAGAAGACCTGCCTTTTGGCTATTTCCTTATAAATAGCTGAAGTTTTCACTTCTCCATTCATTCTAAACTCTCCAAATCAAAGAGCTTTCTCAAATTCTCACAACTTCCGCATCATGACTTCTCCGAGTCACAGCAGCGACGAAGATTTCCTGGAGTCTTTGGGAATTTCCCTGGACCCCGACCTTACAGCGGACGCAGACACCCACGCCTCTGTGACTGGTATCTACGCCCAAGTAAGTTTACTCTTCTTCTTTTTTTTTTATCATGTTTTGCATTTTACTGTTTTATTAGTATGTATGCTAGGGTAGAACTAAGATATTATCCTTAGTAAGGAACCGAGGAATAACTCTTAGATTGCTTACCTTTTAGGACCCCCATATTAAATTGGATGTGGGTGAGACCTCTGTGGTCGAGATTTCGGTCGAGATATTTGACCATAACAACCCCGTCGGAGCGATTATTAGTCCGTCCCATCTGGGCTACCTGAGGCATTTTGATGTGGGTCGGAACAGCCACAAAGAATTACTGAGTGCTTTGGCCGAGAGATGGTGGGACACCACCAATACTTTCCATTTCCCTTGGGGTGAGATGACAATGACCCCCACTGATTTTTCGGTAATCTCCGGGATTCCTTTTGGCATTCGGCCGATCGAGCTATACAATGAATGGAGGACTGAGGTCTCTCCTGATCGGATGGTTGAGCTGATAGGGATCGACTTGCCCCGGATTGTCGGGCCAGGCTCTACTACTCCCGTTTTGAGCGTTTCCAGACGCTGGTTATCCCTGCAGGCCCCCGACATTTATGCTAGACACAGGCAGGGAGAGCTGACGGCTACTCAGGTGGCCAGATTCACCCTGTTGCTGCTGTTCGCTTTGACCTTCTGGTCCAACAGGAAAGAGAAGTTTAATCCTTCCATCTTGAAGAGTTTGGAAAATCTGGCCCATCTTGAGGAGTACGACTGGGTCGGCGCTATTCCGAGCCGCATGTATGATGACATATGTGATCTGAGTCGGGGCCATTGTAAACTCAGTGGGACCTACTACTTTTGGGAGGTAATGTAAAGAACATTCTCCCTTTCTGTGGCTTTTCTGTTTATTTACTGATTTTCCCTCACTGATTCTTGCTTTTGTTTTGCAGACTTGGGCATTTGAGTACTTTCCTTACACTCGCCCGGAGCTGATTCATGCTGATCTTGGATTAGGGCTGGTACCTTTGGCTTAGAGGTGGTACCGAACAAACCTCCAAACTGTTCGACGCAGAAAGTTGTTAAAGGACCTGCGGACCTTCTTCGATACTTGCATCGTGGATCAGGTAAGTGTCTTGTAAATTTTCCCTTCTTTTTTTTGATATGTGAAAATAAAAAGGATTTATTAACACATTTGCTTCTTTCATTAGGTTGAGGTGGGGGCGATGACTGCCCGTTTACAGAGTTGGATTTAGGCCGACCCCCATTTCCAGCGGTCGGATGCCATGTCCTGTCGCACCCCGTCCTGAGGCGATATTACTTGGGCGAGAGAGTTGACTTTCAGATCAGAGGCTGCCGCTCCGTCCCTTATTCCCCTGCCGAGGACATGCGAGCAGGAAAGCAGATGACGCTTACCGACGCTCATATTGAGGGCTTCCCACATGTGGAGTTCATTCTGGGAGGAGATTATGATGAGTTCTGCAAGATGTTTCTGATGCAGCCTATCGGATCTCGGTTTGATGATTTTCAGGCACCTTCACAGCCTCCTATCATACGTTCTTCTCGGGCTTCAGGCCCCTCAACCAGGACTCCAAGGAGGAGGCCCCAAACTGATCCTTCTTCTTCCACTCCGGTTGAGGGTCCATCTCAGGCTGGGCCTAGTCGCCCATCAGGTCCTTCTAGGGCTCCTCAGGCCATTTCAGAGGCTATCGGGCCGCTTCATCTAGGCCTGGCCAACCTACGTCTTCCATACAGCATTTCCTACTATACACCTGACGGCACTCTAGCTTTTCGGGAGGTCTCCCTGGAGAATGTGGATCGCTTGGATCTTCCTCCCGAGGACATTAATGAGGTAACGACTGATAAATCTCTCACAAAAAGGATTCATAAGAGATTTGATATTGACTTGTGTTTTTTGTATGATTTCCAGGTTCCTAACGGCTTGGTCAATCAGATGATGGAGCTGATGCTTGGGATGCAGCAAGAACTTTCTGCGTCTTGGACTCTGAGGGCTTTTGATGATCAGAGGAGGAGGAGGCCCCACCGCTGATGTCATGGTTGCTAGATTTTTACTGCTCTCTCTTTTTTGTATTTCTGTACCTAACTTTGACTGTACCTGCACTCGGTTAGTAGTGAAAAATTTGTATGTATGCATGTTTATTTACTTTAATTAAGAAAGAACAAAATTTTAATTTTTTCAATTTCTAATTTTTCCTTGATTTTTTTCATTCATTTTTTTTATCGAATTTTTTTTTTTGCCGGCGGTGGCTGCCGCCGCCTCTGCGCGCGTTTTTTTCTATAAAAGGGCTGTTTTTTCCCTTTTTTTTCATTCTTTCTCGAAATCTGTGCAAAAAAAAAACAGTTTTTTTTTCTTTTTCAGCCAGTTTTTCTCTTTTTCTCTCTTTTCCTTTTTCTTTCTTCCTTCAAAAATGAATCCTTTTTATAATCATAGCATGCACAGCTGGACTAGGAGTCTCTCCAAAGTCGAAAAGATCAACTTAGGGAGGTACGGTCTTTCTCCTATCGTTACCCTTAGGGGAGTGCTAATTGACTGGGATTTTCTGCAGGCCTGCATCAGACTTTGGGACCCAGAGGCCCACGTTTTCCGATTCGGGGCCATGATGGAAGAGATGTGCCCTCTTTTTGAGGAATTCTGCGCTATTATAGGGTACGATCCCAATGCCCCTTTAGTCAAGCATGATGTAACAGACTGATTTTCTTTTAGTGTCGGTAATAGTGATTTACCGGTCTGTGAATAGTACCATCGGTCCGGGACTTGGTATTATTTTAGTCCGGAAAAATTACTATGCATAGTTAATATTTTATTTACTATTTTTGGAGCATGTTTGCATGATTTAGGTGGGTAGAAAATATTTAATGAATATTTTTGGAGAGTTTATGTATTAAATGCATAATGTTTCTAGTGTGGTATATTAGAGGAATTATTTTAGTGGAGTTAATTTAATTAATTGGTGGAGTTAAATAATAAGTAGAAGAGAATTATTTGAGGAATATTTAGAGCCATTGGATGAGATTATTTAGGACTTGATCTTAGCCACACATTTGGCATGATTTTAGGAAGTCAAATTTGACTTTGGCACTTAAAGTAACACCACAACATTTTTTTTTTCTTTCTTCTCTTCTCTTCTCCACGCCATTTCCATCTTCTTCCTTCTTCTTTCATTTTCTTCATTTTCTTACCTCCAAATTTACCACCAAACTACCTAATTAAACCATAGAATAGGACTTAATTCTTAAGAATTAAGTAGTAGAAGTTGAGATTGGTGATTAAAAGCAAAGAGAAGTGAAGTTACCATTGAAGCAAGTAAGTTGTGGTTTTTGAGTTTTGTGAATTGTTAAGTAGAATTCATGGTTTAGACATGTTATTGATGCATTAAATCATGCTCCAACTATTTCTTTTGTCAAGTTTTGCTTTTAATGTTGATTTTTAATGCTTTGAAGAGGTTGGAGAACCATCCTCAAACGGTAAAGAGAAAGCCAAGGAGTAAGGCTTTCCAAGCTTTTTCAAGCTTGTTAATAAGGTTAGTGCAATCATAATTTCACTTGTTTAAGTTGTTTTACATGGTTAGGGTTTTGAATATATTTTGGGAACTTTATATGTTTTGGCTAAATTGCTGAATTTTAATGTGAGATGTGTTCTGCCGTGGGATTGGAACTCATTTTTTACCCCTTTATACTTCCCATTTGTTTCTGACTTCTTCATGAAAGTTGTAGCTCTATTTCTCAGATTTCGAAAACATATTCTTAAGTCTAATTCCAATACTTGTAGCTCAACTTATCATTTAAATACCAAAACTGGTTCTGTTATGATGTCTTACCTGTCTATCCAAAATGATTGTCCATTTTGACTACTCAAATGGCAAAATAATGTCTTATGTTCTTCATAAAAGTTATATCTTTACTTCTTATCTTTCCAACCCATCCTCTTGTGTCCAAATTGGAGATACATAGCTCAACTTATGGCTGAAACACCCAAACTGACTCTGTTGTGTTGGGACACATGCATTACTAAATTGAGTGCCCATTTTGACCACTATAATGGCAAGATTAGGTTCTGAGTTCTTCATAAAAGTGTTGCCCTGTGTCTTGAGAATTCTCTCATTCTGGATTGGTTTCATTTGAGTGTTTGGTGAAGTAGGAATTCAAGAAACATTGGACTTGGTTCTGCTGAATCAGGTCTGATCTATTGGTCTGTGTTCTCAGCTTTTGTTTGCTAGCTTATTCTTTGATCTGGGCTGTGGTCCCCTCTAAACATTTGTAGCATTTGTCTTAGCTTTCTAATGACTCTGATTTCATTCAATTTGGAGACCCATAACTCAAATTATGTGTTAAAAACTCTGCAAAGGTCAAGTTTATGAAAATGCTGCAAAGTTCTTGATTTATGTACTTTTATACTATATTAAGTATATATATATCTATAATGTTTTGAGTAATGAGTATTAAGAAATGAAGAGGTTTTGATTAAGAATTATTGCTTTTGTGAAAGAATGATTTTGATTTGGGCTCTACTATGCATGATTGAGACGTGGTATGATGAGATGGATTTTGTTATTGTGAAGCTATGATCATATGCTAGGGTTATCAGCCCTTATAAATAGGCAGACGCGCTTATTTGTGTGATGGGGTGGTGCTTTCATAGGCCACAGTGGTGCTTTCATAGGCCACGAGTATGTGATGGGGGTGACGCTAATATAGGCCACGATCAAATCTGCTTATGTTCATTCTGCATGAGTACGAGCCTTGACAAAAAAATGAAATTTTATTGTTGCTATAAAAGAATGAAGACATATTTGTATTTATAATCTTCTCATTGCTTTCAAAGTATTTGAATTAAATGAATGCGATTTCGGTATTTATATAGTTGAGTAATTTCAGATTTGACTTGGCTATTCTATTTAATTTAATTGTTGGTTATTTAGCACCACTGAGTCTTCCACTCAGCGCGTTGATTTTTATCACGCGCAGGTTAGGAGCGAAGGGTGTTTTTCAAGACCAGAGGAGGAGCATCAGAGTAGATATCACATTTTGGGTAGGATATTTTGTAAATGGTGATTTTGGCATGTATATAAATATTGTGTTGTGAAGGTTGGATATAATAAGTTTATAATGTATTAAGAGTTATGATTATTTAAGGAAATAACATCTTATTATATTTTTGGTGTATGATGATTATATATGCATTGAAAAGAATGTGTTTAGAATATTATGCGTATGTTGATGGATATTAGAAGTGCTTGTGGTATGTTGTGTTGAATTGGAGTTTTGGGGGTTTGGAGAAAATTGGAAGTGTATATATTTTCTTTGTGTGGCAAGTTAATTTTTAAGGGAAACTCTTGCGAAATTTTCGTAGGAAATTCCTTAAACATTATTTTTTTTTAAAAAAAAATGTTAATTACTTGCCTCCTTATGAAAATTTAACCACTTCTACTTTGTGATCTAGCTTTAATAAGTGGCATAAGACGGTGCTCCGGCACCGGTTGTGGCATCCGCCGTCTGGTTCTCCGGGATTGGTCGGTGGGTGTTACATTTTGTGGTATCAGAGCATAGGTTTAGACGATTCTAGGATATATGATTTGGTATGAGAGTTTATCCAATGCTTTGGAGTAATGATATAAGTGATTTAAGTTAAATACATGCCATATTAGTCTGTTTTGGGAATTTCTCTCTGATGCGAATCCGCTGGTCTTTGTAGGTATTTAGTGATGTCTCAGCACCTGCCGGATGAGGAGGTGGACAGTTATGCCCCTCAAGAGGGTGCGATGTTAGAGGGTGGTAGGCCAGCCGGTGGTGTTGCTGGTGGCATTTTGGGTTCCGATGCAGAGCGCGCCTCGGCTGTAGGGCAGGCTACTGCTGATCCTGCGGGACCTAATCAGGGTGATTTGGTACAGCAGTTGGTAGCTGCATTGAGGCAGGCTGCGGGAGCTGTTCCCCAGGCTCCAGTCGCACCAGCCCCTGTTCGAGTTCATACCCCGGTAGAGAGACTGAGGAAGTATCGTGTTGAGGATTTTATGGGTCGGAGAGATGATGATCCTTCTGCAGCAGAATTTTGGCTCCAAGCTACAGAGAGGGTTTTGGACCAGATGCAGTGTACTCCTGCAGATAGATTGATTTGTGCTGTTTCCTTACTAAAGGAAGAGGCTTACCTATGGTGGGAGTCTATGGTTAAGACAGCGAGAGCTGAGGATGTTACTTGGGATTTCTTTCTCTCTACTTTTCGAGAGAAATATATAGGGGAGTTATACACGGATCAGAGGATAACAGAGTTCCTTGAGCTTAGGCAGGGACGGATGACTGTCTCTGAGTATGAGCGGGAATTTCTGCGGTTGAGTAGGTATGCTTCTAAGTTGGTCCCTACTGAGGCAGATCATTCTAAGCGATTTCAGAAGGGGTTACTGGATGAGTATAGGATGCACTTGACATCCCAGCCCCACACTACATTAGCTGGTTTGGTGAAGGCTGCTACAGAGCTTGAGCTTATTCGGAATGAGAGATAGGCCAGAGGTCAGAGGATCCAGTAGAGCAGTCAGTATAAGAAATTTCAGAGTGCTACGTCTGGACAGACTTCAGGGGTCCAGTCTAGTAGCAAGAGATTTAGAGGTGGACCGCAGATGGGGGTCCGACCGGGCCAGACAGTTGGTCGGGGTATATTTACGAGACCAGTTCCTCCGGCTTCTTCTATTGCTAGTGGTGGAGGTGCTACATAGCTCAACTTATGGCTGAAACACCCAAACTGACTCTATTGTGTCGGGACACATGTATTACTAAATTGAGTGCCCCTTTTGACCACTATAATGGCAAGATTAGGTTCTGAGTTCTTCATAAAAGTGTTGCCCTGTGTCTTGAGAATTCTCTCATTCTGGATTGGTTTCATTTGAGTGTTTGGTGAAGTAGGAATTCAAGAAACATTGGACTTGGTTCTGCTGAATCAGGTCTGATCTATTGGTCTGTGTTCTCAGCTTTTGTTTGCTAGCTTACTCTTTGATCTGGGCTGTGGTCCCTTCTGAACATTTGTAGCATTTGTCTTAGCTTTCTAATGACTCTGATTTCATTCAATTTGGAGACCCATAACTCAAATTATGTGTTAAAAACTCTGCAAAGGTCAAGTTTATGAAAATGCTGCAAAGTTCTTGATTTATGTACTTTTATACTATATTAAGTATATATATATCTGTAATGTTTTGAGTAATGAGTATTAAGAAATGAAGAGGTTTTGATTAAGAATTATTGCTTTTGTGAAAGAATGATTTTGATTTGGGCTCTACTATGCATGATTGAGACGTGGTATGATGAGATGGATTTTGTTATTGTGAAGCTATGATCATATGCTAGGGTTATCAGCCCTTATAAATAGGCGGACGCGCTTATTTGTGTGATGGGGTGGTGCTTTCATAGGCCAAGGTGGTGCTTTCATAGGCCACGATTGTGTGATGGGGGTGGTGCTTTCATAGGCCACAAGTATGTGATGGGGGTGGCGCTAATATAGGCCACGATCAAATCTGCTTATGTTCATTCTGCATGAGTACGAGCCTTGACAAAAAAATGAAATTTTATTGTTGCTATAAAAGAATGAAGACATATTTGTATTTATAATCTTCTCATTGCTTTCAAAGTATTTGAATTAAATGAATGCGATTTCGGTATTTATATAGTTGAGTAATTTCAGATTTGACTTGGCTATTCTATTTAATTTAATTGTTGGTTATTTAGCACCACTGAGTCTTCCACTCAGTGCGTTGATTTTTATCACGCGCAGGTTAGGAGCGGAGGGTGTTTTTCAAGACCAGAGGAGGAGCATCAGAGTAGATATCACATTTTGGGTAGGATATTTTGTAAATGGTGATTTTGGCATGTATATAAATATTGTGTTGTGAAGGTTGGATATAATAAGTTTATAATGTATTAAGAGTTATGATTATTTAAGGAAATAACATCTTATTATATTTTTGGTGTATGATGATTATATATGCATTGAAAAGAATGTGTTTAGAATATTATGCGTATGTTGATGGATATTAGAAGTGCTTGTGGTATGTTGTGTTGAATTGGAGTTTTGGGGGTTTGGAGAAAATTGGAAGTGTGTATATTTTCTTTGTGTGGCAAGTTAATTTTTAGGGGAAACTCTTGCGAAATTTTCATAGGAAATTCCTTAAACATTATTTTTGTAAAAACAAAATGTTAATTACTTGCCTCCTTATGAAAATTTAACCACTTCTAATTTGTGATATAGCTTTAATAAGTGGCATAAGACGGTGCTCCGGCACCGATTGTGGCATCCGCCGTCTGGTTCTTCGGGATTGGTCGGTGGGTGTTACACACGAGGTAAGAATTGGGTATGTACGGTCGTTTGAAAGCCTGTTTCAGTTCAGCCGGCCACAAGCTAGGGCCATGATTGTTGGTGACCAGAAAGCAATTCTGCTGCCCCTGATTGATGAATTTTCAGAGGTTCACTCAGACGACCCAGACCGGATGAGGCTGAGAATGCGGGCCTTGGTTTTCTGCTTATTAGCTGGTTTCTTGTTCAACAAGGACCCGGGCTTTGGGGATTTGCTACTCTGCCCCATGATTCGGCAGATGGAGGATATAGGTTGCATCGGCGGCATTGTGCTAGTAGAGACTATCAGGAGCCCTGACAGAGCTGCTTTAGGCTTTGATGACTGGACGGTCTCTCCGATTATTCTCCAGGTATTTCCCCTTTTCCTCTTCCTTTTTTTTCTTTCTTTTGGTTCGTTCCTTTGTAATAGAAAGGATCCATTACTCAGGTTTGGTTAAAGGACCACCTCCAAGTGGCTGCTACTCCTACTTTCTTGCCTTGCAGCCCCTCTCAGTATTGTATGCGGAGGATCCTGATCACTCATCCGTCTACTGATGCATGGACCTCGTGGCTGATTGAGTTGGGTCCAAATGAGGTATTGTGGTACATTTCCTGGTATGACATCACCCTCTTCATCCAAGCTAGCTTCTGCCACACCCAAGTTTACCTGCTAGGCCTTACATATTGCACGTGGTACTGCGCTTCGCGCGTTTTGAGGCAGATGGGGATAGACCAGACTGTTCCGATTATGGATGGCATTTCAGCTGATTCAGCCATCACTCCGGGTGTTACCCGAGCTGTCCTTAGGGCTTGGGTTAGAGAACATCACATGGTTAGGCCTTTACCTAATCCTGCCGGTGTTCAGACTTCTCCTGAGTATCGGACCTAGTTCATTGCCGTTGTCTGGTCGGTTGAAAGGCCAAGGAGGAATGCACTGCTGAGTGTACTTGAAGGTTGGGCTCAGGCTGACGCTGATAATGAGGTTGGGACTAATGAGAAGATTGTGTTGGCTCCTCGGACAAGCAAGGTTGGAGCGAGTTCAGCGGCTAGGGACGACTCGGAGGATATTGCCCCACGGAGGCGACGGGACACCTAGACTCTTATAGGCTTTTGGACTCTTGTTATTTTTCCCTTATTGTGACTTTTTATTCGGGACTTTGACTTTGGATTTTGGATGTATGTTTTGTTTTTTTTTTCTTTTTTTTTTTTGGACTTGGACTTAGACTTCATTATTTATTTATTTTTCTTGGACTCTTTTGCTTTCTGCTTGACTTCATTGCTTTAATTGGGAATGTCATCTAAGCTTTCCAAGCATTTTCCAACTTTATTTATTTAAGCTCTAATTTTTGCCTAAGCTGCCCTTTCGGGTTTTCAACTTAGCGAGCTACCCATTTTTGCCTAAGCCGCCCTTTTCGGGTTTTCAGCTTAGCGGGCCCCGACTTTTGCCTAAGCCGCCCTTTCGGGTTTTCGACTTAGCGGGTTTTTCTTTTTTTTCTACTTTTTTCCTTTCTTTCCCCCTTTTTTTTTTTTTTTTGCAAAGAAGAATGAATTATGAAATGATTTTTTTTTCATTAATGCTTAGACCACGCCCAATGAGGGTTGCCTACATATCTCCGATACATAATTTCTTTTTTCCGAGGAGAATCAGGTCTAATGTACCTCTTTTTACATTATGCAATGCTTATTATACAAAATATATTTTTAACTGATCTAAATTACATGGATTAGTGAATTCCAGACCATCCAAATCAGTCAAAATGATGGCTCTGCCAGACAATATTTTCTTCAACACATAGGGTCCAGCCCAATGAGGACGAAACTTCCCACGTGGGTCTATGATTGGCTGTCTAATTGCCTTCAGGACCAAACAACCTTCTTCCAGTTTTCGGTCTTTGACCTTCTTATTAAAATGTCGTGCCATTCTTCTCTGGTAAACTTGAGTTTGGTGGATCGCTTGCAATCGTTTTTCGTCCATACCCAAGAGTTACAAATGATAATTCTTAGCCCAATCTGCTTCGTTGATCTGGCTTTCGCGGATAATCCTCGCCGACTGAACTTCCAGCTCAATAGGCAACACTGCTTCCATATCATACACTACGGAATACGGGGTTTCCCCAGTAGGCGTTCTAATTGAAGTCCTGTATCCCCATAAGGCATTTGGTAATTGTTCGTGCCAAGCTTTATGCTTTTGAACTGTCTTTTGCAAAATGACCTTTATAGCCTTATTTGCAGCCTCTACAGCCCCATTTATTTGTGGACGATAGGGCGAGGACTTATGATGTTGGATTCTCTTTTCTTTCAATAAATCAGAAAATTGACTCTGAAGTGGGACCCATTATCAGTGATGATCTCAAATGGCGTTCCGTACCAACAAAGGATGTTAGTACGAACGAACTGTGCCGCCTTCTTGGCATTCAAAACTGAATAAGAGGCTGCCTCAATCCACTTAGTGAAATAATCCACCGGAACCAGGATGAATTGATGGCCATTGGAAGCCTTTGGGTGGATTTTTCCGATCACTTCTATGCCCCAAGTTGCTAAAGGCCATGGTGAAGCAATAGGATTCAAATTGACCAGAGGCTGTCTTTGTAGTTTAGCAAAAATTTGACACTCATGGCACTTCTGCGCGTGCCTTATGCAATCTGCATTCATGGTTGACCAGTAATAACCCAGGTTCATGATTTTCCGAGCCAAGGCTATCCCGTGCATGTGTGGACCAGACTCCCCATTATGTAAGGAATCCATGATGGTTTGAGCTTCTCCTTCATCAATGCACCTTAGGTGCAGGCCCTTCCAACTTTTTTATACAGAACTCCCCCAGTAAGGAAATATCCGGATGCTAACTGTCTCAATGTCCATTGATCAGTCTTGGTGGATCCCTCCGGGTAGGCTTCATTCTGAAGATAATTCTGTATATCCCAATACCAAGGCTTGTCATCCACCAAATTCATGATATGCGCTGGCTGTTTCTGTAGCCGAACTGTCAGAGGTCGGATGACTTGGTCTCCCCCTACATTAACCATGGAGGCCAAGGTAGCCAGAGCATCAGCAAACTGATTTTTGGCTCGCGGCAAGTAATGGAAGGATAAATCCTCAAATTGCTGAGCCAATTCGTCCAAGCGTTGTAGGTAAGGAACCAAACGGTCTTCTTTAATTTTTCATTTTCTCAAAGCTTGGGAGACTATTAAATTGGAATCCCCGAAAACCTTGAGGACCTTTATTTCCTTTTCCAGGGCTGCTTCTAACCCCTTTATGCAAGCTTCATACTCGGCTTCATTGTTGGTGCAGTCGAAATCTAATTTGACTGCGATTGGGACATATTCTCCACAAGGAGTTTTGAATACGACTCCAACCCCATTTCTATGGTAGTTTGAAGCTCCATCGAAGTACATTTCCCAGACTTCACTTTCCAAGCTCAACAAGTCTTCATCAGGAAATTCTAACTCCGGCTTCCGGTCTTCGACCGATAATTCTGCTAATTGATCAGCCAAGGCTCCGCCTTTCACTGCCTTCCGTTGTACAAACTTTAAATCATAGGCTGCGAGCACCGACACCCACTTAGCCATCTTACTATCAAGAACCGGCCTCTCCATAAGGAATTTCAAGGGGGTTCGATTCAGAAATAACGTATGTGGTGTAGGACGAGAGGTAATGCTGCAGCTTTGTACAAGCCCAAACTAGAGCCAGACACAACTTCTCTATCTTATTGTATTTTAGCTCGTAGTCTAGCATCCTTTTGCTGAGTTAATATACGGCATTTTCTACCCTTGTATCTTCTGCTTGTTGAGCTAGCATTGCACCCATCGCTTCTTCTGTCACTGATAGGTACAATAGCAAAGGCTTTCCTAGCCTTGGTGGCTGTAAAATCGACGGGGATAACAGATATTGCTTGACTTGGTTGAAAGCTTTCTGACAATCCTCATTCCATTTGACGGATACCCCATTCCTGAGTAATTTGAAGATCGGACCACAAGTATCGGCCAATTGATTAATGAACCGGCTGATGTACTGTAGCCTTCCTAGGAAACCCCGAACTTCTTTTTCCGTCTTCAGTGCTGGCATTTCCAGAATGGCTTTGGCTTTTGAAGGGTCAATCTCTATGCCCTTCCGACTGACCATATGCCCTAGAAATACTCCGGATATAGCTCCAAACAGACATTTTGCCGGGTTGAGCTTTCAATTGTACTTTCGAAGTCTAAGGAAGAACTTCTCAAGTGCTGTTGTATGTTCTTCAGCTATTTTTGATTTAACAACCATATCGTCCACATACACTTCTACTTCTTTGTGAATCATGTCATGGAAGATGGCCGTTGCCATTCTTTGATAGGTTGCCCCGGCATTTTTGAGCCCAAAAGGCATAACCTTGTAGCAGTAGGTTCCCCACTCCGTGATGAATGCCGTTTTCTCTTTGTCTGGCAAATGCATCATTATTTGATTGTATCCGACAACAAGATCGGTCAAGGAGACCATCTCGTGTCCAGCCATTCGGTCCACCAACAAGTCAATATGCGGCAGGGGGAAGTCGTCCTTTGGACATGCTTTATTCAAATCCCAATAATCCACACAGATTCTGACTTTGCCATATTTCTTCGGTACCGGCACAATATTTGCTAACCACGTCGGGTAGGCAATGGGTTCTATGAACTTATTTTCCAGTTGCTTGGCTACTTCTTCCTTGATTTTCAAGGACCATTCTATTTTCAGCCTTCTTAGCTTCTGTTTTACTAGCTTAGCCTCAGGGTATACTGGAATCTTGTGCACCGCTATTGCCGGGTCAATTCCCGTGATGTCACTTGCCTTCCACATGAAGCAATCGGCAAACTTCTTCAAGCATTCAATGACCTATTCCCTGTTCACACAGTCAGATGCAAAGTATGTTTGTTCACTTTCTTCTTTGCCAATTATTATTTTTTCTTTTTCATTTTTTATTTCGTTCATTTGATTTTCATTATTTTTGCTTGGAAATGCTTGGAAAGATACAGACGCGGGGTAGCCAATAATTTGCAAGCTCTTATTGATTAGGACGGAATCGTCCTCAAAAATTACATCAAGTTTAAAGTTCGGATTTTCTAAATCCGACACGGACGACTCAGAACTGGAATTGGACTCTGACTCGGTTTCAGACTCGGGGTCAGACTCAGACTCAGTATAGGACTTGATTACAGACTTTGACTCTAGGTTTGACTCGGGAGGGGGTTTATCAGCAGCGCGCTCCTCCTCGGCGTACCAGTTGGTGAGAGGCCCTTTGTACGGCTTGATCAGGCTCAGCAAGTCTTGGTTCCCATCATTTCCTGTGATGACTGCAACCTCGTCAAAGAGACTGGGCTGCATGAAGTCTTCTACTTCTAGTTCAGTTATCGCTTCTGGCTTGTTGTCCCAGGTATCAGCAAATATTTCCAGCCCGGGCAGCATTTTCTTAGCTGTCGGAAAGTAGAATGGTTCCTGGAAGCCACAATAAGGAATTATTTCTCCCCGTTTACAGAAATAACCATTCAAAGTCAAACGGTAAGGCCGCATCTATATACTCTCCCTCTTTCTTCTCCTGGTCCTTTCAGCAAGGTCTTCATCAGTGGGCTCATAACCTAGCCCAAAGGTCCCTTGGTTCACCGGACACTCCCAAGCTTGTAGTGTGGGGTATGTCTTTCCGGACCTTGCCATAATCATTCCCGGTAGATAGGACATCTTCAGCATTAAAGGAACTATGCAGTTTATTTGCACCGTCCCGAAATCAAAGAGAATTCGAGAGTTTGCAGTCTTTCCTTCTATGAACTGCACAGTGTCATATTGAAATCCCGAGAGGGGCCGGTTGGCATTCTCAGGGTTGACCTCAAAGAGAGGCTGACCCTTCATCTTCTTTAGTTGGCTATTGTCATCCCCCTGAATAGTGATAATTTTGCCCTTGTAAGGAAATTTGACCTTTTGGTGCAGGGAAGAGGGTATTGCCTTGGTATGATGTATCCATGGTCAACCCAGAAGTAGGTTGAAACTGGTAGGCATATCAATTACTTGGAGCGGGACCTCCATCACAGCTGGCCCAATTGCTAATTTCAACGTAGCAACCCCCAACACTTCCCTCCGGGTGCTGTCATAGGCTTTGACTATTTGGTCTGATGGACTGAAATCTGCTTCTTCCAACCCCAGACAGCTAGCTACCCTTAGTGGGCATACATTCAATGCTGATCCATTATCAATGAGAACCATGGGCACAGTTTTATCTTTGGTCTGAATAGTGACGTAAAGTGCAGCATTGTGACCGCTTCCTTCCTTGGGCAAGTCATCGTCGGAAAACCCGATGCTATGCATCTTTGATGATTGGGTGAGGGTGGACACCAGCACTTCAGGGCTAACCTCCACCGATGTTTGAAGTTGACTCAAAGCCTTGCAAAGAGCTTGAAGATAAGGAAAGGATGATGCCAGAAGTTCCCAGATTGACACCCTAGCCTGGGTCTTTTTTAACTGCGAGAGTACCGGGTCTTCCTTTGGCTCCTCTGCCCTCTGGTAGGGCTTATTTTGGACTTTGTCCAGGACTAATGGTTCATACTATCTCTCGCTCCTGGTTATTGCATCAACCTCTTCAGATAAGTCATTCAAGTCCAAGACATAGATGTCATTCCTTTCTAGGAATAGTTCGAAAGGATCAATCAATTCCAGGTCATCAACAATAGCATTTACCCCGTGATTTGGGAAGGGATTAGTGCTAATGTTTGGCTTACTTCTTGGAATAATTGAACCGTTGTCCACCAGGTCTTGGATGCGGTTCTTAAGCGTCCAGCACGCTTCAGTCTTGTGCCCGCTACCCTGATGGTACTCACAGTATTCGTCGGCTCTGTAGTTCCTTGGTAATGGGTTGGGTGGCGGCCTTGCTTCCAAGGGCTTGATGTAGTTTGCCTTGACAGCCTCTCGGAATACAAAAAGGATTGGCATCCCGAGATCAGTGTAAGTCCTCCTCGACTGGCTGCCATTTCTCATATTCCCCACACGTAAAGGGTTCATGGGGGTGATGCTTACCACTTCGTGGACTTTGCTAGCTTGGCTAGGCTTCTTATATTTTGAGGTTCCCGAGTCTTCTTTCAATTGCCCCATTTGAATTAAATCCTCTACCTTCGTAGCAGTGGCAATGAGCGACTGGAATGTCGGTAGGTACTGAGTTTGTAATTGTTGCTGATAGACAGGCAGCAGGTTCTTTATAATTATGTCCACCTGTTCTTGCTCAGAAGGCCGGTTGATCATTTGGGCGGCCATGGCCCTCCACCTCGTAAGGAATGAGGAAAAGGGTTCATTGTTCTTTTGTTTGGTAGTTTCCAGTTCTCTCCGAGTAACATCCACTTCCATGTTATAATGATATTGCGTTTTAAACGCATTGCAGATGTCTTCCCAGGTCTTCATTTTAGACCGATCCAGGCTGACAAACCACCTCAAAGCAGCACTAGTGAGTGATTGTTGAAACAACTGAGCAAGGAGCTCACTGTTTAGTCCGAACGGGTTTAGGGCACCCACATACATTTTCAGGTGCGTTTTGGGACAGGTGGTTCCGTCAAACTTGTCCATGTTGGGCATTTTGAACTTTGTTGGTAGTCTTGCTTCGGGGAACAAGGACAAGGAGTCCATGTCCACCACTTCCTTGTGTGTCTTAAGGGCAGTGATTGACCTTTCCAGGAGTTCTAGTTTTTCTCTCATTTTCTGAGCTTCCAGCTCAGAAGCAGTTCTGGAGGGCATGTCATCCAGGCTAAGGGCAGGGTTTGTCGGTTCAGCAGCAGGACCCTGATTGGAGGTAGCAGGTCCACTTCCCCCAGCGGAAGCCCCATTTCCATTACCACCACCTAGTTCAGCTATTAGGGCAGTTCTTTGGCAGCTAATGCCTCATTCATTCTAGCCTCCATCCTGGCTTCCAGTTGTTCCACAAGATTTTGGATATCAGCAAGTGAGGCCATTAGTGCAGTTGGAGTTGGTGAAGTTGGTGAAGTTGGTGAAGCTGGTGAGGTTGGTGAAGCTGGTGAGGTTGGTGATAGCACTGTAGGTGTGACTAGAACTTGGATAGGCACTCGAACAGTGGGTACCTGTAAGTATAAGGGTAATTGGATTAGGGTATAGTGGGTAGTATTGTGTAGCAGGGTAGCTGAAGTAGACCGACTCTTTTGTCCAATTGTGCATGACTAAAAAGAATACTTTGTGTTCTTTTAATGTTTATTCAATGTTTATGATATGTCATGAATGCGCACAACAACACGTCATAATCCATCTTAATGATATGATTCACATCATTGGGTGCATACAGTCCTAAAGGATAGGTTCTATAGGCTACGACACAAATAGAGAATTGGCTTATTAAGGGACCCTTGAACCTTGAGCATGGATATACCTAACCACATGTGAAACAAAGAGTTTCGCGTGCGTCCAACAGTACGCATACTCATGGGCCACCCCCAAAAGGATTAGGGATGGTTTGCAGTAGCAGGGAGGACGCTTTGGCTGTCCGTCGACATAATCAAGGAGACCTGCCGATCAGCGCTACTTGCTATCCAGACTCAAAAATTTGAACAGAGAGAGAAGAAATTCATTTGAAATTCATTTTTTATGCAATGGAGAAAAAGATTCTCAATCGTGCAAATAAATCAACAAATTTAAATGTTTTCATTAAACTTTACAATTAAGTCCAAATTTCTTTATCCAGTATTCTTAAAGAAAGAATACTTGATTTGTGTCAGGGTACCCTGCAAAACAAAGCATCGTAAAATACCCTAAAGAAGGGTCGGTTAGTTTACACAACAATCGTAGTCCACTTTATGCAAGATGATTACATAATTCCCCAGCAGAGTCGCCAAACTGTGAACCCCTCCCCTCGAAAATAGGCATATGATGAATATGACTAAGGGCAGAAATGCACGTGAATGTGTGAGTCGCCACCTTGTTTAATTTTTTAGGGTAAACTAGGAAACAACCCTAAGTTGACTCCAATTTTAATTAACCTAATTACTAGATTAATTATCCCAATGTTTAAGGCATAGTTTGCGAACCCGAGGTGGATCCCGAGACCATGTCATGTTGATGAACTAACCGAATGAATGCTTTGCAAGGTAAATGATGTAATTGGACCAATGAAATGTTTAAGTGTTTTCGACTTGTCGCTCGGGGTTAAATCCCAAACGTGCCTACGTACTTCCGTTTGAATGGAAGATCAAAGTCGACGTAGTTCGATAGGCCTTTTTAAAAGGGCTTTGAATGGGTATGCTTAATGCATGAGTGTGTGTATGCTTCGTGCATTTTGTTTAGGCATTTTGCCAAAGTTTGATTGATTTGTTGTTTTAGGCATTTGTTGCCAAAAGTGTTGATTTAAGGCTTTTAGCCAAAAAGATTGATTTAGGCAATTTATTGCCAAAAGTTGATGTGATTTAGGGAATTTGTTTGCCAAAAAGTGCTGATCGGGCGATTGTCGCCAAAATGATTGATTTAAGGCTTCTAGCCAAAAGATTGATTAATTCAAGGCATTTTGCAAAAAATTGACGTGTAATTTAGGCAATTTATTGCCAAAATGTGATTGATTAAACTGTAGGCAATTTGTTGTCAAAAAATGTGATTGATTAAGGCTTTTAGCCACAATTATTGATTAATTGGACTTAAGCCAGACTGTTCGAAATAAAGGCAATCATACCATAGTCATTAATTGACCAGATACTTTAGCCAATATTGTCGGATTTAGGCTTTAACACCACGATTATTAATTAAACGGGCATTTAAGCTTAATCATATTTAATTAAGGCATTTTGTTTGCCAAAATGATGACGATGGTGTGAATGCAGTTGTAGAATTAGGAGTAGAAGAGAATATGAATGCAATGCTGAAATTAAATAGACAGGGTTTCGTTATTACCTGAGTTAATCGGCAACCACTTCTTAGCTTCAGCTTGAAAAAACTCCCGATTAAGCTCCTCGTTAGGGGAATATTAATTTAAATTAATTTAAATTAAGTGACCAAGTATCAAAACAGCAGAATAAAAGCCTACACTAAATGCAGAAAAAGCAGTAAAAGAACCGCAAGGAGTGTAGGGGAGAAGAGAGCGTCCGTCAACACAGACTGAGTGAGTAAAAAAGTCGCATCGGGGCTGTATTTATAGGAAAAAATCGAGCTGGAGGGCGGCCGCTGCCGCCGTGGCCGGCGGCCGGCGGCGGCCGGCCACCGCCGCCGCCCCTGCCGACGCCAGTCGCCGTCGCCGGGGCCGGCGGACTTGCTAGTTTTTTGTTCAAATGGCTTTTTCGGGAGTTCCGTACCTCCAAAAAATATTCCGGGACCAGTTCTGCGATTCTCGCAATTTTCCAGACGTTTCAAGTACCATATTGGCATACTTCCGATAAATTTCAAAAATGGCCTCCGGTCCGACCGGACTGTTTGCAGTCCGGGAAAACAAGCTTTTCAAGCCTCAAAATTTGAGTATTCACAGAAGGCTGGAAAGAGAAAATTTTTAAGTAAGATCCTTCAGGAAAAACTTAGTGCATCATGCCCTTTTTTATCTTTGAAAGGCTTGATACATTAAGTGAAAAAACCTGAGGCCTTATTATTATTCAAATACAAAAGTTACTTTACATATTATTAACTAGAGACACAATATGTGTGACATCCTACCGAGTCGAGTCTTAGCATAGAGTTGAGTAGTCGAGTTGAGTCGAGTTGAACCAAACCCGGTTGGGGTAGAATGAGATTATAAGTGGACTTATTTGAGTGAGAGAAAAAGATAAAGCATGTGGGTGAGGATTGATTTGTATTAAAAGATTGAGCTTGGGTCTTTAGTAGTAACGTGTTAACAATTGAGGTACCATTTAGGAAGTTTTCCATAAAATCCTTTGATTTTTGATGGCCTACCCGTAATACACATTTTCACTTTCCCATTTTCATGTTTATCTTCATCTTCTTCCTTTCCTCTTCCACCTTCTTTTCAAATTTCATGGTAGTTAAGCCTTAACTTCAATTTTTCTTCTATCCAAGTAAGTAAACCTTTTTGAAGTTCATAATTGAATCATTTGGTGCTATTATTTTAGAATTCATAAGAATTCTTATTTATAGGTGAAGGGAGTTCTAAGAGTGTAGAGAAAAGAAGCTAAAGAGGAGCTCAAACTTTTGGAGTAAAGGTTTGATATCTCTTATTATTTCCATTTTCTTTGTATGAGATTTGTGTGGTGTGTTGCTATTGAGACAATCTTGCTTTATGTTGAGTGGGAGGACTGGTAATGGTGAGAAAACAGGGGAAAACAGGGGAAGTATTGAATAAATGAAGTAAAGAGTGAGTTATGTTGAAACAGGTTTTGCTGGAAATTTTACCAGTAACTTCATCTTGATTTTTACCCCATTTATTGATGGAATTAGGAAGTGTCATAGAAGAGTTATTTGTTCCTCTATGTGTTAGCTTTACATGGGTTTTTGAATCATCTAAATTGGAGTTGTATATTGAGAGATATGACCAAAAGAGAACAGACAGTGCAGGCTGGAAGCGCGCGCGCGAATTGCATGATGAGTTCGCGTTGCCTTCTCGCGCTCGCGAATTTGAACTACGCGCTCACGACTTTCACCTGAAACTCTCTGACTCTCATTTGGCATATCTCGCGCTCGTGACTTTCAAGTATGCGCTCGCGACTTGTGCTCGCAAACTCTCTGACTCTCATTTGGCACATCTCGCGCTCGCGACTGTGAAGTGCGCGCTCGCGTACTTGGCCCTTGGCCTGTAAGCGCTCACGACCTTCATCGTGCGCTCACGAGTTTGGCCTGGGAACTCACTGTCTCTCATTTGGCACTTCTTGCGCTCGCGACTTTCAAGTACGCGGTCGCGACTTGTGCCCGATAACTCACTGTCTCTCATCTAGTGCATTACGCGCTCGCGACCTTGCAAGGCGCGCTCGCGACTTGTGTTTTCATGCATTTTTGGACTTCTTTTTCAATGCAATTGTATTCCTTTGCTTCACTTATATGCCTCCAATCATTTTAACATCAAATACAACATTAGAACATGTATTAAAACAACATGCAAGCATGCAAATGATGTGAAATCAAATATACATTATGAATTATGAAGTTATGAATTATTCATGTGATGTTGTGTTATATTGTTGACATACCAACATTATGCTCCATTGAGGTTAGGTAGAAACCATGTAGATAAGGCTATGTCGCGACATAGGATAGCAGATCTGCACCTCATACAGTTGGATACTCCGGCTACAGGCCGTTGAGTGGATATGATTATATGGGCCATAGCAGCCAAGCATACAGTATTCATCCAGTTTCATACAGTTTTTCTTATCACTTCGGTTTCACTATAACCTTATGGAGCCATACAGATATCTTGACATAACATTTCATGAATTATACAGTATTATAAACGGTACAAAGGTATCATGAAAGTATCATGATGTGTGTGCTTATATGTGCCATATGTGTTTACATGGTTCTTTCTACACATGTATGTGTCTTTATCTGTTGAGATATCCACTGAGCTTTATTTGCTCAGCGAGTTACCTGTTTAACTCGCAGGTTTTGAGATTGGACAATAGAGAGTTAGCTTACAACTGCTGCAGTTCATCTGTAGAAGACTCAGTCTTCAGGGTAGCTACTCATATGGATGTGTATTTTTGTTTATCCTTTTTATGGCATGTACAGGGCACACAGTTGGGCCCATTTCATTTTGTAAACTAGTATCATGTTTTGTAAATATAAAGTACATTATTTTTGTATACAGTATCAGCATGCTATTATATTCAATATACATTATGATTTCAGCATGTCAGACCATATAGTCAACCAGTTTGTAGCGCCTCGGTCCGGTTCATTCGGGTTTACGGGTGGACCGGGAAGGGGTGTTACAATATGCATTTTTAGATTATTAGCGTTCTATGTCCGAGGTAATTCAACTCCCTCAATCTTTCTCAGCTTATATGTTCTTGGGCCTAATGCTTCGAAATTTCATAGTGACCTTCCCATTTCTATCCTAATTTACCCACATCTGTTAAGCATATGGTTATCTCTGCCTTTCGCCATACTCTGTCTCCTTCTCTGAACTACCTACTTTGAACTTGCTTATTAAAGTATCTTTTTATCCTTTGTTTGTATGCTTCAGCTCGGACCGCAGCATCCTCCCTAAGCTCCTCTGCCAAGTCTAAGCTAATTTTTAGGCTCTCATTGATGTTGAGCTCTTCGTACACTCCTGCTCTTCTGCTAGGTATGCTGATCTCTACTGATACAACTGCTTTGGTCCCATATACTAAAGAGAAAGGGGTTTGCTATGTTGCTTGCCGAGGCATGGTTCTATAAGCCCATAGGACGCTATTTAGTTCATCTACCTAGTTCTCTTTTTCTCCATCCAACCTCTTCTTTAAGCCTTGCGGGATGGTACTATTGGTGACTTCAGTAAGGCCATTAGTTTGTGGGTGGGCTACCAAGGTAAATGGAGCCCAATGTGCCAATCTTCACAAAAAGATTTGAAGACTCCTGAGTCAAATTGCTTACCATTTTTAGTAACGATTTTATGGGGCACGCCATATCTAAATATCACATTGTTCCTGAAAAAGCTAATAACCCGAGCTGGGGTAATGGTGCTGAGGGCCTCGACTTCTACCCAGTTGGAGAAGTGATCAATTGCAACTAGCATGAACTTTCTTACGCTCTTGTTGTCGGAAAAGGTGCTAGAATTTCTATCCCTTATTAAGCGAAGGCTAGGCTGATGATAAGGATTGTAGTTCTGATAAGGCTTTTCTGGATACACGATTATATTTTTGACAAGTGCTACAATGGCGAATATGCTGGCTAACATCCTTCTTCATTATTTGCCAATAGTATCCTAGGAGCAGTATTTTTCGAAGCATACCTCTGAGCCCTCATGTGCCTTGCAAACACCTTCATGGGTCTCCCTTATAATGTAATTGCCTTCTTCCTCAGTTAGACACTTCACCCACAGATGTGATTTTGATCTCTTGCAAAGTTCTCCATTTTAAATTGCATAGTTCGCCGCTTTCCCGCAAAGCTTGATCACCTCTTACTTATTGCTAGGCCGAACGTCATTCTATAAGAAGTCAATGATTAGACTCATCCAGTTACTACCGGTTGGGATACAAGGACTTCATTTAACTCATAGCTCAGCCGGTTTTGGTGTTAGACAATCACTTCCCTTAGTAAATCTTCTTCCCGCGTTGCAGCTTTGGCTATGGAGTTTGCCTCTTTATTGTTCACCCGTTCTATTTAGGTCATCTTCCTAATGCTGCCTTCTTCTTCTAACTTGTGTAAGAGGAATAAGGCTAGATAATGGTACTTGAATAGATTTCGCTTTTTGGTTATTAAACTCTCATACTCGGCACCATTGTTAGTTGTCGTAAAGTCTGGGCGTACGACATACTGAATTTTTTTCTTTCTTGGCCCTTGTAGATTACCCCTGCTGTAGCTCCCGAGCTCCCTAAGGCCCTGTCAGTGTGCAACTGCCAAGTGTTGTAGCTGGGGTTCAAGAGTTCGGCTTCAGGCTCGCCTTTTTCATCTTCACTAGAAATTTCGGCCACAAAGTCTACAAGCATTTGTGCCTTCATTACGGTACAAGGAGTGTACCTGATATCAAATTCTCCTAATCTAATCGACCATTCCACCAATCTTCTAGAAGTTTCGGCTCGGTATAGGATCTTTTTTAGGGGGCGGTTAGTTTGGATAATTATGGTGTGAGATTGGAAGTAGTGTCACAACTGGTTCGTCGAATTAAGGATGGCGAATGCTAATTTTTCAACATTTGGATACTGAGCTTAGAACCCCTTAGGACTTTGCTAATGTAATAAACAAGATATTGCTCAACTTCCTCTTCCCTAACCAATACTGATGCAACAAAATTTTCAATAGCAGCTAACTACAAGTATAAGGGCTCATCTTTTTTAGGTTTGCTCAAGAGGGGAGCAAAAGACAATAAATCTTTAATTCATTCAAAGGTGAGCTAGCACTTTTCATCCTATTGAAAACCTTTCAACTGCTTTAGGGTTTGGTAGAAAGGCATGCGCCTCTTGGCCGAGTAGGAGATAAATCGCACTAAGGCTGTAATTCGACCATTCAACTATTGAACTTCATGAATGCTGGTGGGTTCTTGCATCTTCAAAATTGCCTTGATCTTATCAAGGTACGCCTCAATCCCCCTTCATAATATCATAAAACCCAAAAATTTCTCCGCCTTAACTCTGAATGTGTAGTTGTCTAGATTGAACTTCATATTAAACCTATTCAAGATTTCAAACACTTCATGTAGGTCTCTAGGATGGTCAACAACTTGAGTACTTTTTATTATCATGTCATCTACATATACTTCTACGGTTTGCCTATCTGATCTTGGATCATGCTATTGACCAACTCTGGTATATGGCTCCTGCGTTCTTTAATCCGAATGGCATGACTTGATAATAATAAATTTCTCTATCAGTGATGAAGCTCATCTTTTCCTCATTCAGTTTGTTCATCCTTATCTGACGGTATCCAACTTTTGTATCCATAAAACTATATATTTCATAGCCGGCTACTGAATCTACCAGCTAATCTATATTGGGCAAAGGGTAAGGATCTTTAAGGCATGCCTTGTTCAAATCAGTAAAGTCAACACATAATCTCCATTTTCCATTGGACTTCGGTACCAAAACTATGTTCGCTAGCCATTCTAGATAGTTCACCTTCCTTATAAACTTTGATTTCAAAATCTTATCCACTTCAGTTGCAATAACATGTTGTCTTTTTAGACCATGATTCCACTTTTTTTGCTTTATCAATTTAAAGCTTGGGTCTATGCTGAGCGTGCGGGATATGGTATCAGGATCGATATCAATTATGTCTTTCGCAATCCAGCTGAAGCTGTTAACATTATCCCCTAAAACTGTCTTAAGATTATCATGTACCTCTCTCGAAAGATCGTCTCCTAACATTAAGTTCTTCCCCTGTTTCCCTTCCTATGTGATCAGCTTACCCACAGGTGTTGGGCTGGTCTGTATTATGTTTGGGGATATCAAAGGGTTGGTGTTTGGTTGACTTTGTGGTAGTTCTTATTCTAGCATCCACATGATTGGTAGGGTAAGAGGTAACCCTTTCAGTGCTATCATATTTACTTCCCGAGCTATATTCTAGTCTCCCCTAATAGCGATGACTTCGCCCTTGTCGGAGTAAAACTTCATGGTGAGATACCTGATGCATGTGGTCACTTCCAATTCAAATAGGGCTAGTCTTCCCAACATAGAATTGTATCGAAAGTGAATGTCTGCTACCATAAACTCCAATTTGAGTTTCCTTGATGAGACTTTAGTTCTGACCTCTATGGTTATGTCTATAGATCTAGAAAATTGTATAGGTTTTCTTGCCAGGCCGATTAAAGGGGTTCAGACAGGTTTAAGCTTCGCCTGGTCTAGTTTCAAAGCCTTGAACACTTTCATGCTCAACAAGTTCACTGCACTACCTTCATCTACCAAGATTCTTTTTACTAGAAAGTTTTCCAAAATTCCCCTAATTACTAGGGCATCATTCTGTGGAGTATGTACAAGTTTGTCATCTGCCTTAGAGAATGATATGGGCGGACTAGCGCTCGATTTCTGCTGGGGTAGAATGGAATACATTTCCCTAACTCTCCTTTTCTTAGCTGCATTGCTGTCACCCCCCCCCCCCCGATGAGCCACCAAATATGGTGTGGATTGTGCCTAGGTTATGACATTTTTCCACCTTCTTGTCTTTCTATTCACTTTCCCTCCGAGCTCTCCCAACAAATTGCTTTAGTTCGCCTCTTTGCAGAAGGCATTCTATCTCTTTCTTTAATTGCCAGCAGGCTTCGGTCTCGTGGCCTACATCCCTATGGAACTCACAATACTTGCTTTTATCTCGATGGCTCGAGGTATCCTGCTTCATCTTTCTAGGATAATAGAATTGAATTTGATCGCCATGTTCTCTAACTCAAGACAATATTTTCGAGCGTGGTCTGTTCAAAGGGGTAAACTCTCGATCTTATTGTGGTCTGCCATCTCTTAAGTATGGCATTCGAACAGAGTAACTGGTTCGTGGGAGCCAGATGGGCAACCCCCTTTGGGGCAATCATCTCCTTACCGGGGATGAGTGTCTTCTGTGCCTACACCGGTCTTCTTTAGGCGATCTATGCTGTTGTGCCTCATAGGCTTCATCTGATTTGGTGTATTTGTGAGCTTGCACCATGAGCTCGGCGAAGGTCAGGGGAGGGTCTATACTTAAACTCTTAAACAACTTATTGTACTTGCAATTCTTTGCCATGGCGCTAATGGCCACCTCATCATTCAAGTTCTCCATTTGCATCACCATTCTTTGAAATTTGATTACGTATTGCCTTAGAGTCTCCCCCTCTTCTCTTTTTAAATCTACCAAGTCAGATGATATTTTTCTGGATGATACACATTTTATAAAACAAGCTTGGAATATTGTGGCTAACTGGGAGAAGGAATGAACAGATCCTGTTTTGAGTGTTTGATACCACTCTTGAGTTGCTCCTTTCAAGGTAGTTGGGAAGACCTTGCACATTAGATCCTCCAGTACATCATTGTTCGGAAGGTCGCCGATGGCTTCGGGGATCGGTAGATCCATCATATAATTGGAAAGTAGGAAGTTTGAACTTTGGTGGGAAGGCTACAACCAAAATATCAGTTGACAAGTGCGAGTCTTGTCGAAGACCATAATCCCATGGTTCTCTTGTCTCTCTACACTCTCAAACCAATTCCTTGACAACATTTTGAAGATTAGCTCCGTCCAAGACTGGCTAAGTGTGACTTAGCTCTTGGCTGCTAAGGTTAATCGCACTAGGGTCCACCTCCGATTCCGCCTCATGGTATCGATCAAACACTAAATGACTTCGGTATTTAGGCGAGATGGGAGGGAGGCTATGTTCTAGGTTGGGGGGTTCGCCGGCCTGGTGGGTGGTACTGGCTCGCCAATAGGTAGAGGGTTCTCTAAGAGGCGTTTCAGCATAGTGGTAAACAACGAATAAGCCTGAGATAGAGTAGCTACTACCTGGGAATCAGTGGTTGTTGGAGGGGCGAATGTGGGTTTTTGGTTGGCCTCGCCATGGTTGTTTTCTTGGCCTCGCCATGGTTGTTTTCTTGGCCTTCCATGTTGAGGCGTTCAGTGGAATCATTAGCCATAGGAATTGAGAAAAGCTGTGGGCATTTTTTAGGGTTTAAAGGTGTCTTCCATGCTCATCGCACCAATTGTTAAGCTCTTAAAATTTGAGGTGTAGTAAATTGTGAAATAACGTGTCCTTAGGGTAAATTTAGAGTATATATACTGGATTTAGGATAAGGATTACGAATCCTACATTATTTATTAGTTAGAGTTTATTTAAGAGTCTAGTATTATTATTTTAATATATTTTATTATTGTATGTTAACGGTTATTAACAATATTCGACTATTTCACAGAAATCTCCAAAATGTTCCTACCTTTGTTTGTGTTTTTAATGCAGTGATGAGATTTCTAATCAATGAAAGTCAAACACTCAAAGGGAAACAACCATTTTTACTGGGAATGTTTCATTCAAACCTCAAGGACCAAATATTAAATTATTCCTTATTTGTTTATTTTTTGGCCTCCTAGCTCTGTTGCTTGAATGACTATATAACAGTAGTAGCTTCAATGAAAGGATTAAAGATTCTATTGTAAAGGTATTCTGTAAAAGCATTGTATCTAAGCGGAATCAAATTCACATTTTTTAAGACAATGAAAATAAAATCCATTAGCATTCACAAAATCTCAAAAACAAAATAAAGATTCATTGCAAGATTCAAGACTTGAATTCCTATAAAAATGGATGCATCGAACTTTAATTTAATTTGTTGGATATTTTAATTTACAAAATTACTCTTCCTGAATACATATCAAATAATTGAAAGTGGTTAAATAAACATTCAATGTATGAAAATTTTATAAATTAAATTGCTCAATGAGTCAGATTAGAATTTGAAACTTAATTGTCAAAATACATTTCATCATTTTTACAAAAATTGCCTCCAAAAGCGTCAATTAGGGAGTAAAACTTAATCAACCTTGGTCTTTTGCACAAGGTATCCAATTAATCGAGATGCAAGTGAGCTAAACTATTTATGAGCTATTTCGATTGGACTAATAAAAAAATTTGATTTTAATTGTTTTAAACTTAAAATCGAGTAGCTTCGACCCAATAGTTAAGCTGAGTTTGAGTACTATAATATTTGATTATGGTTACTTGCAGAACTAATTGATTATTTGAATTTTATATTACATAATAATTGAATAATAATTTACTTAAATCCAACTCATTTAAAATTATTAGAGTTTCATTTTTTCATTAGCAAATAAATATATCTACCAACGCGTTTTTTTTATTGTTAGACACAATGTTAAACACTTTTCAAGATTTATATATAGCCAATTCAAAGATTTAAATTATCTGTCCACACGCAAAACTCATAAAACTAAGATTTCAAATTATCTTCTTCTAACGGTATAACGGTAACATCCCGCGTCTCTCCATTAGGTATTTATTGCTTTCCCTCGTTCCCTCTTTTTGCTTGATTCCCAAACTATTATTTGGCTTCTGCGCTACTTTTCCCTGAGAAAGCTGAGAAAATTCAAGAATTTCTAGAGAAAATCAAGAACGGGAGACTAGAATTCAACCATGCTTCCTGGATTTCGGTTCGATCCTACCGATGAGGAGTTAGCAGGTCACTATCTGTACAAGAAACTCACTGGAAAGCCTTTTGTGGCAGAATGTAATGATATCTGGGCTCCTGGAGGTGATGAATGTTTGACGGTAGGCGCTGATCGTGATGAGCCAATGGGTACTGAATTTAGTGTTGAGGAGCTGCTGGATAATGCTAATACCTTTGAATTTGATCAGATCGATTATGGCGATGAGAATGAGGATTTTTTTGCTGATACGTAGAAATTTCTGGGGTCTGATTCTGATCCTAATTCTGGTTCTGTTTAGTGCCTCTTGTACATTCTCTCTTCCTCTTTTCCACAACCTTGGCCATTGAGCTGCGGTTTAATTGCAGATATGACAAGGAAAACATTTTTGGTGGTTCTTTTTTTTAGTTTGTTTCAAAAATATGGAACACTATTGGTGTTTTCTGTGTAATCAATTTACATGTTGATTCATTAAAGGAAAATCAAGTATTGGATTCAAAACATATGTGTTGTTTCTTTTCAGTATTATTTAGTATTTTCAACTTGTCTACATTCAATTCAATTCAGTTAGTAATGTGTTGGGAAATGCTGAATTTGTGCATTTGAATGATGGGTTCATATGGATATGAGCAAGATTGCTTCCTTCCTTGCATACGCAAATGTATTGTTCGGTATCCTCTGTTTTTGGTTGAAAGAAATGTCCCTGCAAGTTTCGTGTGATTTCAAGATGTTTGGTTTGATGCCTGTGTTGCAAGGCTTTCAGTTTGTGTATTTTGGTCTTAAAGGCTTTTTTTTTTTGTTCCTTTCTGTTGCCAAAATAATGAAATACTCGAAATTAAGATGTTCAATTTCCTCTGTTTGTTTCCATGTAAATGTTTTTCAAAATAAAACAAACACTTTACAGAAGAATTTGATAGGGATTTGATTTCTATTTTTTCTGACGTGATAAACTGAGACTAGATTTGTAAGTTAAAATGACTGTTATGTGAGATTTGTTGAGTTCTTGAGCCTGTTGCTTCTCTAGCATGCCCATATCCATGGTACACAGAAGACATTTCAATCACATACCAGACATCTGATTCAAAAACGATCCAAGATGGGAATTGTAATCTTCTTCTTGAGGATCAATTGAAAAGGAATCATTATAAGATTTTTAAACTTATATGGGTTCCATCAAATTCCATGACGTTTAAGAACATTAACCCAAAAGCAGTTAAAATACCAGCTGTATGAACTAATATTTAACAGCTATATACCAGTTATATGAACAAGTCAAAATGTTTACGATTCCAAGTGTAAACACAGTAGAATAAGTGGGTCATGAAGCCCATAGTTAAAATACAATTTTCTGATTCTTAACAATCATGCTTAGAAGGTGAAACTACAGTCAATTTTTATAACAAAATACTTTTGCCTGTACTGCAACTTCAAGTAGGTATCTGTAGATCTGTACAAAATTGTTACTCGAAACTTGAGAAATTTTCTTGTGCTACCTGTCTTCTGACAGTGATTTTTGCAAGTGTATGAAATCGCAGCAAGTAGAGTATCGTCTCCACGTGATTGTATATCAAATACCAAAATTATGTTAGCCTATTATTATTTAAATGGCAATAAGGGGTAATGATTGTAAGAAATTTAAAATAAATAATTAAAAGAGAACAAAAATAAATCAAGCAACAGTATTTGAAGGAAAGAAATCAAGGATTTAAAGTTACTAGGGATTTTGATTTCACTTAACTCTATCCAATTTATTTTTATTAGTTTGTTAATCAACTTTAGTTGTTCAAGTCGGGGAAACAACCCTAAAATCACTAACAAGCTCTCCCGATGTTTTGTTAGCTATTTTAATCCAATCTAATTACCTATCTTCCAATAGCGAAATCAAACATGAATTAAATCACTAAGTTTTGTGGTTTGTTTTGTGAATTCATAACCTAAGGTCGTTAACTTATGAAAAATCCCCATGAGTCAAACCATATAACTTCTACATCAAGTTATTATTCTCATGTAATTTATTACCCTTTTCATATCAAAAACTCTTCTCCCGATAGTGATTAATGAAATAAATCAATCCAGGGGAAAAACTCTGCCTGGAAGCATTAAGTTCAATAATAAATTATACTTTGAACAAAGAAAAATAAATCTAATATTATAAATTGGAAAAAAATTCAAGCTACATCAAATCTCTAGTATGAGAATTTAGTTCGACATAGTAATTAAATAAAACTCAATAATACTTGAATAAAATTTCATAATCAATGTGAATAATGGAAAGTAAAACAAGATTAAGAGTTTAGAGATAAAAACTAAGCAACAGATAATGTGGACGGCTTCCTTGAATCTTGGCACAAATCATGAATGCTTGAAGTTTTTGGGGGAGAAAAGAAACAATGGAACAAGAATTGTCAAAGACCGGAGATGCCTTATAATGAATGGCTCCTCTCTTTACATAGACTTCCTGGGAGAAAATCCGACTCTGTTTAGGAAATAGAATCCTCATTAAGTACAAAATCTTTTTGGAGATAGCAAACTGTTTAGGCCTTGGATTTCTTCTCAATTAGTACTCTTTCATCTTCTTAAATAGGATTAGGTCTTCATTTGTACGTCAGGAAAATATTTGAGGTGGGCCCATGTAAGTTATAGCAACTGGCTGGCATTCTTGATTCAAGACAGTACCTAAGACGTAGCACGGGCATGTTGTTTTGCACAGGAAGGGCGTGCCAAAGTCTAAGTCTAAGGGTGGTTCAGCACGGACCGTGCTTCGTGACACGTCTAGAGAAGAATCTGTGGCACGGGCATGCCCCATGGCACGGCTAGGGCGTGCTAGGCTTTGACTTTCCAAGATAAAATGCATCACGTGCCCTAAGGTCCTCTTAGGCATGGGTGTGCCAGTTAGCACGGTCTGGGCGTGTTAAAGTCTGAGTCTCCACTTGATTTTCCTTAAGTTCAGCATGAGCGTGCTAATGTGCACGGGCAGGGCGTGCTAGAGCCTGAGTGTTTTGCTTTATTTTGCTCTTTTTTGTGCCAAAATCCTGCAAATTTATTTAAGATCAAGTAGATTATGATTTAAGGAAGCTTTGAGGCAAAACATAAATAAAACTAAATAAAAATTAATTAAAGTAATTAAAACTACTAAAATTCCTAATAAAAACTATATTAAAAATACTATAAGAATAACATCTATCAAAATTCCCCACACTTAAACCATTGCTTATCCTCAAGTAACAAAACTAAAAACAAAAGAAAAACACAGGCTAAACAAACTTAACAAAGATAGTTTAATATGATTGGAGATAATTATTCACAATTTCAAAAGTATCAAAAATCATTAACATGTGAATAAATCAAGTGTTTCCCATGCTAATTATATTCTAGCAAAAATTCAATTTTCGATGAAACACATTCCTTAATTTAAACATAAGCTAATAAGATTTTCAACACCAATAATTATTCAACTTATGATAAGTAGAATGTGAATTTTCACAAAAAATTATTTAACCCGTAATTAAGATGTTTTAACAATATAACTTTAACATTCGCATAGGCAAAAATTAGTCATCCCTTTTCCACGATCGAAAGGCATACAATTTAAAAAGATCAAAAGCTCTTTATTTCGGTTGCATTGGGGTTTTAGGGGTATAATTTTAGCTAAACAAAGAAAAAGGATAAGAAGATAGACAAAGAATACCAAAAAGAAAAATGTATAATATCAAGATTTTCATTATATCAAAACAAAATTTTCTTTGTAAAGGGAGATTAATTCTTGAAGTTCTTCTCTAGCTCAAAATTAGAGATATTTTGGCAAAGTCTCTTCATAATACTTTGATAATTTCTTCCTTGCTTCAATTCCCCAAACTTGAATTCTTTAATTGATTGCTTCTTCTATGAGGTGTTTCTGTTTGATTTTTCTAATTAGTCCACTTGCTAGTATTAATGAAATTTTCTCCCCTTTTGTTGCTATGTTTTAATAAAAATCAAATCCTTCAATTATACATTATTGCACTTAGGGTAGGAATTTAAATTGGTTTAATGGCAAGGCTTAGTAAGGGTGAACAATAAAATTTGGATATAGGCTTCAAATTGGTTGCAAAAGTCATATTTTAATTTAGTTGGCCTAGGCTAAATAAGGGTTCAACAAATAATGCCTAAATCATCTCTTTCTAAATGTAAGCATTTAAAAATTTTGTCTCAAAGGGAATTCTAATTTGTTCTAGAAATGTCAAGGTTAAATAAAATTTTGATTAAAAACATATCTACATATCATAAAATTCACAAAAATTAGTGTTTATAATCTTAAAAACAAATAGTTAAACCAAAGAATTATGATAAGTGATAAATTAAAATTAAAGCTCAAACATACTAGTCTAGAAAAAACAACTAAATTTATCACAAGTTAGTAAATTATGATAGTTTTCAAGCTTGCTCATAATTATTCCAACCATGTTAAGCTAAAATAAAAAAATAAAATTTGAACTAAAATTTTCCATCCCCCAACTTAATCTGGCACATTATCCCCAATGTGTTCAAAAATAAGATCACTTCCCCAAACTTATCATATTATCAATATAAAAGAATAAGGGAGAGTAGTAAGCATTACCATCATTGTATTGAAAAATACAATAGAGCTGGGTGTTGGATTGTAGCAAAGCTAGAAATCAGAAAAAAAAAACACTAAAAGCGAGAATATATAATATCTAAAGAGACTGAAAAAGCAACAAAGGAAACACAATCCAAGATATAATATCCAATATATAAAAACAAAAATTGAAATAGAAAGCAACCGAAAAGAAGTCAAAGTCCATCAAGATTCAGGTGGTGGAGGCGGATATGGCTGCAATAATTGAATGACAGTGTGGAGTTGGCCTTGCATAGTGTCAATACAAGAGTCGAGGCTCCCATGCATAATCTCTATGGACTGGAACCTTTCAGCAATCATGGACTACATTCTGTTAAGGCGAGTGTCAAACATGTCCATTCAGGACATCATCCATGCAAGAACTTCATCGTTGGACATGCTTGATGCTCCCTGAAAAGATGGACCAGCTCCAGAAGTACCTACACCAGAAGAAGTACCAAAAGCAGGGAAAGGAGTCGGATTACCCTCCTCCATGTTAGTGTCACCGGCATCCTCAGCCTCCTCATCATCAAAACTTTCTTCTCGAGAACCCGTTATCCGATACGAATCGCCCACTTTTTCAACCAACTTCATATGAATCATGACATCTAGGTCTAGCCTAGTGCCCTTTCCTCCTTCCACACTATCATAAACTGGTCTAGCGGGGTTCCAAACTCTCAAATATGCTGCAATTCGGGTTACAAAACACTCCATCATAATAGCTCCTTTATCCGCCCATGCAACTCTCGCCCATCGTAAACATAGCCAGTAACCAACATGCAACAAAATTCCCTGATCAATGGCCTATAAAAAATATAATTCATTACGGCTCAATACCCCATCGCTCTCATTTGTCCCAAAAATAGTGTTGGCTAGGAATTTGTGAATATACCTCAGAGCAGGGTTCTCAATTTTGAGGCTTTCGAAAACCTAGGATTATAATTATGTTCTCCAGTCATATCATTCCATGTACTGCGATCATTAAAGTCCGTAGATATTCGAATATGAGCATTTTCAGTGGAGAACCCAAATATATGACTAACCTTGTTTACAGAAAGTTCATAATTTCTCCTAAATAGCCTGGATCTAATTTTGCTAGGGAAGTCAAATAGGCGAATAACAGAAGAATAGCAAAAACTCTAAAGTTAGAGATGCATAAATAAGATCTTTCATGTTAATAAATTATTCCCACCCAATACGCCTAAGAGGTTCTAAAAGAGCATCCCTAAGCCCCACTTGTGCTAGTGCAGACTCATCAATAAACCTATTTGGCAATATAGGGTAAAGAGAAAGTTTGTTGTACCTTTCTTGTTGTTTTGGTGAGTCAATCTCAAATGGTGGAGGAGCCGGAGCCGTAGGAGGTGGAACGGGTAGAGGAGAAGTGGCGGAAGATCAAGCAAATGGTCGTTGTCTAGCAACTACTAAAGAGGCAGGTCAGCTGTGCTTGTATCGGGGAGGCATGGTGAAGGAGAAAGGTGAGGAAATTTGGTTTTTGGTGTGTTTGGGTTAAGAGAAAAAGAAAGAAAAATAGAGAAAAGGGAGGAGGCAGCTAGGGCGTGTGGTTTGGGAAAAGAAGGGAATAAGGGCGTGCCCTTTAAATAAAGGTCCATTTTAATGCGCAGGTCTGAACGTGGCACGGTCATTCTACCTGGCACGGCCTGGCCGTGTGCGCTTCTGACTCTCTAAGGTGGTTTGCGGGCACGGGTGTGCGTCCTCTAACCTATAGAAGAAAACTTTAGCTTACCTGGCACAGCGTGATGGAGGGCACAGCAAGGGCGTGCGCGGCTCTGACTTGCGAGACAACTTTCTCCTTTCTTGACGCACGAACGTGTCCTGGAGCACGGATTGGGCATGCAAACTGCAATTCCTTGCCTTATATTAGCACGGGCGTGCTGTATCACAAGGTCAGGGCGTGCTAGCCTCTGACCTTCAAGGCTGATTCCCACCTCTTTGCGGCACGGTCGTGCTGATGAGCACAGTCAGGGCGTGCTAGCCTCTGACCTTCAAGAGTGATGTTCACCTTCGTCATGACCGTGTTGATGAGCACGGCTAGGGCGTGCTATCTTATTGACTTCAACTTGCACCTGAAAGAATTTTTTTACTGAAACAGAGGAACAATTATGGAGAGAATTTTGGGAAATTTGTAATAGAAATAACAAAAATAAATTGAAACAAGAAAATTCAGAAAAATAATATGGGTTGTCTCCCACAAGCGCTTTTGTTTAACGTCGTTAAGCTCGACGCACTAAACCAAGTTTAGGCTAAACAAGACTGATGGTGTTTTTGACTTGATAAAAGTTTTCATTTTGATAAACCTTTAAGCATTGAGCATTGACTTTGAAACTCCTGTCACCATCCACTGTTTCAATAGCCCCATGTGGAAAAATTTCTTTGATCGTGAATGGGCCAGACCATCTAGAGCGCAACTTACCTAGAAAGAGATGGAGTCTGGAGTTATAAAGCAATACCTGTTGTCCTACCTTTAGATTCCTTAGGATAATGTGCTTATCATGCCATTGTTTGGTGCGGTCCTTATAGATTCTGGCATTCTCATAAGCATGGAGTCGCATTTCATCCCTCATATTTAATTGAAGCAACCGCTTTTGACCAACTTCCTTAGTATTAAAGTTAAGAAATTGGATTGCCTAATATGTCTTGTGCTCCAACTTAACAGGGAGGTGACAAGCCTTACCATAGACCATTCAATATGGAGACATACCAATTAGTGTTTTGAATGCGGTTCTATAAGCCCATAGAGCATCATCGAGTTTCTTACAGTCCTTCCTAGATTGTCCAACTATGGTCTCCAGAATCTTTTTGATTTCCCTATTAGTGACTTCCACTTATCCACTTGTTTGAGGGTGATATGGAGTACCTACACGATGAGTAACACCATATTTTGAAAGGAGGGAATCTAAGTACTTGTTGCAAAAGTGCTTAGCTCCGTTTGTGATTATTGTTATTGGGGTGCCATGATGTGTGAAAATATATTTCTTGATGAAGTTCATCACACTTTTGGCATCATTATTGGGAAGGGCAATAGCTTCCGCCCACTTCAAGACATAGTCCACCGCTACTAGAATGTATTGGCTGAAGTAAGAAGATGGAAAAGGTCCCATGAAATCTAAGCCCCAAACATCAAAGATCTTTACTTCAAGGATATTATTTAAAAGCATCTCGTGTCGCTTCGAGATGTTACCTAACCTTTGAGAATGATCACAAAGGCGAACAAAGTTAAAGGCATCTTTAAATAGGTTAGACCAATACAAATCGCTTTCCAAGATACGTGCTACCATCTTGCTTACTCCAAAGTGTCCCCCATACTCCATTGAATGACAAAATCGAAGGACACTTTACATTTCCTCTTCCGGTATACATCGTCGAAGGAGCTGATCACTACAATATTTGAACAAGAAAGGCTCCTCCCAATAGTAATATCTGAGATCATGAAAAAACTTTTTCTTTTGTTTATAAGAAAGATTGGGAGGAGTGATTTTGCAAACAAGGTAGTTAACTATATTGGCATACCATGGAGCTTGTTTTTTTGCTAAGAGGAGAACATGTTCATGGGGGAAGTCTACATTGATTTGTAATTCTATTTGCTCTTCTTCCCCCAACTCGAGCCTGGATAGGTGGTCTGCTATGAGGTTCTCGGTTCCTTTTTTATCGTAAATTTCTAGATCAAATTCCTGCAAAAGAAGAACCCAGCGAATTAATCTAGGCTTTGCATCTTTCTTTTCTAATAAATACTTAATGGCAGAGTGATCAGTCTAAACTATTGTTTTAGCTCCAATCAAATAAGCCCTAAATTTATCAAAAGCAAAAACAATACCTAGAAGTTCTTTTTCAGTGGTGGAATAATTTGATTGTGCATCATTCAATGTGTGACTAGCATAATAAATGACGTGCAACTTCTTTTCCTTTCTTTGCCCAAGAATAGCTCCAACAGCATGATCACTAGCATCACACATAAGTTCAAAGGGAAGAGTCCAATCTGGTGTAGCAATGATGGGAGCTGAAATCAACTGTTTCTTTAACATGTTAAAAGCATTCAAGCACTCTTTGTCAAAATCAAAAGGGACATCTTTAACTAATAAATTACAAAGAGGTTTTATGATTTTGGAGAAGTCTTTGATAAATCTCCTTTAAAATCTTGTATGGCCAAGAAAGCTCTTTACTCCTCTCACTGAATTTGGAGGAGGTTGCTTTTCAATTACCTACATTTTGGCTTTATCCACTTCAATCCCTTTTTATGAGATTTTATGCCCTAAAACAATACCTTCACTAACCATAAAATGACATTTTTCCCAATTCAAAACAAGGTTAGTGTCCTCGCATCGCTGCATTACTAAAGATAGGTTATAAAGACAGGTTATAAAGACAAGCATCAAAAGAGAAACCAAACACAGAAAAATCATCCATAAATATTTCAATAAATTTTTCAACCATGTCAGAGAATATGGACATCATGCATCTCTGAAAAGTTGTAGGAGCATTGTACAATCCAAAAGGCATTCTCCTATGAGCAAAGGTACCATAAGGGCAAGTGAAAGTGGTTTTCTCTTGATCTTCCGGAGCAATAGGTATTTGGAAGTATCCTGAATAACCATCCAAAAAATAATAGTTGGGATAAACTGCAAGTCTTTCAAGCATTTGATCAATAAAGGGTAAACGGAAGTGATCTTTGCATGTCGCTTTGTTCAACTTCATATAATCAATGCGCACGTGCCAACCTGTGACTGTTCGAGTGGGAATTAACTCATTGTTTTTGTTAGAGACAACTGTCATACCTCCCTTCTTTGGAACAACTTGAACAAGACTTACCCAACAGCTATCGAAAATTGGATAGATAATGTCGGCATCCAAAAGCTTTATGATCTCAGTCTTGACTATCTCTTTCATATTTGGATTCAATCTTCTTTGATGCTCAATTGAAGGTTTATAGTCTTCCTCCATCAGGATCTTGTGCATGCATACACTTGGGCTAATTCCCTGTATATCTGAAATTGACCACCCTAGAGCTTTCTTATGTTTTCAAAGAACCTACAACCTTTCCTCTTGATCAAGTGTTAAGTGAGAAGAAATAATAACAGGAAAAGAATTATTTTCACTTAAGAATGCATGTTTTAAATGAGATGGAAGTTGTTTCAGTTTTTGCTTTGGTGGTTCACTTTCTTTCTCATCCATGATGCTTGAATTATTAATGTCATCTTTAGTCTTAATATGCAAAGTGTCTTCCACACATTCATCAACAACATCAATCCTAAAGCAGTCATTATAATCCATAGGAAGTTTACAAGATTTAAGAACATCAAAAACAATTTCTTCTTGACCAACCCTCAAAGTTAATTTGCCCTCATATACATCAATCAATGCTCTTGTAGTTGTAAGAAAGGGTCTTCCAAGGATTAAGGATCCTTCTCTATCTTCATCAATGTCAGGAATAACAAAATCAATAGGGAAGATAAATGTACCTACCTTTACGAGCACATCTTCTACAATTCCTCTTGGATATTTGATTCATCGATCTGCCAATTGTAGAGACATCCTTGTTGGTTTTAGCTCTCCCATCCCTAGCATCTTAAAAACTTCATAAGACATAAGGTTAATGCTAGCACCTAAATCTGCTAAAGCTTTTTCAAAATCAAGATTACCAATATTATAAGGGATAGAAAAACTTCCTGGATCTTTTAACTTTGGAGGCAATTTATTTTGAATAATTGCACTACACTCCTCAGTTAACATTACCGTTCCTTATTCATCAATTTTTCGTTTCTTGCTCAAGATGTCTTTTAGAAATTTTGCATAGCTAGGCATTTGAGCGAGAGCTTCAGCAAAAAGAATGTTGATTTGAAGCTTTTTGAAGACATCAAGAAATTTGAGGAAGCTTTTATCATCTTGTGCTTTTTCTTTTCGATATTACTAGGTAACGTACCTTGAGGTCGGGATGCCATCATGTTTGCAAACTGTCCTAGCTAAATCTCCAAGTTTCTTATCGCAGCTTGCTGAATTTTGTTGTTTTCTCTGGTTTCGTTCATGAAGTCCATGTGCGATTTAGAAAGTCCATGTGCCATCATGTGCGATTTTTTCTCTTAAGGTATAAAACCTGGTGGTGCGTTCAAAGCGTTGTTTGGATTCCCATACGAAAGATTAAGGTGATTCCTCAATCTGTTATCATAAGAATTAGATAGAGTATAGGTAATTCTTCCTTCCTTGATTCATCACATAGTTTACTTGTTCCAAAGTTTGCGGATTTAAAGAGTCTAGCATGCATTCTCCAATCCCATGTTGCCCATTACACTGTCACAAACTTGCATAATGGAGTTGACAGGGTTACTAGTCAATAAGTCCAATTTTCTTACCATATTATCTACCTTGGCATTGAGTGCTGTAATGGTAACTATTTCATAGACTCTTGCAGACTTCTTTCTTTCAGAACTATTTTGGTAATGACTATTGCTTGCCATCTCTTCTATTAGGTCGTATGCCTCATCAATTTCTTTTCTTTCAAAAGATCCACCTGCAGCTGCATCTAGAGCGATTTTAATGTTAGGAGATAACACATTATAGAAAGTTTGTACTTGTAACCACTTAGGCAAACTATGATGTGGGCACTTTCTCAATAAGTCCTTGAATATTTCCCAAGCTTCGTACAAACTCTCTTGATCATAGTGGACAAAGGTCATTATCTCATTGCGCAATTTTGTGGTGTTTGAAGATGGAAAGAATTTTGCTAAAAATTATTGGGCTAATGCCTCCCATGTTGTAAAACTTCCAGCAGGGCACGATTGTAACCAAGATCGTGCTTTGTCCCTAAGAGTGAAAGGGAAGAGTCTTAGCTTTATGCCATCCTCGGAAACACCATTTTGTTTGAAGGTATCGCAAATCTCCAGGACATTTGTGATATGGGCATTAGGATCTTCACTAGGTAAACCTCCAAATTGAATTGAGGTGAAAAGCATTTGGATAATTGCAAGTTTAATTTCAAAATTATTGGCTTCCACCCTAGGTCTAGTGATACTCGAGGTTGTTCCATTAAGAGAGGGTGTTGTGTAATCTCGCAAGGTGCGGACATGAGGTTGAGGTCTGTTTTCTAGGTTGATCGTCCATGTCTGTTTGCTGTTCAGGCTTGCTTTCACGTGCTCTCCTAGCAGCGTTGTTCCTACGACAAGTCTTTTCAATTTCTGGATCAAAGATTAGGGGTTCCGTCCTACCTGATCTTCTTTGCATAAACACCTGAAATAATTATTTAAAAGAAAAATTAAATAGAACAAAAGAAGAATAAATTTCTAAATTAATAATAGGGTAATTATTATTGATATTAATAACGTCAATCCCTGGCAACGGCGCCAAAAACTTGACAGTGATTTTCGCAAGAGTATGAAATCGCAGCAAGTAATATAGAATGAGTAGAGTATCGTCTCCACAGGAATTGTATATGAAGTACTAAAATTATGTTAACCTATTATTATTTAAACAGCAATAAAGGGGAATTATTGTAAGAAATTTAAAATAAATAATTAAAAGAGAAGAAAAATAAATTAAGCAACAGTATTTGAAGGAAAGAAATCAAGGATTTAAAGCAACTAGAGATTTTGATTTCTCTTAACTTTATCCAATTTATTTTATTAGTTTGTTAATCAACATTAATTGTTCAAGTTGGGGAAACAATCCTAAAATCACTAACAAGCTCTCTCAATGTTTTGTTAGCTATTTTAATCCAATCTAATTACCTATCTTCCAATAGCGAAATCAAACATGAATTAAATCATTAAGTTTTGTGAATTCATAACCTAAGGTCATTAACTTATGAAAACCCCCCATGAGTCAAACCATATAGCTTCCGCATCAAGTTATTATTCTCATGTAATTTATTACCCTTTTCATATCAAAAACCCTTCTCCCGGTAGTGATTAATGAAATAAATCAATCTAGGGAAAAACTCTGCCTGGAAGCATTAAGTTCAATAATAAATTAAACTTGAATAAAGAAAAACAAATCTAATATTATAAATTAGAAAAGAATTCAAGCTACATCAAATCCCTAGTATGAGAATTTAGTTCGACATAGTAATTAAACAAAACTCAATAATACTTGAATAAAATTTCATAATCAATGTGAATAATGAAAAGTAAAACAAGATTAAGAGTTTAGAGATAAAAACTAGGCAACAGATAATGTGGACAGCTTCCTTGAATCTTGGCACAAATCTTAAATGCTTGAAGTCTTTGAGAGAGAAAAGAAACAATGGAACAAGAATTGTTAAAGACCGGAGATGCCTTACAATGAATGGCTCCTCTCTTTATATAGACTTCTTGGGAGAAAATCCAACTCCGTTTAGGAAATAGAATTCTTATTAAGTACGAAATCTTTTTGGAAATAGCAAACTGTTTAAGCTTTAGATTTCTTCTCAATTAAGACTCTTTCATCTCCCTAAATAGGAATAGGTCTTGATTTGTACGTCAGGAAAATATTTGAGGTGGGCCCATGTAATTTATAGCAACGGGCTGGCGTTCTTGATTCAAGACAGTACCTAATACGTAGCACGGGCGTGTTGTTTTGCACAGGAAGGGCATGCCAGAGTCTGAGTCTAAAGGTGGTTCAGCACGAGTCGTGCTCCGCGACACGTCCAGAGATGAATTTGTGGCACGGGCGTGCCCCATGGCACGGCTAGGGCGTGCTACGCTCTGACTTTCTAGGATAAAATGCATAAGCACGCCCTAAGATCCTCTTAGGCATGGGCGTGCCTCTTAGCACGGTCTGGGCGTGCTAGAGTCTGAGTCTCCACTTAATTTTCCTTAAGTTCAGCACGGGCGTGCTAATGTGCACTGGCAGGGCGTGCTAGAGCCTGAGCATTTTGCTTTATTTTGCTGTTTTCTATTTCAAAATCCTGCAAATTTCTTTAAGATCAAGTGGATTATGATTCAACGAAGCTTTGAGTAAAAACATAAATAAAACTAAATAAAAATTAATTAAAGTAATTAAAACTACTAAAATTCCTAACACAAACTATATTAAAAACACTATAAGACTAACACCTATCATCTTCCATCATTTCTCCATCAGTCTATTACCCAAAGCTACATGAATGTTCATGGGAACTCAGGGGAACGTGCAAAAGCAACTTCCAGTCAGATTAGATGAGGTCTTATATTAAATAGAGATTGAATTAGATTGATGTTTACGCCATTTTGGTGCGCTTTAAATGCGTTTCATTCATCCAATCAAGGCATTCTTCTGCAGTTCCTGTGGGATGGGCAAGTTGCCAAGCTAGCAATTTTTGTTGCTGCAAAGAGGAAATAAATTAGAATCAAGAAATTTTATAGTAGCTCTCAACTATGGGAAAGAACGAATGCCTTACCCATTCCCGAACAAGAGGTCCTCCTGATTTAAGCTGCAAAACGCTGATAATATATTTGCCATTAACCAATGGCTTTACGTCCCAAATTTTTTCAAGACCTGTATCATGATAAAAACATCACAATCGGAAAAAGGACATGTAGGGGAGCTTCCCAGTCAAAAAAAAACAAACTAGGGTTTTCTTATGTCTATAATATATACATAGCAAATAATGAGTATTTGACATTTTTATACCTATGCTCAGAAGGATAAACATTTGTGAATACTCAAATTTTGAGGCTCAAAAGCCAGTTTTCCCAAACTGCAAACAGTCCGGCCTGCAACAGTGTCATGCCAATTAGTTCGTCCCAATCTACAGTAACTTTGACTTACATGGCTCAAAGAGCCAGTTTTGCCGGACTGCAAACAGTCCGGCCGGACCGGAGGCCATTTTGGAAACTCACCGAAAGTATGCCAATATGGTACTTAAAACGTCCAGAATGTCGCAACGATCACGGAACATGTCCCAGAATATTTTTCGGAGACCCGGAACTCCCAAAAACTCCTCCGGAGTGAAAAAAAACCCAAGTAACCGTGGCACCTGCCACCGGCATGGCGGCACCTGCCGCTGGCGACCCATTTTTGCCTATAAAATGGCCTCTCCCCCTTCATTTTTGACACCCCTGTCTGTGTTGACGGACGATCTTTCTCCCTCCCACGCTCCTTGCGATTTCTTTACCGCTTTTTGCATTTAATTTAATTTTTATTGCATTTTTATTGTGATATTTGAACACTAAAATTAAACAAATTAAAATTAATTAATTCCCAAGCGAGGAGCTTAATCTGGAGTTAAGAAGCGGTTTCCGATTAAATCAGGTACGTAAACGAAACTCTGCCTATTTAATTTTAGCACTTCATGCATGCTTCTCTTCTACTCCTAATAATTCTACAACTGCATAAATGCATCCATGTCATCATTAGGCAAACAAAATTGCCTCAAGTAAATGAATTTAAGCTAAACGCCCGGTTAATTAATAATCGTGGTAATAAGCTTAAATCCGACAATTTTGGCTAAAGAGCCTAGTTAATTAATAACTACGGTTCAACTGCCTTATTATCAACAAATCCGGCTTAAGTCCAATTAATCAATAATTGTGGCTAAAAGCCTTAATCAATCACGTTTCGACAATAAATTATGATTAAGCTCGAACGCCCGATTAATTAATAATCGTGGCATTAAAGCCTAAATCGCACATTTTGGCAAACTAATTGCCTAAAACAACACATTTCGGCCAAAGGCCCTAAAATCAACCATTTTGGCGACAATCGCCTAAATTACACATTTTAGCAAACGAATTGCTTAAATCAACACCTTTTGGCCAAAGGCCTTAAAATCAATCATTTTGGCGACAATCGCCCAATCAACACTTTTGGCAAACAGATTGCCTAAATCAATATATTTTGGCTAAAAGCCTTAAAATCAATCATTTTGGCGACAATCGCCCAATCACATCATTTTGGCAAACAGATTGCCTAAATCAACCATTTTGGCTAAGAGCCTTAAAATCAACGACTTTGGCGACAAATCGCCCGACAACCATTTTTGGCACAAATGCCTTAAAACCAACATTTTTGGCGACGAACGCCTAATCGAATCAATCGATCCTTTGGCAAAATGCCTAAACAAACATGCATGAAGCATACACACACTCATGCATTAAGCATACTCCTTCAAAGCCCTTGAAACAAGGCCTATCGAACTACGTTGACTTTGATCTTCCATTCAAACGGAAGTACGTAGGCACGTTCGGGATTTCACCCCGGGCGGCAAGTCGAAATCATCAAAATCACTCAAACATTTCATTAATCCATCATTCACCTTGCAAAGCATTCATTCATCGGTTAGTTTATCAGCATGACATAGTCTCGGGATCCATCTCGGCTTTGCAAACCATGCCTTAAACATTGCGATAATTAGCCTAGACTTAGGTTAATTAAAATTGGAGTCACTTAGGGTTTTTTCCTAGTTTACCCTAAAATAATTAAACAAGGTGGCGACTCATACATTCACGTGCATTTCTTCCTTTAGTCATATGCATTCATATGCCTATGACATTTGGGGTAGGGGTTCACAGTTTGGCGACTCTGCTGGGGAATATATGTAATCATTTTGCATAAAAGTGGACTACAATTGTTGTGAAAACTAACCGGCCTTTCTTTAAGGTATTATTTTATTATGCTTTGTTTTGCAGGGTACCCTAATATGAATCAAGTGTTCTTTCCTTAACAATGCTTGATATGGAAATCCGGACTTAATTAATGTGATTAAGACATTAAAACTTGTTGATTTATTTGCACGATTGAGAATCCTTTTCTCCATTGCATAAAAGAAATGAACTTCAAATGAATTTCTTCTCTTTCTGTTCAAACTTCTGAGTCTGGATAGCAAGTAGCGCTGATCGGCAGGTCTCTTTGATTATGTCGACGGACAGCCAAAGCGTCCTCCCTGTTACCGCAAACCATCCCTAATCCTTTTGGGGGTGGCACATGGGTATGCGTACCGTTGGACCCACGCGAAACTCCTTGTTTCACATGTGGTTAGGTATATCCATACTCAAGGTTCAAGGGTCCCTTAATAAGCCGATCCTCTATTTGTGTCATAGCCTATAGAACCTATCCTTTAGGGCTGTATGCACCCCGTGATATGAAGCATCTCATTAAAACAGATTATGATGTGTTGTTATGCATTCACGACATATCATGAGCATTGGGTAAACACATGGAGAACACAAAAAAAAAAAATATTTCCTTTGATCATGCACAGTTGGACAAAGAGTCATTCTCTCTCATATCAGCTACCCTGATACTACTATACCCTTAATCCAGTTACCCTCATACTTACAGGTACCCCCTGTTCAAGTGTCAACTACACCTACTGTGCTATCACCGACCTCATCAACTTCAACTACACCAATGGCATCATTGTCTGACATCCAAAACCTCATAGAACAAATGGAAGCCAGAATGGAAGCTAAAATGAATGAGGCATTGGCTGCCCAAAGAATTGCCCTATTAGCTGAACTAGGCGGTAGTAATGGAAATGGGGCTCCAGTTGGGGGAAATGGTAATGTTGCCTCCAATCAAGGACCTGGTGCTGCATCTGCATCCTCAAACCCTATCCCTAACTTGGAAGACATGCCCTCCAAAACTGCTTCTGAGTTGGAAGCTCAGAAAATGAGAGAAAAACTGGAATTGTTAGAAAGATCTGTTACTGCCCTTAAGACACACAAAGAAGTGGTGGACATGGACTCCTTGTCTCTGTTCCCCGAAGCAAGACTACCAACCAAGTTCAAAATGCCAAACATGGACAAATTTGATGGAACTACTTGTCCTAAAACTCACTTGAAAATGTATGTGGGTGCCCTTAACCCATTTGGATTGAGCAGCGAGCTCCTTGCTCAGTTGTTCCAACAATCTCTCACCGGTGCTGCATTAAGATGGTTTGTCAGTCTAGACCGGTCTAAGATGAAGACTTGGGAGGACATCTGTAATGCATTCAACTCACAGTATCACTACAATATGGAAGTGGATGTAACCCGAAGGGAGCTAGAAACCACTAAACAAAGGAACAATGAACCTTTCTCCTCGTTCCTTACGAGGTGGAGAGCCAAGGCCGCCCAAATGATTAACCGACCTTCTGAGCAAGAACAGGTGGACATAATAATAAAGAACCTACAGCCTGTCTACCAACACCAATTACAAACTCAATACCTACCATCGTTCCAGTCGCTCATTGCCACTGCTACGAAGGTAGAAGATTTACTTCAAATGGGACAATTGAAAGAAGACCCGGGGACCTCGAGATACAAAAAACCTAGCCAGCCCGGAAAAGTCCACGAAGTGGCAAGCATCACCCCCACGAATCCTTTACGTGTGGGAAACATGGGAAACATGCGAAATGGCAGTCAGTCAAGAAGAACATACACTGATCTCGGGATGCCAATCCTTTTGGTATTCCGAGAAGCTGTCAAAGCAAACTACATCAAACCTTTGGAGGCAAGACCACCACCCAACCCCTTACCAAGGAATTTCAAAGCCAATGAATACTGTGAGTACCACCAAGCACATGGGCATAAGACTGAAGCGTGCTGGACGCTTAAGAACCGCATCCAGGACTTGGTAGATAATGGTTCAATTATTCCGAGAAGTAAACCAAACATTAGCACTAATCCCTTACCAAATCATGGGGTAAATGCTATTAGTTCTGACCAAGAATTGATCGATCCTTTCGACCTATTCCTAGGAATGAACGAAATCTGTGTCCTAGACCTGAATGACCTAACTGAGGAACTCGACGCTATAACCAGGAGCGGGAGACAATATGAACCATTAGTCTTGGACAAAGTCTTGCATAACCCTTACCAAAGGACTGATGAACCAAAGGAAGACCCAGTGCTCTCGCAGTTGAAAAAGACACAAGCTAGGGTTTCGATTTGGGAACTTCTAGCATCATCCTTTCCTCATCGCCAAGCTCTTTGCAAGGCTTTGAGTCAACTTCAAACATCGGTGGAAGTCAGCCCTGAAATGTTGGTATCCACCCTCACCCAATCATCGAAGGTGCAAAGCATCGGATTTTCTGAGGATGACTTACCCAAGGAGGGAGACAGTCACAACGATGCCCTTTACATCACTGTTCAAACCAGAGACAAAACTGTGCCCATGGTTCTCATTGATAATGGGTCAGCACTGAACGTTTGCCCACTAAAGGTGGCCAGCTGCCTGGGATTGGAAGAAACAGATTTCATTCCGTCCGACCAGATAGTGAAAGCATATGACAGCACCCGGAGAGAAGTATTGGGGGTTGTTACACTAAAATTAGTGATTGGGCCAGCCATAATGGAGGTACCGTTCCAAGTCATTGATGTGCCCACCAGTTTCAACCTGCTGTTAGGGCGGCCATGGATACACCACACCAAAGCAGTACCTTCCTCTTTGCACCAAAAGGTCAAATTCCCCTACGAGGGTAAGATTATAACGGTTCAAGGAGATGATTACAGTCAACTCAAGAAACCCAAGGGCCAGCCTCTCTTTGAGGTCAACCCCGAAAATGCCAATTTTCCCCTCTCGGGATTTGAATATGACACTGTGCAGTTCATAGAAGGAAAGGCTGCGAACTCCCGAATTCTCTTTGATTTCGGGACGGTGCAAATAAACTGCATAGTTCCTTTGATGCTAAAGATGTCCTACCTGCCGGGAATGAATATGGCAAGGTCCGGGAAGACCTACCCTACGCTACAAGCATGAGAGTGTCCGGTGAATGAAGGGACTTTTGGGCTGGGTTATCAGCCTACTGACGAAGACCGTGCTGAGAAGACCAGAAGAGGAAAGAAGAAAAACATCCAGATGCCATCACACTTTTTGACTTTAAACAGTTACTTCTGCAAATCGGGAGAGACGATTCCTTATCGTAGCTTCCAAGAACCGTTTTACTGCCCGGCTGCTAAGAAGATGCTACCTGGGTTAGAAATATTCTCTGATGTCTGGGGTAACGAGCCCGAAATAGTGACTGAAATGGAAGTGGAAGACTTCATGCAGCCTAGTCTCTTTGATGAGATTGCAGTCATTACAGGAAATGATGGGGACCAAGATTTACTGAGCCTGATCAAGCCAAATGAAGGACCTCTCACCAATTGATATGCCGAGGAGGAGCGCACTACTGATACACCCCCTCCCGAGTCCAACCTAGAATCAAAATATGTGATCAAGTCCTGTATTGAGTCCGAGTCTGACCCCGAGTATGAAACCGAGTCAGAGTCCAGTTCTAGTCTTAAGTCGTCTGTGTCGGATTTTGAAAATCCAGATTTCAAATTTGATGTAATTTTTGAAGACGATTCTGTCATTATCAATAAAGGCTTGCAAATTATTGACTACCCCGCATGTCTATCTTTCCAAGCATTTCCAAGCAAAAATAATGAAAAAGAAATAAATGAAATGAAAAATGATAAAGAAAAAATAATAATTGGCAAAAAAGAAAATGAACATACATACATTGCATCTGACTGTGTGAACAGGGAACAAGTCAGTGAATGCTTAAAGAAGTTTGCCGATTGCTTCATGTGGAAGGCAAGTGACATCACGGGAATTGACCCAGCAATAGTGGTGCATAAGATTCTAGTATACCCTGAGGCTAAGCCAATGAAACAGAAGCTAAGAAGGCTAAAAACAGAATGGTCCTTGAAAATCAAGGAGGAGGTAGCCAAGCAATTGGAGAATAAGTTCATAGAACCCATTGCTTACCCAACATGGTTAGCAAATATTGTGCCGGTGCCGAAGAAAGATGGCAAAGTCAGAATGTGTGTGGACTATCGGGATTTGAATAAGGCATGTCCGAAGGACGACTTCCCCCTGCCGCATATTGACTTGTTAGTGGACCGAATGGCGGGACACGAGATGGTCTCCTTGACCGATCTTGCTGTCGGATACAATCAAATAATGATGCATGTGCCAGACAAAGAGAAAACGGCATTCATCACGGAATGGGGAACCTACTGCTACAGAGTTATGCCTTTTGGGCTCAAAAATGCCGGGGCAACCTATCAAAGAATGGCGACAGCCATCTTCCATGACATGATTTATGAAGAAGTAGAAGTGTACGTGGACGATATGGTTGTTAAATCAAAAACAGCTAAAGAGCATACAATAGCACTTGAGAAGTTCTTCCTTAGACTTCGAAAGTATAATTTAAAGCTCAACCCGGCAAAGTGTCTGTTTGGAGCTACATCCGGAGTGTTTCTGGGGCATATGGTCAGCCGAAAGGGCATAGAAATTGACCCTTCAAAAGCCAAAGCCATTCTGGAAATGCCAGCACCGAGAACGGAAAAGGAAGTTCGAGGTTTCTTGGGAAGGCTACAGTACATCAGCCGGTTCATAAATCAATTGGCCGATACTTGTGGTCCGATTTTCAAATTGCTCAGGAAAGGAGTAGCCATCAAATGGAATGAGGATTGTCAGAAAGCTTTTGACCAAGTCAAGCAATATCTGTTATCCCCGCCAGTGTTACAGCCACCAAGGCTAGGAAAGCCTTTGCTATTGTACCTATCAGTGACAGAAGAAGCGATGGGTGCAATGCTAGCCCAACAAGCAGAAGATACAAGGGTAGAAAATGCCGTGTATTACCTCAGCAAAAGGATGCTAGACTACGAGCTAAAATACAATAAGATAGAGAAGTTGTGTTTGGCTCTAGTATGGGCGTGTACAAACCTGCAGCACTATCTCTCGTCCTACACCACCTATGTTATTTCTGAATCGAAACCCTTGAAATTCCTTATGGAGAGGCCGGTTCTCGATAGCAAAATGGCTAAGTGGGTGTCAGTGCTCGCAGCCTATGATTTAAAATTTGTACAACGGAAGGCAGTGAAAGGTGGAGCCTTGGCTGACCAACTAGCAGAATTACCAGTCGAAGATCAAATGCCGGAGGTAGAATTTCCCGATGAAGACGTGGTGAACCTGGAAAGTGAAGTCTGGGAAATGTACTTCGATGGAGCTTCGAACTACCATGGAAATGGGGTTGGAGTCGTATTCAAAACCCCCTGTGGAGAATACATCCCAATCGCAGTCAAGTTAGATTTCGACTGCACTAACAATGAAGCCGAGTATGAAGCTTGCATAAAGGGGTTAGAAGCAGCCCTAGAAAAAGAGATAAAAGTCCTCAAGGTTTTCGGAGATTCCAACTTAATAGTCTCCCAAGCTTTAAGGAAATGGAAAATTAAAGAAGAGCGTTTGGTTCCTTACCTACAACGCTTGGACGAATTGGCTCAGCAATTTGAGGATTTATCCTTCCACTACTTGCCGCGAGCCAAAAATCAGTTCGCAGATGCTCTAGCTACTTTAGCCTCTATGGTCAATGTAGAAGGAGACCGAGTCATTCGACCTTTGACAGTGCGGCTACAGAAATAGCCAGCACATATCATGAATTTGGTTGATGACAAGCCCTGGTACTGGGATATACAGAATTATCTTCAGAATGAAGCTTACCCGGAGGGATCCACCAAGACTGATCAACGGACATTGAGACAGTTAGCATCCGGATATTTCCTTACTGGGGGGGTTCTGTACAAGAGAAGTTGGAGCGGCCTGCACCTAAGATGCGTTGATGAGGAAGAAGCTCAAACCATCATGGATTCCCTACATAATGGGGAGTCTGGTCCACACATGCACGGGATAGCCTTGGCTTAAAAAATCGTGAACCTAGGTTATTATTGGTCAACCATGAATGCAAATTGCGTGAGGCACGCGCAGAAGTGTCACGAATGTCAAATTTTTGCTAAGCTGCAAAGACAGCCTTCGGTCAATTTGAACCCTATTGCTTCACCATGGCCTTTCGCAACTTGGGGCATAGACGTAATTGGAAAAATCCACCCGAAGGCCTCTAACGGCCATCAATTCATCCTGGTTGCTTAGATTATTTCACCAAGTGGATCGAGGTAGCCCCTTATTCAGTTTTAAATGCTAAGAAGGCAGCACAGTTTGTCCGCACTAACATCCTTTGTCGGTACGGAACACCATTCGAGATCATCACGGATAATGGGTCTCACTTTCAGAGTGAATTTTCTAATTTGTTGAAAGAAACAAGAATCCAACATCATAAGTCCTCACCCTATCGTCCACAAACAAACGGGGCTGTAGAAGCTGCAAATAAGGCTATAAAAGTCATTTTGCAGAAGACGATTAAAAAGCACAAAGCTTGGCACGAACAGTTACCGAATGCCTTATGGGGATATAGGACTTCAATTATAACGCCCACCGGAGCAACTCCGTATTCTTTGATATATGGCATGGAAGCAGTGTTGCCTATTGAGCTGGAAGTTCAGTCGGCAAGAATTATCCAGGAAAGCCAGATCAGCGAAGCAGACTGGACTAAGAATTATCACCTGTAGCTCTTGAGTATGGACGAAAAGCGACTGCAAGCAATCCACCAAACTCAAGTCTACCAGAGAAGAATGGCACGGCATTTTAATAAGAAAGTCAAAGACCGGAAACTGGAAGAAGGTTGTTTGGTCCTGAAAGAGATTAGACAGCCAATCGTAGACCCATGTGGGAAGTTTCGTCCTCATTGGGCTGGACCCTATGTGTTGAAGAAAATATTGTCCGGCGGAGCCGTCATCTTGACTGATTTAGATGGTTTGGAATTCACAAATCCGTGTAATTTAGATCAGTTAAAAAGATATTTTATGTGACAAGCATTGCATAATGTAAAATGAACTACATTAGACCTGATTCTCTTTGGAAAAAAGAAATTATGCATCGGAGATATGTAGGCAACCCTCATTGGGTACGGTCTAAACATTAATGAAAATCATTCCATAATCCTTCTTCTTTGCCAACAAAAAAAAATAATAGATAAATAAAAAATAATAAATAATAAAAAAAACCCGCTAAGTCGAAAACCCGGAAGGGCGGCTTAGGCAAAAGTCGAGGCCCGCTAAGTTGAAAACCCGAAAAGGGCTGCTTAGACAAAAATGGGTAGCTCGCTAAGTTGAAAACCCGAGAGGGCGGCTTAGGCAAAAATCAGAGCTTGAATAAATAAAGTTGGAAAATGCTTGGAAAGCTTAAAAGACGAATGACGTGCCCAATTAAAAGCAATAAAGTCAAACAATTTAAAGTTAAGCAGAAAGCCAAAGAAACCAAAAAAAAAATAATAATAAATAATGAAAATCCAAGTCCAAAAAAAAAAAAAAAAAAACAATAACATCCAAAATCCAATGCCAAAGTCCCAAACAAAGAGTCAAAACAAAGCCAAAACACCAAAAGTCCAAAAGCCTATAAGAAGTCTAGGTGGCTCGTCGCCTCCGTGGGGCAACGTCTTCCGAGTCATCCCTAACTATTGAACTCTCTCCAATCTCGCCTGTCCGAGAAGCCAACACAATCTCCTCACCAGCGTCAGCCTGAGTCCAACCTTCAAGTGCGCTCAGCAGTGCTTTCCTCCTTGGCCTTTCAATCGGCCAGACAGCGGCCATGAACCAGGTTCGATACTCAGGAGAAGTCTGAATACCAACAGGATTAGGTAAAGGCTTAACCATATGATGGTCCCTAACCCAAGCCCTAAGGACAGCTCGGGTAACTCCCGCAGTGATGGCTGAATCAGCTAAAGGATCATCCATAATCGGAACAGTCTGATCTATCCCCATCTGCCTCAAAACGCGCGAAGCGCAGTACCAGGTACAATGTGTAAGGCCTAAAACGTAAACCTGGGTATGGCGAAAGCTAACCTGGATAAAGCGGGTGATGTCATACCAGGATACGAACCACAGCACCTCATTTGGACCCAATTCAATCAGCCATGAGGTCCATGCATCGGCAGATGGGTAGGTTATCAAGATCCTCCGCATACGATACTGGACAGGGTTATAAGGCAACGAAGTAGGAGCAGCAACCACTTGGAGGTGGTCCTTTAACCAAACCTGAGTAATGGATCCTTTCTATTACAAAGGAACACACCAAAAAAAAAAATGATAATAAGAGAAGTACCTGGAGAATAATAGGAGAAACCGTCCAATCCTCGAAGCCTAAAGCAGCTCTGTCAAGGCTCCTAATAGTTTCTGCCAGCACAATACCACCTATGCAACCCATATCCTCCATCTGCCGAACCATGGGACAAAGTCGCAAATCCCCGAAACCTGGATCCTTGTTGAACAAGAAACCAGCCAATAAGCAAAAAACCAAGGCCCGCATTCTCAGCCTCATCCGGTTCGAGTCGTCTGAATGGACCTCTGAAAACTCATCAATCAGGGGCAGCAGAATTGCTTTCTGATCACCAACAATCATGGCCCTAGCTTGTGGTCGACTGAACTGAAATAGACTTTCAAACGACCGAACATACCCAATCTTGACCTCGTGCCTGACCAAAGGGGCATTGGGGTCACACCCTATGATAACACAGAATTCTTCAAAAAGAGGACACATCTCCTCCATCATGGCTCCAAACCGGAACACATGGGCCTCAGGGTCCCAAAGTCTGATGCAGGCCCATAAAAAGTTCCAATCGATTACTACCCCCCTAAGAGTAACGATAGGAGAGAGACCATACCTCCCCAAGTTGATCTTTTCGACTTTGGAGAGACTCCTAATCCAGCTGTGCATGCTGTGAGTAAAAAAGGGATTCATTCTTTGAAATTAAGAAGAAGAGAGAAAAGAAAGGATGAGTGAAGAACCAGACAAAAAACTAGTTTTTATAGAAAAACGCGCCGAACGATGGCGGCAGCAGCCGCCGAAGTGCCGCTAAATGATGGCGGCAGCAACCGCCAAACAACAGCGGCAGCGACCACCTACAGTGGGGCCACAAAAAAAAAAAAAAAAAAAAAAAAGAGAGAGAAAGAGAAGGTAAATAAATAAACAAACAAAAAAATAAAGTACGGTGAAACCCCATTTTCATTTTAAGCATGCATACATATTTTCAGTACTAACTAATTACAGGTACGAATGACATTCAGTACAGAAATACAGTCAGAATTCGGCACAGAAGTACAGTAAAAGTTCAGTACAAAGGAAAATAAAAATCCAGCAACCATGGCTTCAGCGACGGGGCCTCCTCCCCCTTCGATCATCAAAGGCCATCTGAGTCCAGGCCGTAGTTAGTTCCTACTGCATCCCAAGAATCAGCTCCATCATCTGATTGAGCAGCCCGACAGGAACCTGAAAATCATACAAAGGAAGATACGAGTCAATATCAAATCTCTTATAAATCATTTTTATGAGAGATATATCAGGTTTTACCTCGGTTATGTCCTCGGAAGGAAGAGTCGAATGATCCACAATCTCCAGGCCAACCTCTCGAAAAGACGGAGGGCTGTCAGGAACATAGTAAGGAATACTGTATGGCAGACGTAGATTGACCAGGTCTGAATGAAGTGGCCCGGTAGCCTCCAAAATAGCCCGGGGAGCCCTAGAAGGACCGGTCGATCGGCTAGGACCGGCCGATCGGCTAGGCCCGGCCTGCGATGGACCCTCGACCGGGGTGGAAAAAGTGGGATCAATCGTGGGCCTCCTCCTTAGAGTCCTAGTCGAGGGGCCCGAAGCCCGAGAAGAACGAGTGCCAAGTGGCTGAGAAGGCGCCAATCTCTGGAAACTATCAAGCCGGGATCCGATGGGTTGCATCAGGAAAATTCTACAGAACTCATCATAATCTCCCTCCAGGATGAACTCCACATGCGGAATACCCTCAGTATGAGCGTCGGTCAACGTCATATGTTTGCCCGCTCGCATGTCTTCAGGAGGGGAATAAGGAATAGAGCGGCAGCCTCTTATTTGAATGTTTACTCTCTCACCTAAGTAATATCGCCTCAGGACGGGGTGCGACAGGACCACCCTCCGCCGAGACAAGGCATCCGACCGCTGGAATTGGGGATTAGCTTGAATCCAGCTCTGCAGGCAGGAAATCATTGCCCCTATCTCCACCTATGAAAAATGCAATTATGTTAATAAATCCTTTTTATCCAACATATTTGAGAATCACTAAGCACATACCTGCTCCAATTTACAAGTATCAAAAAAGGCTCTCAAATCCTTTAGCGATTTCTTGTGTTGAACAGTATGAAGATTTGATCGGTACCATCTCCAAGCCAAAGGTACCAGCCCCAATCCGAGATCAGCATGAACCTGCTCTGGGCGAGTGAAAGGAAAATACTCATATGCCTAAGACTGCAAAAAAAAAAAAAAAAAAAAAAAAAAAAAAAAAAAAGAAGAAAGTTAATAAAAAAAAACACAAAAAAAAAAAGAAGGGAGAACAGCCTTTACATTACCTCCCAGAAGTAGTAAGTCCCACTGAGTTTACAATGGCCCCGACTCAGATCACACATGTCATCATACATGCGGCTCAGAATAGCACCGGCCCAGTCGTACTCCTTGAGATGAGCGAGATTTTCTAAACTCTTCAAGATAGAAGGGTTAAAACTCTCCTTCCTGTTGGACCAGAAAGTCGAAGCAAACAACAGCAACAAGGTGAACCTAGCTGCCTGAGTAGCCGTCAGCTCTCCCCGCCTGTATTTAGCATAAGTGTTGGGGGCTTGAAGGTATAGCCAGCGTCTAGAGACGCTCAAAGGCGGAGTAGCAGAGTTTGGCCCGACGATCCGAGGCAAGTCTATCCCGATCAGCTCCACCATCTAGTCAGAGGAAATCTCTGTCCTCTAGTCGTCATATAACTCGATCGGTCGAGTGCCAAACGGGATTCCAGAAATCACTGAAAAATCTACAGGGGTCATTGTCAACTCGCCCCAAGAAAAATGGAAAGTATTGGTAGTGTCCCACCATCTCTCGGCCAAAGCACACAGTAACTCCTTGTGACTGATCCGGCCCATGTCCTGGTGCCTCAGGTAACCTAAATGGGACGGACTGATAATCGCCCCAATCGGATGTTTAGGATCAAATATCTCGAGCGGGATTTCAGACATGGAGGTCTCACCCACATCCACTTTGATATAAGGGTCCTAAAAACGGTAAAGCAATCTAAGAGTTATTCCTCGGTTCCTTACTAAGGATAATATCTTAGTTTCACCCTAGCATGCATACTAATAAAAGCAGTATGCCAAAAAATTATCACAATTCGGCCACAGAGGCCCACAATTCACAATTCGGCCACAGAGGCCCAACAATTCACATTCACGCCATAGAGGCCCGAAAGTTTACAATCCGGCCACGGAGGCCCAAAAATTCACAATCAGGCTAAGGAGGTCCGCAAATTGATAACCCGGTCACGAAGGCCCGAATATCCCTAGTACAATCCAAGGCTCAAAAAAAAAAAAAAAACAAAAAAAAAATGCAAACAAAGGGGAGCAAAAAAGGGGCTTACCTGGGCGAAGATGCCAGTTACGGAGGCATGAGTATCAGAATCCACCATGAGATTGACTTCTTCAAGAGAAATGCCTAGAGAACCCAGAAAATCCTCACCGCTGAGATCCGAAGAAGCCATGGAGAGAAGAAGCTTCAAGCCTTGAAGGTTGAGAGAATTTGAAGAAAGCTTTGTAACTTGAAAAGCTTAGAATGAATGAAAATGAAAAATTCAAGCTATTTATAAGCAAATGGCTAAAGCGCGGGTCTTCTAGACGCGTCCGATTTTCGCCTTCAAAATTTGTGTTTCAGCTAACCACCGACTCCCATAAATCATTTTTATGGTCGCCGGTGGGGGGCAACTGTGAATACTCAAATTTTGAGGCTCAAAAGCCAGTTTTCCCAGACTGCAAACAGTCCGGCCTGCAACAGTGCCATGCCAATTAGTTTGACTTTGCTACAGTAAATTAGGGTTTTCTTATGCCTATAATATATACATAGCAAATAATGAGTATTTGACATTTTTATACCTATGCTCAGAAGGATAAACATTTGTGAATACTCAAATTTTGAGGCTCAAAAGCCAGTTTTCCCAGACTGCAAACAGTCCGGCCTACAACAGCGCCATGCCAATTAGTTCGTCCCAATCTATAGTAACTTTGACTTACATGGCTCAAAGAGCCAGTTTTGCCGGACTGCAAACAGTCCGGCCGGACCGGAGGCCATTTTGGAAACTCACCGAAAGTATGCCAATATGGTACTTAAAACGTCCGGAATGTCGCAACGATCACGGAACAGGTCCCGGAATATTTTTCGGAGACCCGGAACTCCCGAAAACTCCTCCGGAGTGAAAAAAACAAACCCAAGTAACCGTGGCACCTGCCACCGGCACGGCGGCACCTGCCGCCGGCCACGGCGGCACATGCCGCCGGACTGCCGCCGGCGGCAGACCCATTTTTGCCTATAAAATGGCCTCTCCCCCTTCATTTTTGACACCCCTGTCTGTGTTGACGGACGATCTTTCTCCCTCCCACGCTCCTTGCGATTTCTTTACCGCTTTTTGCATTTAATTTAATTTTTATTGCATTTTTGTTGTGATATTTGAACACTAAAATTAAACAAATTAAAATTAATTAATTCCCAAGCGAGGAGCTTAATCTGGAGTTAAGAAGCGGTTTCCGATTAAATCAGGTACGTAAACGAAACTCTGCCTATTTAATTTTAGCACTTCATGCATGCTTCTCTTCTACTCCTAATAATTCTACAACTGCATAAATGCATCCATGTCATCATTAGGCAAACAAAATTGCCTCAAGTAAATGAATTTAAGCTAAATGCCCGGTTAATTAATAATCGTGGTAATAAGCTTAAATCCGACAATTTTGGCTAAAGAGCCTAGTTAATTAATAACTACGGTTCAACTGCCTTATTTTCAACAAATCCGGCTTAAGTCCAATTAATCAATAATTGTGACTAAAAGCCTTAATTAATCACGTTTCGACAATAAATTGTGATTAAGCTCGAACGCCCGATTAATTAATAATCGTGGCATTAAAGCCTAAATCGCACATTTTGGCAAACTAATTGCCTAAAACAACACATTTCGGCCAAAGGCCCTAAAATCAACCATTTTGGCGACAATCGCCTAAATTACACATTTTAGCAAACGAATTGCTTAAATCAACACCTTTTGGCCAAAGGCCTTAAAATCAATCATTTTGGCGACAATCGCCCAATCAACACTTTTGGCAAACAGATTGCCTAAATCAATACATTTTGGCTAAAAGCCTTAAAATCAATCATTTTGGCGACAATCGCCCAATCACATCATTTTGGCAAACAGATTGCCTAAATCAACCATTTTGGCTAAGAGCCTTAAAATCAACGACTTTGGCGACAAATCGCCCGACAACCATTTTTGGCACAAATGCCTTAAAACCAACATTTTTGGCGACGAACGCCTAATCGAATCAATCGATCCTTTGGCAAAATGCCTAAACAAACATGCACGAAGCATACACACACTCATGCATTAAGCATACTCCTTCAAAGCCCTTGAAACAAGGCCTATCGAACTACGTTGACTTTGATCTTCCATTCAAACGAAAGTACGTAGGCACGTTCGGGATTTCACCCCGGGCGGCAAGTCGAAATCATCAAAATCACTCAAACATTTCATTAATCCATCATTCACCTTGCAAAGCATTCATTCATCGGTTAGTTTATCAGCATGACATAGTCTCGGGATCCATCTCGGCTTTGCAAACCATGCCTTAAACATTGGGATAATTAGCCTAGACTTAGGTTAATTAAAATTGGAGTCACTTAGGGTTTTTTCCTAGTTTACCCTAAAATAATTAAACAAGGTGGCGACTCATACATTCACGTGCATTTCTTCCTTTAGTCATATGCATTCATATGCCTATGACATTTGGGGTAGGGGTTCACAACATTCTTAAGAGTATGAATCATATAACACAGATGAATTTTCATACCTAGTCCAGTAATGGCATTCTCAACTGTCTTAAATAGTTCTCTTCTCTTGTCAAGTTTAAACTATTTATCTAAAAGTTCTTGAGTAAAATCTGTGTTGGTCGGATATATCATAGTAGATATCAATAAAGCAACTCACCAGAAGTCTTTGATTTCTTGTAGCAGAAATCCTGCATCATTAAAGTTACAAGAAGCAGTTTACTGAACTGAATGCCCTAATTGTTTGTAATATATTTAATATAATGGCTGAGCAGCCATTCCAATGAATGCCAAAAGGGGCATATTTAGGCAATCAGGCTATTTTAGGGTGAGAACACCGAACTATTCCGACACATCTATATGGTCATGGATTTTGTGGTCACTTACTGTGTAGAATAGAATATTGACTATCTAGAATAAAATGACAGAGGTTGGTGACTTGTTACAAATTTATAGGTATTTACTAGAATGATTGTTTATAGTAGTGAAAGTTCTCAATGGATGAGCCAAATAAGAAAGAATCATGGAGAAATTAGCGAAAGGTTGAATATGCCGCAAACAACTTTATACCTACCAATATGCGGTGTTCTGATGAGAAAGGCACATCAATAAGTTCTACTCCCCAGTCAACTTCATCTGGATGGGTGTCCTCATTAGAAGTAAGCAAAGGGATCAAGTTTAAGAATTTCTCAATTGACCTATGTATCTTAATAATGTTAGGATTAATTCAAAATAATATTATTAAAAATATTTTGAGATTTAAATTTTAGTTAGACCAGATTGTCTGCATAGAATTTGATGTTTTTGTTATTAGGATTAATGATTTTTAGGAGTATTTTTAGATCTTATTTGATTCACTTGTCAGCCTATAAATAAACATATCATTTTGTTAATTCAATAAAGTGCTAAACATTGTTAATCATCTTGTGCATTTCCATTTCCCTTCCCTAAAATTCCAACAATTTTGGTATCAGAGCCTATCCCTTTGAGCCAAAAAAAAAAAAAAAATACAATGGCCACAAACACTATTCCATTTTCTTCTCCTCCAATTTTTGTTGGTGAAAATTATCAACTATGAGTTGTTAAAATGAAAGCTTATTTACAAGCTTATGACTTATGGGAGCATGTTGAAACAGAAAAAAAATCCCTCCGTTGCCATCCAACCCAACTATGGTTCAAATTAAGAATCATAACGAAGGAAAAGTAAAAAAATTCAAAGCAAAATCTGCCTTCACTCTTCTATTTCGGACATAATTTTCACAAGTATTATGACATGTGAAACAACAAAGGAGATATGGGACTCATTAAAAAATAAGCATCAAGGCAATGAGGAAATGAAATTGATGCAAGTTTTGAATCTCAAAAGAGAATTTGAGATGCAAAAAATGAAAACATCTGAAGGTATCATAGAATATGTTAATAATCTCATGTCCATTGTTAACAAAATTAGATTACTTGGTGAGGAATTTCTTGAAAGAAGACTGGTTGAAAAAAAATTCTTTTTTAAGTATTGGAGAGATGTGCTCCAAAATAAAAAAAAAAAAAGTGATGAGAGGTGCATCAATATTTGAAGAGAAGTGCTTCAAAAAAAAAACTAAAATTCATTTGCTAGTTTGATGAGAAGTGCATGAAAATGATGAGTTGGAGAGAGGTACTTCAACAAAGTTAATTGAAGAGAAGTGCTTCAAATGCTAGATAAAAAAAAATTATTGTAATAAAAAAAAATATTATGTTTGGATTAAGAGGGAATGTTAGGATTAATTCAAAATAATATTATTAAAAATATTTTGAGATTTCAATTTTAGTTAGACCAGATTTTCTGCATAGAATTTGATGTTTTTGTTATTAGGATTAATGATTTTTAGGAGTATTTTTAGCTCTTACTTGATTCACTTTACATAATATTTGAACCATTCTGCAAATTCCGTGTCCAGCTTTGCATCAACTGCAGTATCAGTCAAATTGAGATTTTGAAGCCGCAGAAGATTGATATATTTCCTATTTATCAACGAACCATATTAGCATAAGTACGATTTAACAACGGCCCACATCAAGTTTTGAATGTTTACATTATTTATACTTACTGTACATATGGTGTGATCTCTTCGCAATTCAATAAAATATAGGTTTGAGCCGCTTGTATCTCTGCATCAGTCAATCGTCTTTTTTTTGATTTACCAATCGTACGCCCAGGGTAGGTGAAAATTTTTAGATTTCCTTCAAACTCAGATTGAACGCGATCTCCTCCGTCATCGTTACGTGGCACTCTCCGATGCTTGGTGAAAACATGTTGGTCAAAGTAGTGTGAACAGAATGTTGAAGCTTCTTCCACCAAATATGCATTGCAAATGGATCCCTCGACCTTTGCCTTATTGCGCACATTCTTTTTAATTTTCTGTAGGTGTCTGTGATTGTACAATGCCAATATGTAAGTATAAGTACAAAAAAATGATGTAATCATTAGAATGAGATGTTAGTGAATCACCTCTCAAATGGATACATCCATCGATATTGTACCGGTCCTGCTAAACGACATTCATAGGGCAAATGAACCGGCAGATGTTCCATAGAATCAAAGAAGCCGGGTGGAAAAATTCGCTCCAACTTGCACATCACTACTAGGATTTCTCGCGCTAATTGGTCCATATCATCGCATCGGATAATAGTCATCGTCAATTCCTTGAAAAAGAGACTCAATTCTGTCATTGCTTCCCAAATTTTTCCTGGTAATAATTCCCGGAATGCCATAGGGATCAATCTTTGCATGAAAACATGGCAGTCATGGCTTTTCATGCCAAACAATCTGTACTTCCTCATGTCCACACATCTACCCATATTTGAACAGTAGCCATCTGGAAACCTTAGTGATCATAACCATTCGCACAATAATTGCCTTTGGCGTTTATCTAAACAATAACATGCCTTTGGAAACTTACCAGTAAGTACAGATTGCTCGAGTTCTGGTCGACGACAAATTTCCTTCATGTCTGCTCTCGCTTTTGCATTATCCTTGGTTTTCCCTTTAATGTTCATTACGGTGTTGAACAGATTTTCAAACACATTTTTTTCTATGTGCATGACATCAAGGTTATGACGAATAAGAAGTGAACTCCAGTATGGCAAATCCCAGAAGATGCTTCGCTTTTTCCACCCGCTATTCCTGCCAATTCTTGTATTTACCTCATCTGCACATAACTCTGTAACTTTCATAAGCCCCAGATCTTCAATTTCTTGAAATATTTGTGCTCCAGACTTCACAGGTGGAGGGGGTTCAACAATAGTCGTGTTCTTTCTAAAGCATTGTCAATTTCTCCTCCAAAGGTGAGATTCTGGTAAGAATTTGCGATGACAATCAAACCAACATTGTTTACCTCCATTCTTTAGTGTAAATGCATTAGTGTTTTCCATGCAGTGAGGACAAGCCAATTTGCCAGCCGTACTCCACCCAGATAACATTCCAAAAGCTGAAAAATCACTGATGGTCCAAAGCAAAGCAGCTCGCATTATGAAATTCTGATTGGTTGAAACATCGAATGTTTCAACCCCATATTCCCATAAATAATTAAGTTCAGCAATCAAAGGCTGCAGAAACACATCAATTTTCTGTTTTGGATTAGTAGGCCCAGGAACAATAACACACAAAAACATATATTCATCTTTCATACACATTGACGGTGGTAGATTATACGGTGTCACAATGACAGGCCATGATGAATATTGCTGTCCTGATTTGCCAAACAGCTAAAACCCATCAGTACAAAGCCCCAATCTCACGTTTCTCATATCAGCAGCAAACACAGGATGAATGTTATCAAAATGTTTCCACGCTTCAGAGTCTGACGGATGAGTCATTATACCATCCTCATATTCATGCAAAGCATACCATGTCATGTGTTTAGTTGTCGCCTTAGATGCATATAACCTTTGAAGGCGAGGAATAAGAGGGAAATAATACATCTTCTTGAAAGCCTTCTCTTTTTGTTCTCTACCAGTCCCTTGACCCCGCCGTTGATATCTTGGAAGATTACAAAACTTGCATTCTCTGAATTCCGAGTCAACACCCCAGAATATCATACAATTATTACGACAGCAATCAATCTTTTCTACCGGTAGTCCCAACCCCCGAACTAATTTTTTTGTCCGATAAAAATTATCAACCATTGAATGGCCTTCAGGCAACATTTCTTTTGCTAACTGCACAAAATTATCATAACACCTTTCTGAAAAATGGTGCTCTGCTTTCATGTGTAGTAATCGTGCAACAACAGACAGAACTGAATGATTCTTGCATCCAGGCCACAGTTCACTGTTAGCTGCACTTAGCATGTCAAACAATTGTTGTGCTGCTACGTTTGGCGATTCCTCCATATTATCCCATTCACATTGTACTCTACTCGCATCGATTACCATATCATTGCATTGATTACCATACAGAAATTGATAAGGCTGAACTTCTAAACTTACCGGAATGGAGTGGCCTGACCCACTGGCAACTCAAGCTTCACCATGATGTATCCATTCGTAATAATTTTCCATGAACCCATGTTTGCACAAATGAAGTTTCACTGTATCGATGTCTAAGAAGGCTCGATTTCGACACTTCTTGTGATTACATGGACACCTCAACTTATTACCATCCATAAAACTGGGATTACCAACTGCAAACTGTATAAACGCCTCCAATCCTTGCAGGAACTCTTGTCTTAATATCCTATTGACCTCGAACCTCCAGTACATCCAATCTCGATTATTTTGCATTTTTTTTTTACCTAATTAACAATGTGTTTATAAAGGGCCATGTCATGTAATTGCATTAGTCTAAACCATCCTTAAAACATGCACCTAATGTAATGTTCAATTTACAACACTTATAAGTAACTAAGGTTATTTCTATAATAAGGGTAACTATATATAAATGTAAAATCACTAAGTTCATTTATTGAATACAAAGACTACTGTAATAAAGGTAAGTGTACTATTCTACATATTGAATTTTTGGGGAAAAAATTCGGCAGCATTTCGGCACAACACAATCAAATCTCAAATACAAAAACAAATCAATAAACACTTCTATATCATACCAATATTCTCCAAAGGCAATATGGCCACTACTAGGCCTCCAATCCAAACTCATCATTCATTTAAGTCAAAAACATATTTAAGAAAAATAACGACAATAATATAAAATAAAGAAAAACACAGCCAAAACTTCTCAACAAAGAGTTGCCAATAATTAAGAACATGTAATAACCTAAACACACAAAAAATTATTTATATACATTCCAATTATTCTTCAAAAAAAAAAAAAATTGGAGCAATTAGTTTTTGTACTTGTTATTATTTTTGTTCAGTACTTTCACAGAGTTAGTTTTTATGCATCAACTACATATACGCTGATCTTAAGATATTTACAATTAGTTTTTGTAGTTTGGAGCATATATTGAAAACTGAAAACTCTTAAGTACACATCGCATTTGCATATTTCTTTTATATTTCTTTTTCGATTAACTTGAATAAAATGTAAAATATTATACAATAAAAAGAAAATTGCTTTCATTTTCAATCCCATAATATTTATATTCTGTATATTTGAAATGACACTTGCTTTGAAACTTTAAAACTTTTCCGAAGTGGTTGCAGACTTTGAAATGGTCTACTAAAGTAGCTATCAAAGTTTGATTAAATTTTTTTAATAATTTAATTATTTCGGTTCAATTTTAAACTTTGATGAATTTATGAAAGGTATTTTATAAGTTATTAAAAATTAGATCACTTATTAGATTTGAGAAATTTTGATGGATAAAATGAGTTTATTTTTTTATACATTCAACAATTTTTTTAGTAAATAAATGTTGAAATAAGAAAAACTACTAAATGTTAATTTCACATTTTTCATTAAAAGTCCTAACAAAAAATATATATAATAAATCAACCACAATATATTTAGAACCTTTAAAATATTGTTTTTCTCTCCTAATAACAACTGTAAAAATCATTCTACTATATATTTACAATAGTTTTATATGTATTGATTACTAGATTTTATATTAATAAAATAGAACTTTAAAGCAAAAAGAAAATGCAATTTTTAATGAATAAAATGTTTTTTTAGAAAAGATAAATAAAAATAGAGATTGAATAAGCAAAAAAATTTGGCGTTCTCACTAATCACATTCAATTTTGTTGCTAAATTTCATTATCATCCATCGGTAAAATTGCAGAAATTAATGTAATTTGAAAATTAAAATTTTTATCGCTCGATATCACTCAAATGTATCTCCAAATGTCGTTCTTCCTAAATATTAATGGCGCGTTCTATTTTATTCGATTCAATTTAGTCAAATTTGTATGATAAAATGATATTTATCTATTTGCTTGGATATTAAGGGTTATTAATTTTATATATAGCAACAATTTTTAAATTTTTTTTTCGTTTTTTAAATAAAATATGTAACAATATATAATTACGGCTTTTTGTTGACTGAAACTCTCAATTTTTAATTTATTTAAGTTGCATATATATATGTTAAATTAAAATAAAAAAATAACAACAACAACATTAACAATAATACTAATAATAATAATAACAAGTACATTCACAATAATAATAATAATAACAACAACAACAGTAACAATAATACCAATAATAATAATAACAACAACAATAACAATAACAATAATACTAATAATAATAATAATAATAACAATCACAATAATAATAATAATAACATTAATAATAATAATATTAATAACAACAACAATAATACTAATAATAATAATACTAATCATAATAATAACAACAACAATAACAATAACAATAATACTAATAATAATAACAATCACAATAATAATATTAATATTAATAACAACAACAATAATAATAATAATAATAATACTAATAATAATAATAACAACAACAATAACAATAACAATAATACTAATAATAATAATAATAATAATAACAATCACAATAATAATAATATTAATAACATTAATAATAATATTAATAACAACAACAATAGTACTAATAATACTAATAATAATAATAATAATAATAATAATAATAATAATAATAATAAGAACAGTAGTAATAATAATAATAATAATAACAATAATAATAATAATAATAATAATAATAATAATAATAATAATAATAATAATAATAACAATCACAATAATAATAATAATAATATTAATAATATTAGTAATAATAACAACAACAATAATACAAATAATTATAATAATAATAAGAACAGTAATAATAATAATAATAATAATAATAATAATAATAATAATAATAATACCCTAAAAAAATTGTAATCGCAACTCTATATACAAAATCAACCATAACTTAATACAATAAAAACAAATAAAATCGAAAAAAAAAAAATTGGAAAAATTAATCGCAAAATAAAACTAACCTCAGATTTTCGCAATAGGCTGACCGGAGTACAAAGCGAGCGGGGCTGGCGGCGTCAGGCGGGCTGGAACGGTGTCAGGAGGGGCCGGAGTGGCGCTGCGGAGGGAGGAGAGGAGAGGAGAAGGAGAAGAGAGAAAGAAGAAGAAAGAAAAAAGAGAGGGCCCGACGCTTAAAGCCCTAAATTTTGCGACCGATATGATGTTATAACTATCGGTCGCAATTTTTAATGAGCCGACATCGTTTGACTAGGCTCAAAATTTGCGACCGATTTGCGACTAAATATATCGGTCGCAAAAAATCGATCGCAATGTAGTCTCCAATCGGTCTCAGAACTTTGGCCCATTTTTGACGCGCAAAATTTTGCGACAGAAGAACACTTAGTCGCACATCGGTCGCAAAATCGGTCGCAAATCTGTAGTACACAGGTCGCAAATCATTAACCATTCTCGCGGGAATTTTCAGCGCCAAATTTTGCGACCGATGGCTTATAAGTCGCAAAGCGGTCGCAAAATTGCGACCGAATTAAGTCAGTCGCAAAAATCGGTCGCAATTGTGCGTTTTTTTTGTAGTGGTTGCATGCTTCTAGAAATAAAGAAAACGAAACAAGGACCATACCTTTTTACCCTTCTCATCCTTGTATGTAACATTTCTGAATGGAAGAAACAACGCGGCATATAAACAGAGTCTCCTTTGTTCATCCTAGAATGCAAATGTGACGGTATTTATAACTCAAAACCAAAGACAACACACTAAACATGCATAAAAAGAATTGAAATGGAAACTACTTTAGATAATGTCAACAGAAGAAGGTTAAAGTGAAAAGATTTGGGAAATAATTCGTGGCTCACTCACAGTGAAGAAAGCACACCCAATTGATTGAATAAGGTTCCATGCAGCATCCAAGTAAGCAACACAGAGCCTAAAATGGGTAAAAGGATCCTGTGAGTAGGAAAAAAAAACATATATATAATAAAAGGCTGCTGTAAACACAATGACATTCTCTAAGCCCAATAATAATGATGGTAGCAAAAGTGTATAGGAATTCTCTCAGGATCAGTATCTCATGAAAAGCATGCATTCCAGCTGCTATTATACTACAAAAATTTCTTAATAAAAATGCAAAATATCAAAATTTCTCAAACGATATTGAATGAATGGGTTTACTTTGCTCAATAAGCTACATCTATTTTCAAATTCCAAAGCGGTAAAATTTCAGGAGAGAGGAGGAAACTTTTAAAACGCACTATGTTTGACTACCAAATTACTGGACTAGAGATAGGCATGGCCGGTTCATTGAACCACTAGTTCCGATTCATGGAACCGATGGTTCAAAATTTTTGAAACGTTGAACCTGAACCGACCCTTGAACCGCCGGTTTTGGTCTAGTTTCAGTGCCGGCCGGTTTCGGTACAGTTCCAATGAACCGACGGTTCCGATCACGATTTCCGGCGATATATATTTTTTTTTTAAAAAAAAAATCGGTTCTAACATTACATCTTTTTTTCGAAAATATTAATATGAGTTTAAAAAATATTGGTAAATTTTATTTTAAATAAATTTTAGAATGCTCATACTCATATAAGAATAAAATTAATTAATTTTACAAAATAATCAAATAAGTTATCACTTTATTTTGTTTAAATGTTATTAATTAAATAAATTATAAGAAAATTTTGAAAAATACTTCAAAAAAATGTAATTTTAGACTTAGTAAACAATTTAAAAGGGTAAAAAAAAAAAGTTAAAAACAACATAAGTTTAGACTAAATATTTCTCTCTTTTCTTTCCATTTTACTTTTTAGATTTTTAACTTTTAAAGTAAAGCGTATTTTAAAAACAAAAATCTTAAGTAAATTATATCATGCAATAAAATATTATTGAGACTTTTAGAGATGTATAAAATATGCTAAGTGATTATTATTTTAAAAATAAAAATAGAAAATTTCCGGTTCAAACCGGAGTGGAACCCTTGGTTCAAGGCTGGTTCAGGTTCAAATTTTAATATTCACATGAACCTTCACGGCCCTTGAACTGCCGGTTCTGGTTTAAAATTTTAAAACGACGGTTCCGATCCGGTTCCGGTTCATCTACAGTACAGTTCGATTCCGGTTCAAATGAACCGGTGGCCATGCCTAACTAGAGAAAGATAAATTATAATCACACTGATGCATGCCTTCATCATTCCAAAACTCTTGCTAAATAATATAACAAACTCTAATTTGGATTTTGGATTAGTTTGATACCCAAACTTAGCGACAGATTTATTTTACATAAAAACAGAGATTAGATGTAATTATCAATGACATCATGGACCATATCATACTTGTGGCATCCTTCTGACACTGCTGGCTCAACCTTAGGAGGAAAACCAAAGACAACCCAGAATAATGTCAAATCTGAAATATGTGTCATAGCTTTAACAGGTTGATTGCCAAAAATCATGAGATCAACCTGCACAGAAGAGCAGCAACGAGATAAATAATAAACTACTATCATAGCACACAATGGATATAAAAAAGTCCCTCACAAGCAAGTCAATGTCTTGCCAGACATCAAAAAATATTTTGAGGCACATGCTATTCATCTATTCAAGAGGGTTATCATACTTCAGTTCCAATGTGCTCTTTGCTAATTTTCACTGCAAAAGCATTTTTCATGTCATCACATGCAGCAGCTACTTTGAGTTCTTCATCAAGTATGAATCCAAACCTTGCACCTAAATAACCAGAAATTAGCCATGTAAGACATAGAAATGGAAAAAGAGAAGCAAGACAAAAAGAACCAATAGAAGTGAAGAAAAATATTAGGTTGTAAGATCACGCTAGCTGACTGCGCATATGAAAAAATTTGAGGTGTTTTATAAGACATGATCAGGTTATATAATAGACATGGACTCAAAAGTTTTCAGCAGTTGAGTTATTGCCCATATATGCATAGCAATTTCAGAGCAATGATAAATCACTTAAGTTTGATCTTACTTCTTAAAATGAAGCCCTAGAAGATTTGCAAAGTTCAACATGTTTCACCAATCCAAGGACCAACATGAGTTCTAATTGTTTGGTAGAGTTTTATTTCATAGTAAATTTATAATTCAATTGAAAGGATAAAACTCGAATGTTTCTTGAAGACATTACATGACACTAAGAAAACAAAATAGAGATACAAAAAATGCAAGGAAGTTTTGACACTGAGCTATTTCAAGACATGCTGAGCGAGAAACTTGCATGTGTTATCCAAAAAATTATGTGTAGTCAAATTTCACCAAAAGGAAAAAGAAAAATGAAATTCCCAACAAAATCAAATAAAATCTAAATTCAGAAGTACCAAATCGAATAGCTCGAAGAACTCTAAGCAGATCATCCAAAAAAGTAGCTTTTGGAGGTAAAGGAGTAACTATTTTTCCAAACTTTAGATCTTCAATGCCTGCAATGAAGGAAAGAGAAGGTAATATAAGTGAGAAAGCTTTATGCAAAGGACGTAACAAATTTACTTAACAATAAACGAAAGAGAACAGCATAAAAAGCCTATCTTAACCTCTTTCAGTAAAGTCCTCAACTGAACTGGTATTAATATTGTAGGACAAGCTGACATAAAATGAAATGTTAATGCCATTCATTAGTCCAACAACAAATATATAGTTATCATGAATAGCGTATAGAGAGCGCACTAATTTCTCGTGTCTCTCTACACTCCCAAAGCAATTCCTTGACAACATTCCGAATATTAGCTTCGTCCAAGACAGGCTAAGTGTCACACCCCACACAAGAAGCAAGCAAAAATGCAAGGCAGCCTCTACAATTTATAAGGAAGGCTATAAATTGGGCTGCCATAAGGGACCAAGGCTTGGCAAACCTCTATTATCCAAGCCCATTTTCTAGAATTCTCTACACTACTCCACAAAGGAGATATTTTGTGTAATCTCTACATAATTCTAGAACTGTCTTTGTAATCTAGACCGTTCGTTTGTGTAGGCAACATCTTAGCCGTCCATTGAGGAGGTGGAAGTGGCTATAAATACCACCCCTCACTTCACTTGTAAAGCAATCCTAGCTCATTCAAGCAAATACAAAGCATTTGAGTATTAAGAGTTCTTACAAGCTCTCTTGTGTTCTCTTCTCTATTTAGCTCACATTTGCTCCAACACAACTCCAAGGCTTACTTAGCTCGTCCTAGCATCCAAAGGCGACTAAGTGCCGCGCGGATAGGTATAGCAAAATCCTATCTCCGTGACAGGTGGTATCAGAGCAGGTTTCGTCCTAGGTATCAAGCCCTTCGCCTTGATCAATGGCAAACGACGAAGCTCAATTGGTTGTTGCTAAGGAACAACAACCCGAGCAGCCAAAGGCAGTTTGAGGCTGTGAGCCGGTGCGTACTCGGCCTAAGAGGGGGAAGTCTAAGGCACGAACCTCTCCCATGGATCATGTGGAGCAGAGAATCGCAGCTCTTGAGCAAGCCTTGTCTTCTCAAGAAGCTATTGTGAGAGAACTCTCCGAACAAATCGACAATGTTGTTCAGGAGAATGAAGAGATCACTCGGGCCGCCAAATGCATGTTCACCGAGCTTGGTAGATCCCTACGAGAGGAGCTTCAAGCCCTTGCTGGTAGGATAACCAAGGTACGAACATTCACTGAATCTGAACTTAGTGCCCTACATAGTGAAGTAGATGCTATCCGTTTCGAATGCCGGATGCACCAACGAATGAGTAGTCCCGCTTCAACCAGTGCTACCACAAGTCATGTAGCACATGGTTTTAAGGTACCCAAGCCTACGACGTACGACGGTACACGTAGCGCCTCAATGGTGGAAAACTTTCTCTTTGGCCTCGACCAGTACTTTGAGGCCATGGGGGTAAATGATGATGCCGCCAAGATTGGCAATGCCCCCACATTCCTTCGGGATGCTGCTCAGTTATGGTGGCAAAGGAAGCATGCGGAGCGCGAAAAAGGCACTTACTATCCATACATGGGAGCAATTCAAGTTAGAATTGCGAAAGCATTTCGTGCCTCACAATGCGGATACCGAAGCAAGGGGCAAACTACGTCGTCTACAATAAAAAGGTAGCCTCTCCGATTACATTAAGGAGTTCACCACCCTCATGTTGGAGATTGACGATTTGTCCGACAAAGATGCTCTCTTCTTCTTCAAAGATGGGCTAAGAGAGTGGGCGAAGGTGGAGTTAGAGCGGCGTAGCGTGCAAACACTTGATGATGCTATTGCCGTGGTTGAATCCCTGACGGACTACTCCACCCGAGTCGAGAACAATAAGCCCATTCCTAGCAAGAGTGAAGAGACAGACAAGATCAGGGGAAGGACCATCATCATAGGGAAGATGGTTCGTCCAAATCTCTCGAGGGAAGACATGATAAGCAGTTTAGGAAGCCTAATTTCAAACCTTATAAACCTTGCTTCCTCTGTGGAGGGCCGCATTGGACAAAAGATTGCCCCAACAGGAATGCAATATATGCGATGCGCGCCGATTATAAAAAGGAAATGAATGCAATGGTCGCCGAGTGCAATAAGGAGAAACAGGCGACAAAGGAACCCCAAGCCCATATGGGTTCCCTACGATATTTGGGTGCCATATCCCTTGGCACTTCCGAGGACGAGGAAGTGACAAATCATAAGCAAGTTTTGCCGAAATCTGCCCAAACGGTGCTGGAGGAGTCCAAAGACATCACGCCTCCACAGTCGCCAAAAACGGTTCATTCTAAAAAGGAAGCCGATCACCAGATTGAGCTGGAGCCAAGTGCTAAGCTGCCAGCCATGTCTCCTCCAAAGACGGGAGAACTAAAGAAGGCCAATGTTGCCACCAACGTATCAAGTCACAAGGCGAAACTAGCCAACAAAAGTGCTAGTGCCTCACAAAACAACCAATCGGATCGCACCCATAAACCTCACAAGTTTGTGAGGGAATGGCATAAAGAAGTTGACGAGACTCTTGCTTGTCTCGATAAGGTTGCTCGGTTTATAAAGAAATGGGCCGACACCAAGAGGCGACCGAAGAAGTACGCCAAAGGAGACAAGGTACTCGTCAAACTCCGCCCTAACCAGCTCAAGTCCTTACAAAAGGTACATAAAGGGCTTGTGAAGAAATATGAGGGACCATTCCCTATCATCAAACGAGTAGGGAAGGCCGCTTATCAAGTTGAACTGCCTCCCGAGTGGAAGATTCGTAATATCTTCCACGTGAGCATGCTAAAACCTTATCATGCGAATGATAAGGATCCAAGTAGGGGCGAGTCTACTCGACCACCAACTGCTGCTATTATCAAATTTGACAAGGAGGTTGACAGCATCCTCAACTCATGAGTAGTGCGGCGACGCGTGAGTACTTGATCAAGTGGAAGAACTTGCCCAAGTCCGAAGCTAGTTGGGAGCATGAAGATACTCTTTGGTAGTTCAAAGACAAAATAAAAGAGCACGAGGCTCATGGCGCGACGAGGACGTCGCGAGATTGAGTGGGGGAGGGTGTCACGCCCCACACAAGAAGCAAGCAAAAATGCAAGGCAGCCTCTACAATTTATAAGGAAGGCTTTAAATTGGGCTGCCATAAGGGACCAAGGCTTGGCAAACCTCTATTATCCAAGCCCATTTTCTAGAATTCTCTACACTACTCCACAAAGGAGATATTTTGTGTAATCTCTACATAATTCTAGAACTCTCTTTGTAATCTAGACCGTTCATTTGTGTAGGCAACATCTTAGCCGTCCATTGAGGAGGTGGAAGTGGCTATAAATACCACCCCTCACTTCACGTGTAAAGCAATCCAAGCTCATTCAAACAAATACAAAGCATTTGAGTATTAAGAGTTCTTACAAGCTCTCTTGTGTTCTCTTCTCTATTTAGCTCACATTTGCTCCAACACAACTCCAAGGCTTACTTAGCTCGTCCTAGCATCCAAAGGCGACTAAGTGCTGCGGGGATAGGTATAGCAAAATCCTATCTCCATGACACTAAGTGTGACTTATCTCTTGGCTGCTAGGGTTAGTCGCACTAGGGTCTACCTCCTATTCCACCTCATGGTATCAATCAAACACTAAATGACTTCAGTATTTAGGCGAAGTGGGAGGGAGGCTATGTTATAGGTGGGGAGGGTTTGTCGGCCTGGTGGGTGGTACTGGCTCGCCGATAGGCTGAGGGTTCTCCAAGAGGCATTTCAGCACAGTGGTAAACAACGAATAAGCCTGAAATAGAGTAGCTACTACCTGGGGATCAGTGGTTGTTGGAGGGGCGAATGTGGGTTGTTGGTTAGCCTCACCATGGTTGTTTTCTTGGCATTCCATTTTGAGGCGTTCAATAGAATCATTAGCCATAGGAATCGAGAAAAACTGTGGGTATTTTTTAGGGTTTAAACGTGTCTTCCACGCTCACCGCACCAATTGTTAAGCTCTCAAAATTTGAGGTGTAGTAAATTGTGAAATAACGCGTCCTTAGGGTAAATTTAGAGTATATATATTGGATTTAGGATAGTCTTGTTAGGATAAGGATTACGAATCCTATATTATCTGTTAGTTAGAGTTTATTTAGGAGTCTAATATTATTATTTTAATATATTTTATTATTATATGTTAACGGTTATTAACAATATTCGACTATTTCACAGAAATCTCCAAAATGTTCCTACCTTTGTTTGTGTTTTTAATGCAGTGATGAGATTTCTAATTAATGAAAGTCAAACACTCAAAGGGAAACAACCATTTTTACTGCGAATGTTTCACTTAAACCTCAAGGACTAAATAGTAAATTTTTCCTTATTTATTTTTTTGGCCTCCTAGCTCTGTTGCTTGAATGACTATATAACGGTGGTAGCTTCAATGAAAAGATTAAACATTCTGTTGTAAAGGTATTCTGTAAAAGCATTATATCTAAGCGCAACCAAATTCACATTTTGTAAGACAATGAAAATACAATCCATTAGCATTCACAATATCTCAAAAACAAAATAAAGATTCATCGCTGGATTCAAGACTTGAATTCCTATAAAAATGGATGCATCGAACTTTAATTTATAAAAATTTATTTGTTGGATATTTTAATTTAAAAAATCACTCTTATTAAACGCATATCAAATAATTGAAAGTGGTTAAATAAACATTCAATGTATGAAATTTTTATAAATTAAATTGTTCAATGAGTCAAATTAAAATTTGAAACTTCAATTGTCAAAATACATTTCATCATTTCTACAAAATTGCCTCCAAAAGCGTCAATTGTTGAAACTTAACTTCTTGCACTACATCACATACTTTTAATTAGGGAGTAAAACTTAATCACCTTGGTCTTTTGTACAAGGTATCCAATTAATTGAGATGCAAGTGAGCTAAACTATTTATGAGCTATTTTGATTGGACTAACAAAAAAATTTGAGTTTGACTTCATTTTAATTGTTTTAAACTTAAACTCGAGTAGCTTTAACCTAATAATTAAACTGAGTTTGAACACTATAATATTCGATTATGGTTACTTACAGAACTAATGGATTATTTGAATTTTATATTACATAATAATTAAATAATAATTTACTTAAATCCAACTCATTTAAAATTATTAGAGTTTCATTTTTTCATTAGTAAATAAATATATCTACCAACGCGTTTTTTTATTGTTAGACACAATGTTAAACACTTTTAAAGATTTATATATAGCCAATACAAAGATTTAAATTATCTGTCCACACGCATAACTCATAAAACTAAGATTTCAAATTATCTTCTTCTAACGGTAACATCCCGCGTCTCTCCATTAGGTATTTATTGCTTTCCCTCGTTCCCCTCTTTTTGCTTGATTCCCAAACTATTATTTGGCTTCTGCGCTACTTTTCCCTGAGAAAGCTGAGAAATTCAAGAATTTCTAGAGAAATTTAAGAACGGGAGACTAGAATCCAACCATGCTTCCTGGATTTCGGTTCGATCCTACCGATGAGGAGTTAGCAGGTCACTATCTGTACAAGAAACTCACTGGAAAGCTTTTTGCGGCAGCGGAGATGATAGTAAGTGACTGCCAGTTATATGGAAGAGAAGAGCCCTGGGAAGTCTGGAAGAGATTCGGTGGTGACGAGAGAACAGATGTTAAGGATCTCTACTTTTTCACTGAATTAAAGAAGAAAGCCTCGCAGAAGAAGAACAAACAAACGCTGATTACTGACTATTCTAGAGTTGATCGAAGTGTTGGTACTGGTGAGGGTAACTGGCATAGAGAAGATTCTGGGAAAATTTTTGAAGTCACGGCTAGGGCAGATTTTGATTGTAGGATTAAGATAGAAGCAACCAAGAAAAGGTTCAAATACAAAAACAGAAATTCAAGCCACCATTGCGGTTGGATCTTGTTTGAGTATAGTTTGCCTGATTTGAACCGTGAATTAGTGCTCTGTCGTTTGAGGAAAAATGGGTCTAAAACAGGGGAAAAAAATAAGGGCAAGAGGAAAATAGATGATTGTGAGGGTGGTGAAGTTGTAAACTGTGAGATGGTTATGTCTGGCAATAAGCGTATCAAGGCTAATGACAATGAAGCGGAGTCATACTATAACCAGATTAGGGCTAATGGAGATGATGACTGTTTGGTTATAGCTTCTGATTTTGATGATCAAATGGGTACTGAATTTTGGGCTAATAATCAAGTAGAAGAACAACAAGAAGTAACATCAGATTGTAGTATCATGAGAGCAAACGGAGATTATGGGAATTGGGTTATAGGTAGCGACTTTGATTATCCATTGGGAACTGAACTTAGGGCTAATAATCAGGTAGACGAGCTTGAACACGTTGTCTCAGAATGCAATGATATCTGGGCTCTTGGAGAGGATGAATGTTTGACGATAGGCGCTGATCGTGATGAGCCAATGGGTACTGAATTTAGTGTTGAGGAGCTGCTGGATAATGCTAACACCTTTGAATTTGATCAGATCGATTATGCTGATGAGAATGAGGATTTTTTTGCTTATATGCAGAAATTTCTGGGGTCTGATTCTGATCCTGACTCGGGTTCTGTTTAGTGCCTCTTGTACATTCTCTCTTCCTCTTTTCCACAACCTTGGCCATTGAGCTGCTGTTTAATTGCAGATATGACAAGGAAAACATTTTTGGTGGTTCTTTTTTTTAGTTTGTTTCAAAAATATGGAACATGATTGGTGTTTTCTATGTAATCAATTTACATGTTGATTCATTAAAGGAAAATCAAGTACTGGATTCAAAACATATGTGTTGTTTCTTTTCAGTATTATTTAGTATTTTCAACTTGTCTATATTCAATTCCATTCAATTAGTAATGTGTTGGGAAATGCTGAATTTGTGCATTTGAATGATGGGTTCATATGAATATGAGCAAGATTGCTTCCTTCCTTGCATACTTAAATGTATTGTCCGGTATACTCTGTTTTTGGTTGAAAGAAATGTTCCTGCAAGTTTTGTGTGATTTCAAGATGTTTGGTTTGATGCCTGATCAAATGGCCTGTGTTGCAAGGCTTTCAGTTTGTGTAATTTGGTCTTAAAGGCTTTTTTTTTCCTTTTTGTTGCCAAAATAATGAAATACACGAAATTAAGATGTTCAATTTCCTCTGTTTGATAGGGAATTGATTTCTATTTTTTCTGACGTGATAACTGAGACTAGATTTGTAAGTTAAAATGACTGTTATGTGAGATTTGTTGAGTTCTTGATCCTGTTGCTTCTCTAGCATGCCCATATCCATGGTACACAGAAGACATTTCAATCACATACCAGACATCTGATTCAAAAACGATCCAAGATGGGAATTGTAGTCTTCTTCTTGAGGATCAATTGAAAAGGAATCATTATAAGATTTTTAAACTTAACCCAAAAGCAGTTAAAATACGAGCTGTATGAACTAATATTTAACAGCTATATACCAGTTATATGAACAAGTCAAAATGTTTGCGATTCCAAGTGTAAACACAGTAGAATAAGTGGGTCATAAAGCCCATAGTTAAATACAATTTTCTGATTCTTAACAATTATGCTTAGAAGGTGAAACTATAGTCAATGTTTATAACAAAATACTTTTGCCTTGACTGCAACTTCAAGTACGTATCTGTAGATCTGTACAAAATTGTTACTCAGAAACTTGAGAAATTTTCTTGTGCTACCTGTCTTCCATCATTTCTCCATCAGTCTATTACCCAAAGCTACATGAATGTTCATGGGAACTCAGGGGAACGTGCAAAAGCAACTTCTAGTCAGATTAGATGAGGTCTTATATTAAATAGAGATTGAATTAGATTGATGTTTACGCCATTTTGGTACGCTTTGAATGCGTTTCCTTCATCCAATCAAGGCATTCTTCTGCAGTTCCTGTGGGATGGGCAAGTTGCCAAGCTAGCAATTTTTGTTGCTGCAAAGAGGAAATAAATTGGAATCAAGAAATTTTATAGTAGCTCTCAACTATGGGAAAGAACGAATGCCTTACCCATTCCCGAACAAGAGGTCCTCCTGATTTAAGCTGCAAAACGCTGATAATATCTTTGCCATTAACCAATGGCTTTACGTCCCAGATTTTTTCAAGACCTGTATCATGATAAAAACATCACAATCAGAAAAAGGACATGAAGGGGAGCTTCCCAGTCAAAATAAAACAAACTAGGGTTTTCTTATGTCTATAATATATACATAGCAAATAATGAGTATTTGACATTTTTATACCTATGCTCAGAAGGATAAAAATTCCTAGGAGTATGAATCATATTACACAGATGAATTTTCATACCTAGTCCAGTTATGGCATTCTCAACTGTCTTAAATAGTTCTCTTCTCTTGTCGAGTTGAAACTGTTTATCTAAAAGTTCTTGAGTAAAATCTCTGTTGGTGGGATATATCACAGTAGATATCAATAAAGCAACTCGCCAGAAGTCTTTGATTTCTCGTAGCAGAAATCCTGCATCATTAAAGTTACAAGAAGCAGTTTACTGAACTAAATGCCCTAATTGTTTGTAATATATTTAATATAATGGCTGAGCAGCCATTCCAATGAATGCCAAAAGGGGCAGATTTAGGCAATCAGGCTATTTCAGGGTGAGAACACCGAACTGTTCCGGCACATCTATACGGTCACGGGATTTTGTGGTCACTTACTGTGTAGAATAGAATATTGACTATCTAGAATAAAATGACGGAGGTTGGTGACTTGTTACAAATTTATAGGTATTTACTAGAATGATTGTTTGTAGTTGTGAAAGTTATGAATAGATGAGCCAAATAAGAAAGAATCATAGAGAAATCAGCGAAAGTTGAATGTGCCGTGGACAACTTTAATACCTGCCAATACGCGGTGTTCTGATGAGAAAGGCACATCAATAAGTTCTACTCCCCAGTCAACTTCATCTGGATGGGTGTCCTCATTAGAAATAGCAAAGGGATCAAGTTTAAGAATTTCTCAATTGACCTATGTATCTTAATAACCTACAAAAAAAACAATTGAAGTTATCTTCAAGAAGCCCCTGAGACTGTTGAAATTATATCCTATCATTAGTAGATGCAGTTAGAAACCAAAGAGAATAGGTTAAACTCACTGTTTTCAGAGGTCGCTGACTTTTTGCTTAAGAGAGTCTTTGAAGACAAAGTTGACAACAGGAGCCTGCAGCATGAGAACACATGGGCAGCTTCAGCAGCAAATAAACTTAACTATTGGATATCGAAATAAAGATATGCATGTATTGAAACCCAAGACAAAGAGTACAATCAGAAATTGAGAAACGACAAAAGCCTGAAAGAATAATTCAGGGCTAAAGGCCATTCAGTTATGATTCAAAATCAAAATGTTTGTACTTTGTTGAAAGTTGCAGCCAGGTCAGGATGGCCCGAAAAAAATACAACTGTAAAGTGGCCCCCTGTCAAAATCCCATTCTGAGAGAGGGTGAGAGAATTATAACAAGGGGGACAACAAATGGTGCGAAAAAAGGCTTAAAAATTTGCATCACCCTATTATGAAAACTAACCAATGGTAACAACTTCCTGTGATGCACGTTTAGTGTCATGTGGATCCGTTGCATGCTTCCAGAAATAAAGAAACAAGCACAAAAAGATGCAGGATATAAATAAAACGAAACAAGGACCATACCTTTTTACCCTTCTCATCCTTGTATGTAACATTTCTGAATGGAAGAAACAACGCAGCATATAAACAGAGTCTCCTTTGTTCATCCTAGAATGCAAATGTGACAGTATTTATAACTCAAAACCAAAGACAACACACTAAACATGCATAAAAAGAATTGAAATGGAAACTACTTAGATAATGTCAACAGAAGAAGGTGAAAGTAAAAAGATTTGGGAAATAATTCGTGGCTCACTCACAGTGAAGAAAGAACACCCAATTGATTGAATAAGGTTCCATGCAGCATCCAGTAAGCAACACAGAGCCTAAAATGGGTAAAAGGATCCTGTGAGTAGGAAAAAAAAAAAACATATATATAATAAAAGGCTGCTGTAAACACAATGACATTCTTAAGCCCAATAATAATGATGTTAGCAAAAGTGTATAGGAATTCTCTCAGGATCAGTATCTCATGAAAAGCGTGCATTCCAGCTGCTATTATACTACAAAAATTTCTTAATAAAAATGCAAAACATCAAAACTGCTCAAACGATATTGAATGAATGGGTTTACTTTGCTCAATAAGCTGCATCTATTTTTAAATTCCAAAGCGGCAAAATTTCAGGAGAGAGGAGGAAACTTTTAAAACGCACTATGTTTGACCACCAAATTACTGGACTAGAGATAGGCATGGCGGTTCATGGAACCGACGGTTCAAAATTTTTGAAATGTTGAACCTGAACGCCCTTGAACCGCCGGTTCCGGTACGATTCCGATGAACCGACGGTTCCGATCACGATTTCCAGCGATATATTTTTTTTTTTTTAAAAAAAATCGGTTCTTACTTACATCTTTTTCGAAAATATTAATATGAGTTTAAAAAATATTGGTAAATTTTAGAATGCTCATACTTATAAGAATAAAATTAATTAATTTACAAAATAATCAAATAAGTTATCACTTTATTTTGTTTAAATGTTATTAATTAAATAAATTATAAGAAAATTTTGAAAAATGCTTCAAAAAATGTAATTTTAAACTTAGTAAACAATTTAAAAGGGTAAAAAAAAGTTAAAAACAATATAAGTTTAGACTAAATATTTCTCTCTTTTCTTTCCATTTTACTTTTTAGATTTTTAACTTTTAAAGAAAGTGTTTTTAAAAAAAAAAAAATCTTAAGTATATCATGCAGTAAAATATTATTGAGACTTTTAGAGATGTATAAAATATGCTAAGTGATTATTATTTTGAAAATAAAAATAGAAAATTTTCGGTTCGAACCGGACTGGAACCACCGGTTCAGGCGTTCAAGTTCAAATTTTAACATTCACATGAACCTTAACCGGCCCTTGAACCATCGGTTCTGGTTCAAAATTTTGAACCGACGGTTCTGATCCGATTCCGGTTCATCTACAGTAAGGTTTGTTCCAGTTCAAAATGAACCGGTAGCCATGCCTAACTAGAGAAAGATAAATTATAATCACACTGATGCATGCCTTCATCATTCCTAAACTCTTGCTAAATAATATAACAAACTCTAATTTGGATTTTGGACTAGTTTAGCAGCAGATTTTTTTACAAAAACAGAGATAAGATGTAATTATCAATGACATCATGGACCATATCATACTTGTGGCATCCTTCTGACACTGCTGGCTCAACCTTAGGAGGAAAACCAAAGACAACCCAGAATAATGTCAAATCTGAAATATGTGTCATAGCTTTAACAGGTTGATTGCCAGAAATCATGAGATCAACCTGCACAGAAGAGCAGCAACGAGATAAATAATAAACTACTATCATAGTACACAATGGATATAAAGAAGTCCCTCACAAGCAAGTCAATGTCTTGCCAGACATAAAAAATATTTTGAGGCATATGCTATTCATCTATTCAAGAGGGTTAGCATACTTCAGTTCCAATGCGCTCTTTGCTAATTTTCACTGCAAGAGCATTTTTCACATCATCACAGGCAGCAGCTACTTTGAGTTCTTCATCAAGTATGAATCCAAACCTTGCACCTAAATAACCAGAAATTAGCCATGTAAGACATAGAAATGGAAAAAGAGAAGCAAGAAAAAAAGAACCAATAGAAGTGAAGAAAAATATTAGGTTGTAAGATCACGCTAGCTGACTGCGCATATGAAAAATTTGAGGTGTTTTATAGACATGATCAGGTTATATAATAGACATGGACTCAAAAGTTTTCAGCAGTTGAGTTATTGCCATATATGCATAGCAATTTCAGAGCAATGATCAATCACTTAAGTTTGATGTTACTTCTTAATTACTGCTGTTATTAGTTGGTAGTTGTTTAAAATGAAGCCCTAGAAGACTTACAGAGTTCAACATGTTTCACCTATCCAAGGACCAACATGAGTTCTAATTGTTTGGTAGAGTTTTATTTCATAGTAAATTTATAATTCAATTGAAAGGATAAAACCCGAATACTTCTTAAAGACATTACATGACACTAAGAAAACAAAATAGATATACAAAAAAATACAAGTTTTGATACTGAGCTATTTCAAGACATGCTGAGCTAGAAACTTGCATGTGTTATCCAAAAAATTATGTGTAGTCAAATCTCACCAAAAGGAAAAAGAAAATTGAAATTCCCAACACAATCAAATAAAATCTAAATTCAGAAGTACCAAATCGAATAGCTCGAAGAACTCTAAGCGGATCATCCAAAAAAGTAGCTTTTGGAGGTAAGGAGTAACTATTTTTCCAGACTTTAGATCTTCAATGCCTGCAATGAAAGAAAGAGAAGGTAATATAAGTGAGAAAGCTTTATACAAAGGACGTAACAAATTTACTTGACAGCAAAAGAAAGAGAACAGCATAAAAAGCCTATCTTAACCTCTTTCAGTAAAGTCCTCAACTGAACTGGTATTAATATTGTAGAACAAGCTGACATAAAATGAAATGTTAATGCCATACGTTAGTCCAACAACAAATATATAGTTATCATGAACAGCGTACAGAGAGTGCACCAATTTAATCATTTAAAGAGGAAGATACCTGTTAATGGTTAAATCTCTTCTAAAAGCATCCTCTTTTGCTGTGCCAAATTTCTGTTGCAAACTCAATGCAGATTAAACAAGTAAATTTTATGTCCTAAATAAATTACATATTCAGCTAAATCGCAATAGAAGAAATCAAATTCAACTGATGGTTTAATAAGTAAATCAGAAAAGGCTACTCAACGCATGGCTCTAACCTAAGACTATCACTTGAAGTTGTTTTAACCAGAGATTGTTTCTATGGTTAACTGCAAAAATTGTTCCCATCATATGCAACTAAATTTAGCATTTTTAAGAACTTAACAAACAGAAACACACTCCATGAACATGGAACTAAAAAATTATTAGACAAGTAGATGCTAAGTTAGAAGTTCACCATTGTAGGAATACGACTGCCTTCACTATACTCTTCACACCTTAAGTTTACAAAATCTATCCATAAATCAAAAAGGCGCATCCTTGCAGTTTCTAAGTGCTTGGACTGGTCAGGATTGCTGCAAGAATAGAACCATATTGGTCAACTATGAAGTACTAACATTCTTTCTGAATGAGAGGAGACACATTATGAACAAATCAAATAAAAAGAAGAGGAGACATAATCTAATTGTTTTTTTATATTTATCTTTTTCATTTTATAAGATAAACTTTTTCATTGTCTGACATCTAAAAAGACTATATCTACAGACATTTAGGTGGATAAGTTAAGCATATATCAGGAATTATACTATTAGTGAATATGTATGCTGGGTCCATATCAGATCTATATTGACTAATTTATTGAAGTAATTTAATTGTAGAATAGAACTGATACAGAAATTTATCACGTGTCAGGAACCATAATTCAACTAGTGACATGAGGATTTTCAGTCTTCTACTCTACGTGCTGCCCATCCACACAAAAAAATTAGTTCAATCACGTATTTGATAAGCAATAAGCCCTTTTCTATTGCTCCATAGCTGCCAGCTATACATAGTAATTAAAGGCGCGCCTTACTTAAGGCTCAAGGGCTTGCACCTCAACAGTCCTGAGGCAGGCCGCGCGCAACTTCACTCAGGCTATCGCCTGTGGGTGGAGGCGTGCACCTTTTTTGCGCCTTTCTATTTTTTTGTTTTCCAAAACAAGTCATCTAGGATTTTTTTTTTTTTCAATATAAAGCTATCTAGCCAACATCAGCTTAAATAAATAAATAAATATAAAAGAGATGTGCTTTGTGATCCAACCTCCACTCCTTCATCCAGCAGTCACCTCTTGGAATCTAGTCTTTAGCCCATTCCATCCAAATATAACTCTTTCAATTTTTCTTCCTATATTTGCTTTCTATTTCTTTTCCTTTTTTTGCATTATTTTGATTATACTCTTTTCTGTCAACTCTAATATCTTAAGTATAACTTGTCATGTTGCCATTTTTTCTGATTCATGTGTGTTTCTTTCCATGTTTTCTACTTTTTTCTCTTTTTTTTATTGATATCTTAAAATATATTTTTCGAATTATGTATTTTATCCTTTTTTTTTTTTTTGCGCCTCACTTCACTTAGGCCTCGCCTTCGCTTGGAGGCTAGCGCCTAGGCTCCAGCAGCCCAGTGCGCCTTGTGCCTTTAATTACTATGCAGCTATAACATATTACACCTACCTATACCTATTAGTTAACGGACGCTTTCACACCGTTGGTTGCTACTATTTCTTTCATACTCGACGAGACGATCCTATTGCCGATGTAGTAAACGAAGAAGAAGCACGATCTTCTTTCTTTTATACTTCCTTCAGCTTTCGACCTTCCCTAGGTAGATATCCATGAAGCAGCTTTTTCAACTTAAGTGAATAGATCCGTTATTTCCTATTGTAGTGGTTCCCTAGTTATCCATGGCATTTCTTTGGAATGACATGGATAAGATTACAAGCTTATAAAGCTAAGATTAGTAAGACGGAACATATTAGTCTACAAAGAAGTCCAAGCAACAAGCATGAAAAATGAAACAAAAAAGCGTATGAATTTGGTACTTGCTGCATAAAATGTTCAGATTTTTTTTTTTTTTTTTTTTTGGGGGGGGGGGGGGGGGGCATGGAATATCCAATCAGAGGACAAGAAAAAAAGAATCAGAAAGAGAAATAGTAGTTACAACTCCAGAAAACACCAAATCTAAAGTCATAATGTAACATGTTACAACCTTCATATAGCATATAAATCTGACTAGAAAAAAGGTTTTTAATTTTACATACTAGTAGAATATGAATTAAACTTAAAATCCTAATAGAGTGAATTACTAAATAGTTAAAGGATTTAACTATTTTAAACAAAGCCTAATTTAACTAAAACATAAAGTATTAAAATATAAATTAACCCTAAATTGGAGAATTGCTACAGTATAGTAAACAGTAATATGCTACAGTAACATGAGCAGTAACTTCCTGGAAATTCTGAAACTTATTTCTTCATCAATATGCACAACTAAAATAGTTCTTGGGGAAATTTCCCTGCATAGATGAAAGCAATGCAAGTTTTTTACAATTAACATTATTTACTTGGAGAAATTGCCACCGTATCTTAAGTTTTTCTGAATTTATATTGCAGAATCTCAGCATCTGGCAAGTCAAATGTTCATATCAATTTTGTAGTGAATATTATATTCATCCACATAGGGATAACCTTTTACAAAACTAAACAACTAAAGAACCAACAACAGCAGTGAAATGTCAATGAAATAATAAATTCATGTTTAATGTGAGGTTAGTTGTATTCTAAATGAAATCTGCAAAGAAATATTACTTATAGACTAGAACAAAGGAGAGATGAATTCTACCGTGGAATAATGCCAATACCCTGTGCCACTTCCCCAGTAGATAATAAATACTCCCTGACCTTATCAACAAACTCACTGCCCAACATATTGTCAATAGCAATATCAATGTCATAACAATCCTTGCCTAAAATCTGCCAATGAGAAAATTACCATTATAAGGAAATAATACATGAACATATTAATGAAGAATGAAGAGAAATAAAGAAAACATCATATCCAAACCCCAATTAGAGCGAGCGCAAACATGTAAATAGATATCATTTGTCAATTGTCTTTTTAGCTTCTTTCTTAGAATATGCAAACATGTATTATAGACACTATCCAATCTTACAAGCTATCTCCTCCTGCCATAGACTTCAGTATCTCAACTCTCAAGTAACCAGAGATACATCTAAGAGAAATTCATCATCTACAAATTATGGTAATGAAACCTGCTCATACTGAAACCCCAATTTCAACAGTCAGTTCCAACACCTTTCTTCACCTTTTTAACACTAAATCATTCTTCCCAAGTGAACTAAACCAATAATTTTATAATCCAAATACCCACTTATCGCTCATAATTCTCTCTGCTTTCCTAAGGGTGGACTTTAATCAAACACTTGATAGGCCCAAAACTCTGACAACTGAGAATTACTAAAACCCGAAAAAATTTCTCACAAAGCATACGAACCGTCCAAAAAACGAAATGTTCTGTACAATGTGTATAAATAAGTGTGTATTATTAGGCGACCGACCTTGTCGCGAACCCAACCGCCGGCAACACGGAGCTCAGTTTTGAGATTGCAGTGACGCAGGGTGTTAAGAAGGCGATCAAAAATCTTCTTCTCAATCTCCGTCAGTTCAATTTTGTCCTTAACGTGAACTTGAACAGCTGCTTCAGGAGAAGATGTCCCCATTGCTCTGCAACGATAACGGCGTCGCAGAAGAAGATGGCGACTTGGAGTTATGGTTTCGCTTGAGAAACGAAGGTTTCGGAACGCGAAGGTTGTTTTGATATGGTTAATCCTTCTACCGCGGAGATTCGGAGAGAAAAGAAGACGAAAAGGGTCGAGCTTTATAGCCGTGTTCAAGTAAGGTCTCATAGTCTTCTTTTGCTATATAGTGGCTCTTTGAGCTCGAGGAGCTAAGAAATTGCATCCCGAACTTCTGGCTCTAAGCCCGGTTTAGGTTATGAAGGCTTGAACTGAGCGCCATTTTGCATTTTTTTTTTTCTTTTCTTTTTATAACAAGCAAACTTTTTAATTCTAAAAATAAAATATTTTGGTAATGAATTCATAAGCTTATTTTCACCGGTTGTCCCTGAACTATATGCCCCACGCATTACCATTCTTAAACTTCAATTCATCACTTAAAAATCCCTTAATTATTATTAGAGTACCAAAGAAAATGCTATTAGCTAGTTTTTTTGTCAAAGATATGGTAATTTATTGACATGGACACATTTTTAATTAAATAAATGAAAAAATTCATATCATATATTCTCATCTTGTCTTTCTCTTGCCTTTTTTTTTTCTACACCCTCTTTCTCTTTGCTCCTTGCATCTATCGCTAATCCTCTCCTTTTAAGCCCAGAGACCATGCTTTGATTTCAAAGAGCTTCCAATCTCCAAGTATTGGAGGAGTAACTCGATACCTGGAGATGGCTTAATTTCACCGGACATACCTAAAGTATAGGCACTATTTCAGTTGCATACCTAGAATTCAATTTGTCACAAAAAATATATTAATTTTAATTAGTGTTTCACAAAAATCTTTCTATCCAATTTACCGGTGAGTGTCAAACGGAAGTCTGACATGAACACTAACAAATCATTTACAGGACAGAGAAACTCACCATATCAGCTGGCCATATCAGATAATGAAAAAAAAAAACTAAAATCACAATTTTCTCTCTCCTGCCCTATCTTTTCCTTTTAACTTATGCCCTAGCTGAAGATTTCCTCACGTTAGCTCATCTATTTATTTTCGTTACCCTCTCATGGCCGAATCTTCTACATCTAGCATAGAACGAATGCAATGGCTTCAACACTATGCAGATGTGGTTAGGAAGCCATTATGAGAACCTCATGGACTGAAAGTAATCCTGGGCGGAGATTTCTCCAATGGAGCAATTATGGGGTAGATGTATATTTATTTTCTTTTTTACTGCATTTTATGAGGTTTGTTGAAAGTTATTTTTTTATTTTTTTTAGACTGCTAGCTACTGTCGTTATCTTGAATGGGTGGATTTTGTTGTTCATCCTCGATCAAAGGTAGTCATAGTCAGATTGTTGAGAAAGCTTGATAGATTGAAGAAAGAAAGAAGGAGGTGGATGATGCAAGGAAGAAAGCTTTATGGATTTGTAAGCTTCTTAGAGCTTCCCTAGTAGTTGTGTTGGTGCTATGTAGCTACATGTTGGGATCAAGATTAAATTAACATGAGGATTATTTTGTGGGTTGGATGGGGTTGGATTTTGGGGATGTTATTCTAGTAGTAAAATTAACTAATTGGCAGCAAAATATCCCTCTTGCCATGTAATGAAAATTTAAATATTGGTTAATGAAACTTTAGAGATATTAGTTTGACCATATGAATGAGTTTTCTTATTTTGTATACATTGCTAAAAGTACTTTAAAAAATCATTGAAATCCTCTCAAAAATATCAATAAAAAGGACTAACAGTTAAAAAACAATTAATGTAACTAAATTTTGCAATCATTAAATTAATGGCAAGATGCCCCAAAAAATTACAATAATGATTTAATAGTGAACGAAAAATTTGTTAGGACCCCGGCAATAAAATTACGAGAATAATAACACAGCGGAAAAAAAAAAGGCTAACAAAGAGAGTAATACAGAAATAGTGGCACTCAAAAGTGTTTCCCAAAAAATACCCCAAATTATCTTCACTATTTTCTCTACCCTAGTTTTACAACCCTTTCTAAAACTATAACTCTCTAAATGTCTTTTCTTTCTTTTACTCTACTTGTGTGTTGATGAACTAAATTAACTACTATTTATAGGAGAAGTGGACGCGTGAAAATAAAGTGAGATCCACTGAAAGAATTTTCTTCTCTTCTTTTATTTTCAAGTTGTGTGGGTCCCACATGTCGGAGGGACCTACCACATTTTCTTTTCTTCTCCCTTTTTATTTATTTATTTTAAATGTGGGTCCCATTGAGTGGTCACCGCCACGAAAAATCTCCCCCTGCACACTCAAGTGGGGACGTTAGCCATACCGGCTATCTATCTGTAAGTGACAAGCTTCTTCGTAGGTAAAGCTTTAGTCATCATATCAGCGCCATTATTATCAGTGTGAATCTTTTCAATCTAAAATAACTTCATCTCCAGCGCATCACGTATCCAATGATACCTTACATCAATGTGCTTTGACCTTGAATGAAAGGTCGAATTCTTGTTGAGATGTATTGCGCTTTGACTACCACAGTGGATGAGAGTGCAACGTTTTTGCAAATTTGATTGCCAAGAAACTGCTGCTCCTGCAAAGGTCATCAGATATGCCGAAGTTGATTTGCGTGAATCAACATCACCACCCATATCTACATCTGTATAACCATCTAACATAGGTCTATTATCACCAAAACATAAGCAGATTTTGGAAGTGCTCCTAAGATACCTGAGAATCCACTTCACTGCATTCTAGTGTTCTTTACCTGGATTTGAAAGAAATCGGCTAACAAACACCAACAGCATGAGCAATATCCGGTCTTGTGGATACCATGGCGTACATCAAGCTACCAACGGCAGATGCATAAGGAATCTTCTTCAGTTCTTCTTTTTCTTTCTCACTTGAAGGACATGGACTGAGACTTAATTTGAAATGACCTGCAAGTGGAGTACAAACTAGTTTCACATTGCTCATGTTGAATCTGCTGAGAATTTTCTCTATGTACTTCGTTTGAGATAAACAACTTTCTTTGTTTCCTGTCTCTAGAGATCTTCATTCTGAGAATCTGTTTTGCCGATCCCAAATCCTTCATGGCAAAGGATTTTTCAAGCTCCTTTTTCAAGCTCCAATTTTCTCAACAGTGTCCCACAATTAGCATATCATCCACATATAACAAGATAATGATAAAGTCACCATCTTCGAAACTTTTTACAAACACATAATGGTTAGAAATAGTTTTCTCATACCATGATTTACCATGAAAGAGTCAAACTTTTTGTACCACTGTCTGGGAGCTTGTTTGAGGCCATACAAGCTCTTCTGCAGTTTACACACCAAGTGTTCTTTGCCTTTGACTTGAACCCTTCTGGCTGCTCCGTATAAATTTCCTCCTCTAAGTCACCATGGAGGAAAGCGGTCTTTACATCAAGTTGCTCGATCTCCAAATTCAAGCTAGCTGCTAAACCGAACACAACTCTGATAGAAGACATCTTGACCACATGTGAGAAAATTTCTTCAAAGTCAACTTCTTTCTTCTGACCGAATCCCTTCACAAACCAATCTTGCCTTGTACCTCGACTGTGAGTTGTTCTGTTCAGTCTTCAACCTGAACACCCATTTGTTCTTCAGTGCCTTCTTACTTGAGGCAGTTTCACCAACTCATAAGTCTGGTTCTCATGCAAGGACCATCTCATCTTGCATGGCTTTCCACCATTCTTCTTTTACAATCTTCCATTTCCTCTTAGTAGTTCTCTGGTTCTCCCCCTTGAGTCAACAAGTCATACTCATTGGGAGAATATCTCTGGGAAGGTATCTTGCCTCTCGCAGATCTTCTCAATTGAGGCAGTTCTTCTATTGGAGCTGGTTCAACATCATTCTGAACAGGTTCGCCATCATCTTCTTCATCGTTTTGTGGTTCTACATGAGGTTCTGCATCAAGACTAACAGGAAACCCATTGATAGACTTTGGCTTATTTTTCTCAAAGTCTTCAATGGTTTGGTCTTCCAGGAATACGACATCTGCTTCTAATGAGCTTCTTTTCAACTGGATCCCATAATCTGTACCCAAAATCATCATTTCCATAACCCAAGAAGATACACTGTTTTGACTTCGAATCAAGCTTGGATTTCATCTTTGGAATATGAACAAAAGCCCTGCAGCCAAATATTCTAAGATGATCGTAAGAAATATTTTTCCCTAACCACACGTTTTCTGGTACATCTCCGTTGAGGGAGGTTGAAGGTGAAAGGTTGATCAAGTAAACTGCAGTATTCATTGCTTCATCCCAAAAGGTTTTAGGAAGTTTAGCATGAGAGAGCATACATCTAACCCTTTCAACAATGGTCCTGTTCATTCTCTTTGCAACTCCATTTTGTTGTGGAGTTTTGGGAACTGTTCTGATGTCTGATGCCGTGTTCTGAGCAATACTTCTCAAATGGTCCTCTGTCCTCACCACCATTATCAGCTCTAACACATTTTAGCTTCTTCCCATTTGTCTTTCAACACTGACATGAAAGACTTTAAACATATCCAGCACTTGGTCTTTAGACTTTATTGGTAAAGCCCACACCTTTCTAGAATGGTCATCAATAAAGCTGATGTAATATGAACAACCACTCAAGGATTTGTCACCCATTGAGAAACATCAGTGTGTACCAATTCTAGAATACCAGGCTTTCTAGAAGGAGAAGGGGATCTTTGAAAGGAAACTCTATGTTGTTTACCAGACAAACAATCAGTGCATATTTTCAGAGGCAAACCTTTCAAAGATAGCATTTTCTTCTTAGTGAGAGTCTCCATTCCTTTCTCACTCAAATGACCAAGTCGTTGGTGCCACAACTCAGCAGATGAATCTTCAACTGCATTCACCACTCCCGTGCAAACTTTGGCCTGGTGTAGTAGAGGGTGTTGAACTTTCTTCCTCTACCGAACACCAAGTTACCTTTGGAAAGCTTCCAGTTCTGTTGACAAACAGATTTGCATAACCCAATTCATCAAGACAATGAACTGAGATCAGATTGAAGTTTCGTAGGAGTGTATCTCACATCTTCCAACCAGAGATCATAACCAGCATTGGTTTTGATGCATACTGTTCCAATGCCGCAATTTTCACATATGTGCCATTCAAAGTCTTGACATGGCCGTAATCTCCGAGGGTAAGTGATGAAAAATATTCCTTCTTTGAAGAAATATGATAAGAACATGCAGAGTCAATAATCCAAGAGATTGTTGACTAGTGGAACACTCACTGAGACCAGCATGAGAAATCAGCGCACTACCATCACCAAGTGCGTCAACATCAATAGCTACTGAAGCTACCTCCGTATCGTCTTTTTCCTCATTTTCTTTGGCTCGTTCCTTCTTCCACTTTCTGCAGTGCCTTTGGATGTGACTAGGCTTGCCACAATGATAACAAGTGACACCTTTCTTGACTTGGATCTTCTCCGTGAAATCACGTTTGTCTGGATTTTGGGGGTATCTGGTTTTGCTTCTCCCCCTCCTTTCTGTAACTGTAATGAGTCATCTGAGTTGCTACTCGTACCATTCTCCTTACGTCTGGTTTCTTCATTCAGAATACTTTCCTTAACTATGGTTAAGGTTAGATTCCCCTCTGACACATTATTGAGCGTAACAGTCAGCGTCTCCCAACTGTCCGGCAAGGAACTCAATAAGAATAGTGCCTGCACCTGGTCGTAAACACTATTTTGACATCGTCAGTTGGTTCAATATTTCTTGAAATTTGCCCAAGTGATCTGAAGCACTTCGCCATCTCTGTACTTTAGATTTACAAGCTTTTTAATTAAAAAAGATTTGTTCTGGGCATTCTTCCGCTCTTACATGTCCTCCAACTTCTTCCAGATTGAATAGGCATCTTTTTCATGAGCGATATGATTTATGACGCTCATTTCAACGACTGCCTTTATAGTTGCGACTACTTTTTTGTTAATCGATTTCCAATCAGTCTCATTTATTGAAGTTGGCCTGACTCCTTTCAACTCAATCGTTTCAAATAGATCTTTACAGCATAAAAGATCTTCCATACTGCATAGTTTGATGAGTTGAGTCTAACCATTTGTGCTTGTTGTTCTATCGTCCATTTTTACTTGTGCAGATATATTATCACCAACAAAAAAACCATACACGTGAATAGTACTATACGTAAACAGTACCTGTATGTATGAATAGTAACTATACATGTGAATAGTACTATACGTGAATAGTGCTGGGCTTACTTGAAACGGACTCAGCAACAGTAAGCCTACTATTTTACTATTCATCATTAGGTCGATTCTGCAAACATTTTTTTGAAACGGACTGTACCAATGGACTCGTCGTAATTTTCTTATCGTCGTGGTATATTTATTTTCATATATACATCCAGGATCCAATCCACTATCTGCCTGGCTGGATCTGTTGGAACTTCAGCTCTGATACCACTTGTTAGGCCCCGGCAATAAATTACGAGAATAATAACACAGCGAAAAAATAGAAATATGAC